>NC_067426.1:23783666-24090833 GCF_009764475.1 Pristis pectinata
CTGGTGTAGGCCATTTGGCCCTTCAAGCCAGGCCCACCTCTTAAATAATCATGGCTGATCATCCAACAATACCCTGTTCTCACTTTCTCTCTATATCACTCACTCCCTTTAGCAGCAAGAAAGATATCCACCTCTGCCTCGAATACATTTAATGACTTGGCCTCCACTGTCTTCTGTGGTAGAGAATGCCACAGATTCAACACCCTCTAGGGGAAGAAATTTCTCCTGATCTTATTTCTAAATGATATTCCCAATATCCTGAGGCTGTGACCACTGGTTCTGGACTGTCCAGTCACTGCATACACCCTCCCTGCAACTAGTCAGTCTAATCCTGTTAGAACTTTGTTTCTATTGGATCCCCTCTCATTTTTCTATACAGTGAACATAAACTTATCCAATCCAATCCCTCACACATCAAACCCACTTTCCCAGGAATCACTCTAATAAACTTTTGTTGCCCTCCCTCCATGACAAGATCATTCTTATATAGATAAGGAGAGCAAAACTGTCCCCAAATCTCCAGATGGGTTTCAGCAAGGCCATGTTCAGCTCCAGCAAGGCATTCACCTATCACTTCTCTGCTTTTCCGCCCCATATAATGGGCTTCCCCTTTTCCTATCTTCAGTCCTGAAGAAGGGTCCTGACCCAAAACGCTGACTGCCTGCTTTTCTCCACGGATGCTGCCTGGCCTGCTGAGTTCCTCCAGCATCATTGTGTTTTTCACCTAGATTCTAGCATCTGCAGTCCTTTGTTTCTCCAGCATGGCATCTTTGCTTCCATAATCAAATCCTCTTGCAATGAAGCCAACGTGTCATTTGCCTTCCTAACTGCTTGCTGCATCCGATTGTTTGCTTTCAAGAACACCCAGGTCTCATTACACTTCCCCACTTTCCCAATCTGTCAGCATTCTGATAAGAATCGGTTCATAGAACAACCACAGTGGATAGCCTCATATTTATCCATGTCAGACTGCTTCTGCCATGCATTTGTCCACTCACCCAGCCTGTCCACATCTCATTGGAACCTCTTTGCAATCTTCCTTGCAGATCATATCTACCCCAATCCCAACAGCTCAAACTTTGTGTCATCTGCAAATAGGAAAATGTTATACTTAGTTCCTTCATTCAAATCATTGATGTATATTGTGAATAGCTACAGCCCAGTCACTGATGCTTGTAACACCCCACTAGTCACCACCTCCTCCATTTCCTATTACCAATTCTCAATCCAAGCCAGCATATTACTCACAATCCCACATGCTTTAAATCTGCTATCCTTTTAAATGGGACCTTACCAAAAGCCTCTTGGAAGTCCAAATACATCACAACCACTGGTCATTCCTTATCTATTCTATTAATTACATACTTAAAAAATTCAAACAGACTTCTCAAGCACTATCTTCATTTCATAAACCCATGATGGACATGGGAGATAAATTAAAATTGTAGGGGTGCAAAGCAACAATGCTGTCTTTTTTCTGTCACTGGCAATGGAAGTGTGTGTGAAAAACCAGTGAGAACAACCCTGTTCAATATATACTAAAATGTGTGATGTTCGGCACTAAAATGCATGAACTCCTAAAGGTAGTATTTGAATGGACATCACTCGAGAACATATAGAACATATAGACACTTCTCAGAGAGCTTGGTGTTCAAGACTGAAATTTACTCAAAATCTAAAGCAAACAGCTAGGGACATTCCAGGGAAGGAAGATATGTTTTTCTTCACCATCAAAATATTTTTGAATGGGGTAGATACAAAGAATGAAACCTATGTGTGTTCAATAAAAGGCACGTGATCCATCCCAACAGGTGAAGTCAAAACTCTACCAAATTCCTTTCTCATGGATAAAGTTTGATCTAAATTTGATTAATCAGACCACACACATATCAGGGAGAAACCCCTGAAATCTGGCACGGGGATCTTAAAAGATGATTAACCCATGTCCTTTCATTGCATTGCAATCATCATATTAGGTTAAAGCTGTTTGCTGGTTCGTACAATTAATGTGTACAGTCACCCAATTTATTGACTGATTTCATTGTTAGGGTCTCAGTGTCACAAATGGCTCACTCTATGTAAGGGCATCTTGCACCTCTTAAAAGGGAGGTGAACTGTGATGCAAGAGTTGGTATGAGCATTTTCAGAAATCACTGCAGCTGTGTTACTTTGAGAGATTACTGAGCACATGAGGGAGTGAGCACCAAGGTTTACTACTGCCATATGGCATTCCTGTTTAGTTTTGAGTACATTCCACATAACTTGCTTTTGAAAATTTCACCAGACTTAAATGGACAAGTTGTCTTATGAGGAAAGGCTGTTCAGGTTAGGTTTCAGAAGAGAGAGAGGGCACTTGATTGAAACATGTGATCTTGAAGGGTCTTAACAGGATGAGCATGGAAAGGTTGTTTGCTCTTCTGGGAGAATCAGAAAGAGGGGTCAGAGTTTAAAAGTAAGTGGTCACCCATTTAAGTCAGATGGGGTGAATATTTTCTCTCAGAAGATCGTGAGTCTTTGGATTCTCTTCCTCAAAGGGCAGTGAAAACAGAATCTTTGATATTTTTAAGGCAAAGGTAGATGAATTCTTTATAAGCATGTGGGAGAACGATTAGTGCAGATAGGCAGGAAGCAGATTTGAGGTTACAATCAGATCAACCCTTACCTTACTGAATGACAGAGCAGGACTAAGAGGTCCTAGAGACCTACTTCTAACCCTAGTTTACATGTTCGGATGTATCCTCATATACAGTAAACCAACAGATATAAAAGCAAAAGCTTAGATAGTCTAACTGGTGTCCTTTTAATGCTTGAGTCAGTTTATTTAAAATAGGCTTTCATTGGCATTGAAATAAACAGATTGCAAAAGGAATATTAATGAGCTGACTTTCTTAAGGTATGTACAGCTCATGGAGTTTAGCCAATGTGATAGGCCCTTTCAGTGTGAATATACCTGTCCTCCACTACCTGAGGGAACTTTTTTTCATCGGCTGGGGTCTCCTATCTCCTGAAATAGTATGTGCAGGGGATAATATAGCACAGGGCTTTAAAGTTCTGAAGGGTATTGATAAAGAGAGGGAGAGGGGGAGAAACAGAGGGAGAATTTACATGAGAAACAGAGAAAAACCACAGGATAACATAATGGACAGGAAGAATATGAAATGATCTACCATGTGTACACATTGTATTGATGGATTTAAAGGGAGGCTGGAAAAGCCTAATGGGGGGTTATGCTAATGATATTATATAAGGAAGGAAGGGAGGAGGCTTCAAATAGAGCATAAAATTTGGAATGATCTAGTTGGGTTCAAAGGCCTTTTTCTGGAATGTACATCATATATTCTGCACACCATGTGTAGGTTTCAGCTAAGCACAGTAATAGAAGTGTATGAAAGACAATTCATGATTGTTTTAAGATCACTTTCATTGCTCAAATAGAGTCATACAGCACGGAAATAGGCCCTTCGGCCCAACTGGTCCCTGCTGACCAAGATGCCCATCCAAGCTAGTTCCATTTGCCAGCATTTGGCCCATAGCCTTCTAAACCTTTCCAATCCATGTATCTGTCCAATTGTCATTTAAAAGTTGTTATTGTACCTGCCTCAACCACTTCCTCTGGCAGCTCATTCCACATACATACCACCCTTTGTATTAAAAAAAAGTTGCCCCTCAAGTTCCTATTAAATCTTTCCCCCCTCACCTTAAACCTATGCCCTCTTAGTTCTTGATTCCCCAACCCAGGGAAGAAGACCCTATAGTACCTCTGCTGGGACTCCCTTTTTCATACCCACCTGCAATCATCTCTTTCCCCAGTAGCCACACCCTGACAAACTTTGGTGAGTGGGCTGCCAGTGGAACTGCCTTTCTTTTGCATGTGAAGACAGCTCTGGCAGACTCGGCACAATTAATTTGAAGGAACAACCTTTAAGTTTTGTTTTAATAATGATATCAACTAGTTGCTCCACGACAACAATTTTCCCACTGAGATTTTTTTTTACTGAGCTGGACCATGCTGGACCTGCCCTGCTGCCCAGACAATCCACGTGCAGTCCCCGCCTGGATTTACCTTTCCCTGTTTGGAGGGCTAAACATGCTGCGCCTGCGTACCCAGGAGGTGGACAGGCTCCATGCACTGCCTGGACCTCAGGTGTTGTATCCAAGGCCCTGCCCCCTGATAACGTTGGGTGCTTCTGGCAATTCACCAAAGGGTTTGACAACTATTTTTAAATGTCTTTGGTAGAGACATTTAAAAACTATTCAAATCATCGTAAACAATTTAAAACAAATATAAATTACACTTAAAATGAATAAATAATAAATTTAATCTAAAACATTAAAATGCTAACTAATAATTTAAAATATCGAAAAAAAGTAAAATTTATAATAAGTCAGTCAAATACTTACCTTTCTTCAAACAGTGAGCGATTCCATTCAAAAGGGCTTAATGGTGAGTTGAGGTGGGGCAGGCAGTCTGGGACATGCTGAAACACAAGTGGCTGCTCACCTGCCAATCAGGCTATCAGTTAGCATGATCTGGGCCACTGTCTATTATTACTATTCTGGCAAGACTGGTCTTTACTGTCCCCACCCTCCTGGCCAATGGAAGTGTCGCTCTTCTTCCTTCAACCACTGTAATAGAATCCTTTGTAACACTTTGATGAAGCTAAGTAACTTCAGAGAGTAGTTAAGAATTAACCACGTTGTCATTGGACTGGAATGACATATAGTTAAGACTGGGTAGGTTACCTTCCCTAAAGAAAATTAACGAGCCAGCTTGTGCTCTGAGACAATTTGATTGGTTCATGGTCATTTCCACTGACACTTGCTTTGCATTTTCTAGAATTTTTAAACTGCATTCAAATTTGCCATGACCTCTGGATTACATGTCCAGTAACCTGTTTGCAAGTCCAGGATTTGGTAACATAACCTACGATGACGTTTACAGGTATTAAAGGGGGATTCCATTTGCCAGAGGTGCCGCACTTCAGATTAAACTCAGGCCCTGTCTGTTCACTCGTGTGGATACAAAAGATCCCTAGGCAGTATACAAAACAGAAAAGGTAATTTTCTCAGTGTCTTGGGCAAAATTGCTCTCTCAACCAATTCAACCAAAATAGAGTAAGTATTATTCATCTCATATGTGTCAGACAGTGGGATGCAAACTAGCTGCTGCACATGATTACATAAGAACAATGACTACGATGGTAATCAGTCAGTCATGAAGTGCTTGCAGATACCAGAGGACCTACATATTGTTTTATAGATATTAGTTCTTCCTTTTCTATAGTATTTACACTACAGTACCATGCTTTATTCCTACCCTGTTACCTCCTTTCAAACTAAACCACTCCAGGTGTTTCCAGTTTGTACCCCATAATTCAATTTTCCCAGTACTATCCCAAGACTTGAAAATCTGGTTGACTGAAAAAGAACATAGTGGATTGTAAATATATTTCAAAATTTGCTCAACTGTTTTGGCTGGAATGATCAGTTGCCCATGCTGATCGGAGACTTTAAGCATTGAGTTTCAAATGTCCCAAGATTTCTTTCCAGTTACATTTCATTAAAATTATGATTATCTTTTTCTTTCCATGTGAAATATGTTAAGCAGGTCCATAGCAGATCTTATCAGCAACTGTGCAACTGTTACTAAACCTTTTTTAAACTTCATTTACAGCACGGTAACAGGCCCTTCCGGCCCAATGAGCTCGCGCCGCCTGTTTAAACCCATGTTGACCTGCCGTACGTCTTTGGAATGTGGGAGGAAACTGGAGCACCCGGAGGAAACCCACGCAGACACGGGGAGAACGTACAAACTCCTCATACAGTGACGGGAATTGAACCCTGATCGCTGGCACTGTAATAGCATCACGCTAACTGCTGTGCTACCGTGCCGCCCCAATTATATTTTTGCTAAATTGTTGAGCTTCCTAAGATTTTCCATATGGGGATCTTATCAATTTGATTTCTGAATCCAAGTTGCTAATATGCTTTTAAAAGCTTGAGAGTGCCAATATCTATTACCAGAGCACTTCACTGAAGTTGTTGCTCTACCCAACCAAACTCCCATTGGCCAATTACCTTGCTTCCTATGATCTACTCATTTGTCATCCAATCTCAGGTTTTGTTCTGAATCCCCACCATAGAGCCCTAGCATGGAAACAGTCCTTCAGCCCATCGAGCTGGTGCTGACGAGCAAGCACCCAATAATGCTAACACTATACCAATCGCATTTTTGTCTCACTACTTTCCCATCAACTTCCCTCAGATTCTACCACTCTAGGGCCAATTAACCTACCAAGCTGCACATATATGGATTGTGGGAGAAAACCCACAAGGTTACAGGGAGAACATGCACACTCCATACAGGCAGCACCGGAGGTCAGGATTGAACGTAGGTCACTGGAGTTCTGTGGCAGCAGTTCTACCAGCTGCAGTGCTATGCTATCGTTTCAAGGATAGGTAGTGCCTCATCTGCATTACTTTATGAAGGGCTGTCCAGAAGTCTAAGGCTATCCCAAAAGGAAGTCAGTTCTTTAAAAGGACCATGACATTAGTTGAACAAGATCTTTGCCTTTTTAGTTTATAACATTCAAAGAGCAATTACTACTCTTCAAGGTAATCCATCGCAGCTAAAGCAATTTAATACATCCCTGAGATATGTGACAAGTCATTAAATAATGCGTCTTTCTTTTATTGCAATACACAGAACACTTGTGTTTAATCCTAATAATAAATCCCATTATTACACCTTAATATTGATAGGAGACTGATGAGTATATAATTGTATTTGTATCTGTTTTATTCCCTTCTTGCTGATAGGCACTCGTTCTCCATTTAGTGGGACCTATTGAGCATTCACTGATTCCATAATTATGACCAGCACCACACAAATCTCATCGTCTTTCCTTTAACCCATAAGATAAATGCAATCCATCACTGGGGATTTGTTTGTTTCAGCTTTTTTAAATTGTTCAAAGTGTCAATCTTATTTACGGCACTGAGACATTAATTATACTTTGGCCAATTGGAGTCAGCAATCCTGTATATCAGAGCCTTTAACTTCAAGCTTCAGAAGCAGAACTGAGCACTTACAACGAGTGTTCTAAGTCCACCTTTTGTTGTAAATGTGGGGGCAAATGATACAGGCCGTGGTTCCAAAGGAACAGTGGCATCCAGCCACTCCCCTGCAAGTAAATCCCACACCTATTGGGACTTGCTATAACTTGGGAACATGCAGAGTGACCAATGCATCTGGCTAAGTTTCAGGTACATGGATTATTGGGCTCTCTTCCAGGGCAGGTGGGACCCACACAAGAAGAACAGGTTGCACCGAAACTGGAGGGACACAAATATCCTTGCAGGGAGGTTTGTTAGTGCCATTCAGGAGGGTAAACGAGTGTGGCAGGGAGGTGGGACCAGAGCAGCAGGTGGAGGGATTGAAGGGAAGGTGGTGGTTAGTCCAAGTAAGTCTGATAGGAAGGGTCAGGTTAATGAACACAGTGGGACTGATGGGCTGAAGTATGTTTATTTCAATGCAAGGAGAATTACGAGTATTGCAGGCGAATTTAGAGCCTGGATTAGTGCAGGAATGAGGTGGTGTTGAGTCTCTTGAAGGACATTAAGTTGGATAAGTCTCCAGGGCCTGATAGGATCTATCCCAGGATTCCGAGTGTGACAAGGCAGGAGATTGCTGGGGCATTGACGGAGATTTTTGTATCCACTTTAACCACAGGCGAAATCTCAGATGACTGGAGGAGAGCTATTGTTGTTCGTTTGTTTAGGAAGGGCCATTGGGATAATCCAGGAAATTATAGGCCGGTGAGCTTTACATCAATGGTAGGGAAGCTACTGAAGAGGATTCTTAGGGATATGACTTACTCACATTTGGAAAAGCATGGACTAATTAGGGACAGTCAGCTTGGTTTTGTGTGGGGCAGGTCATGTCTTATGAACATGATTGAGTTTTTTGAGGATAAGGCGAAGATGACTGATGAGGGTAGGTCAGTGAATGTTGTCTATGAGGATGTGAGAAATGCATTTGACAAGGTCTCTCAGGTAGACCGATCCAAAAGATTAAGGCACATGGGATCCACGGTGACTTGGTAGATTAGGTTCAAAATTAGCTGGGACATAGAAGACAGAGGGTAGTGGTGGAGGGGTGTTTCTCTGACTGGAGGTCTGTGACCAGTGGTGTTCTGCAGGAATCAGTGTTGTGAGCTTTGTTGTTTGTAATATATAGAAATGACTTGGAGGAAAATGTAGGTGGGCTGATGGGAACACAAAAATTAATGGTTATGGAAAGTGAAAAAAGTTGTCAAACGGACACAGCAATATTCAGATCAGTTGCAGATATGGGCGGAGAAATAGCGGATGGTGTATATAAAATAATGAGAGGCACAGATAGGATAGACAGTCAGGGTCTTTTTCCCCAGGGTGGAAATGTCAAATATTAGAGGGCATAACTTTAAGCTGAAAGGGGGAAGTTTAAAGGAGATGTGCAATGCAAGTTTTTTTTTACACAGAGAGTGGTGGGTGCCTGGAACCTGCTACCGGGGGGATAGTGGAAGCAGATATGATAGCAATGTTTAAGAGGCACAAGAACATTCAGGGAATGGAGGGATATGGACCATGTGCAGGCAGATGGGATTAGTTTCATTTGGCAACATGGTTGGCACAAGACATTGTGGCTGAAGAGCCTGTTACTGTACTGTACTGTACTGTTCTATGTTCTATATATGTCATCATGCTTGGCACTGGACTCCGTATGGACCCTGCCTTGCTGGTATTTGCAGTTATCTCCCTCTCTAATCCTACTCCAGTAAAAGGTGGTAACATCTCAACAACTCCACTTAATGGATTGGGGATTCATAGAAACACACTAAAGAGGAGTACACCATTCAGTCCTTTGGACCTACTGAACCATTCAACAGAATGAGCACCCAGTTACCACCTTTTTTCCATACCTCTTGTCCTCTTTGGCACTAAGAAAAACACCTCCCAGGTGGGATCTCACCAAGGTCCTTTACAGCTCAGCAAGACATCTTGCTCCTGTACACAAATTCTCTTGCAATGAAGGCCAATATATGATTTGCCTTTCCAACTGCTTGCTGCAACTGAATGCTTGCTTTCGGCAACTTGTGTACAAGGACACGCAGATCTCGCTGCATCTTTCGTTTTCCCAATCTATCACTGTTCAGAAAATATTCTATTCTTTTTCTATTTATAGAATCAAAGTGGATAACCTCAGGGTTATCCATGTCAAACTGCATCTGCCATGTATTTTCTCACTCACCGAACTTGTCTGCATCCCATTGGAGCCTCTTTATTCCTCCTCACGGCTCACACTGCACCCCTCCCCTGCTTTGTGGTATCTGTAAACTTAAGAAATGTGGGATTTAGGTCCAAGTCATTAATATATATATATATATATATATATATATATAGAGAGAGAGAGAGAGAGAGAGAGAGAGAGAGAGAGAGAGAGAGAGAGAGAGAAGAGAGAGAGAGAGAGAGAGAGAGAGAGAGAGAGAGAGAGAGAGAGAGAGAGAGAGAGAGAGAGAGAGAGAGAAGAGAGAGAGAGAGAGAGAGAGAGAGAGAGAGAGAGAGAGAGAGAGAGAGAGAGAGAGAGAGAGAGACACACACACACACACACACACACAGTGAACAGCTTGGAGGGTCCAGGTATTGCTGCAGCCCTCTAATCATTGTCTGGCAGCCAGATAAAGACCCATTCTTAGTTTCCTGTCTGTCAACCAATTCTCAATCCATGCCAGTATATTACCCCCAATCCAACATGCTTTAAATTTTCATGCTAGTATCTAAGGTGGGGCCTTATCAGAAGCTTGCTGAATGTCCATGTACTCCACATCCACTAGTTCTTCCTAATCTGTTCCAGTAGATACATGCTCAAAAATCTCCAGTAGATTTGTTAAGCATGATTTCCCTTTTGTAAGCACAAGGCAACTTTTAATGCTTTCAAAGTATTCTTCTGTTGCATTTTTTTAATAATAGATTCTAGCATTTTTCCCACAACTAACATTAGGTTCTTGGTAATTCCTTATTTCCCTTCCTCCTTTTTTAAATGATGGGCTGACGTTTGTCACACTCTGGTAGAAACAGCTCCAGAATCTAAAGAACTTGAAAGATGACCATTGATGCTTCATTTAGTACTGTGGGGTGTAGATTATCAGGCCCTGGGGATTTGTTGGCCTTCAGTCACATTAACTTCCCAAACACTATCTCTATACCAATATTGAGTTCTTCACTTCCTCCCTTTCTTTGGACCTTCGGTTCCGCAACATTACTGGCAGGATTTTTGCGTCCTCCTTTGTGCAGACAAAATTAAAGCAAGTGTTTAGTTGTTCTGCCATTTTTTTGTTCCCAATTATAATATTCCCCATTTCTGACTGTAGGGGACCTCCATTTGTTTTCACTAACCTTTCTCTGTTCACAAATTTAGAGGCACTTTTATAGTCAGTTAATTTCCTTGCAAGCTTACTCTCATAATCCATTGTCCCCTTCTTAATCAATTTTATTGTCCTCCTTTGCTGAATTTTGAACTGTCAACCCATTTTGTGAAGTTCTCCAATCTATTGTAGCCAATTTCTGCTTCATATACTCCTAATTTCCTCTCAATTTTAATGAAGATGGTCACAATTCCCTAAAGAACCACAGATGACAAGAATGTTAATTATTCCTTTCTTGTTGCACAATACACAATCTAGGGTAACCTGTTTTCTAGTCAGCTTCTCAATGTATTGGTCTAACACAACATCACGTGCACAATCCTGAAATGCCTCCTCCACTGTATTATTGTTAATTTAGTTTGACCAATCTGTATGTAGATTGAAGTTACCCTAATTACAGGTGTACCTATCTTGCACACATCTCTGATTTCCTGTTTCATTCCATCCGCTACCTCTGGGGACCTTAAGACAATCCCTACTGATATTTCTGCCCTATGGTGTTCCTTAGCTTCACCCATATAGATTCCATGACATGACTTTCCCAGCCAATGACCACTGCTCTGATTTCCTCCTTTAGTAACCATATGACCCCCACCTCCTTTGCTTTCTGCTTGTCCTTCCTAAACACTGAATTCCCCTGGATGTTCAGTTTCTATCCTTGCTCACTCTGCAATCCTAGACTAAACGTTGCAGGAAAAAGGTATGCTCTTTATTTTTGTTTTTTTTTAATGCTGTTAATTTTTTCTGTGTTTTATTTATATTTTTTATTTAAAACATACTAATAATTTTTATTTTTCATTAATTACATCCAGTTTCATCCTGTCAAAGACTATCAGGAGATGCTGAGAACAAACAGTATGACTCCTGAGGCCTACTCACCACTGAGGTCTCACTACATGTTGCTGAACCCCTACTGGATTGTGGAGAGTGCACTTTATGGCCTTAGCGTGTGGTCCAGGTAAGTATGAGCAGGCAGGGATCAAGGTGGGAGAGCATTGAGGGCTCAGTTCAACACAATGCCTATGCATTTTCACAATATGCCAGAGAAAGGAATGAATGTTTAAGACAGTGCAGGATATGATACTAGTCAAGCAAGTGTCTTTGTCCTCAAACAATCTGCTGGAGGAATTCAGCAGTTTCACAGGATCTGCAGGGGAAAAAGGAATTGTCAATGATTTGGGTCGAAATCCTGCATCAGGATTCCAGCAGCTGCAGTGTCTTGTGTCTTCAAGTGTCTTTGTCCTTCCTGGTGTACAGCTTCCTGAGTGCTGCTGAGTTGCACTCATCCAAATAAGTGCAACGTGTTCTATCATATCCCTGACATGCCCTGTAGTTATTGTAAAATTCTTAGGGAGCAAGATGAGTCGCTCACCCAACCTCTAACCTGTTCTTACAGGCACTATATTTATATGACATCTGTCAATTGTGATCCCTGGGATGTTCATATTGATGGTAATGCCAAATAACATGCTCACACCTCACAATCATGTTTGTGCCTCTCTTAAAGTTACTGCACTTTCTTTCTGACTTCCCCCATGATCCTCTGAGCTACACGAAGTCTTAATACTGGGTGTAATATACTCCAACACTTCATGCTTTCTCTGCACTGGCATCTACTGTGTCCTCACTTGGTACACCATGGAACAAAGAAGAATTTGCAAAAACTTTGTCACCAAAACTGGTTTTACTCTGGGGCCTCTCAGGCCTTGCCAACTATGATGCTGCACTAAACAAGTGAGTTCTTGATGACCACGTGCAGCAGATCATAATTATTGGGTTTTCTAACATATCACAAATCAAATGACATGAAATTCTAGAATTTGTTGACAATCCTGCTTAAAAAATCATTGTCAATACACTATTAATTGCTGGCACATCAACTTCACATAAATGCGCCGGCAATAATAGTACATTTTATTTATGCTGACAGAGTTCCATCTAGTTGACAAGGAAATTACCTTACTCATGTAAATAAGTGCACTCTATTCAAATGATTGCTAATCTAAATAAATCCACAATAACTGCAATCTCTTGTGTGAGACAAAAACAGTTTAAGTAAGGCTCATAAATTTTGTATTCATTGCAATGCACTTCTGAGAATAAAATCAGAAAAATATGAAAAATAAATCAGCAATAACCTGACCCAACTAAATAATCAGAAGTCTGTCAGTATGCAGTTCATTTGATTCAAGAGCAGCCTCTTCAAATAAGTGAATTGGGTCTCATTTTTTTGTTTTAATTTCTGGCCTATTCTTTCAAATGTCCATTTGGTTTAAAATCTGTCATTTTGTGTTAGTGTGATCCTATATTTTACTGAATTACTCCTGAATTCTCAAGGACCAGGGCAGATGGGTCGAATCGATTTGCTTTACTTTGTTTTATAGTGAGCAGCAGTGAACGTTTAATGGAAATGAAGGATGTCAGGCCTACATTTTTAAAATCTTAAACAGCAACTGATTTTAACTCCTGACCCAAGGGCCAGGTTTTGAATCCCAATCATTATTCTCCATACAGCTTGGTCAGGCAAATTTAATAAAGTCATATCAAGGCTGCTTAATGAATCTTAGAAAGGAGAGAAAAGTCTGACACAGATTTTCCTACATTATGAGCCCAGTAAATTGTATCATGGAATATTAGTGAACTCTGGAGAAACCAACAGGCAGTGCATTGAATAAATGCCATGAGTGCAGTAAGTATGACCATTTCCTGTTCTTTACCTTCATAATCGTTGATTTTTCTTTAACTTTAAGCAAGTCCAGGTTTCAGAATGGAAGTTCTCTCACAGCACAACACTTTAGGGCAAAGTTCTGCTCCTACATAACTGAAAGGAACTCGAATCAATCTACACTGCTGATGAAGTGTCCCACAGTGAAAATACCATCAGACTGGTCCCAAGGATACCTTTTGTGATGATGACTTCTTTCCCCCTCTTTTTTTCTTGGATTTCTGGGGACCTCAACCACTACTATCCCAACCAGAGGTATACAGCTCCATTGACAATTAGCCTATTAGCAGGTGTACATAGAACACTACAGCACAGTACAGGCCCTTCAGCCCACAACGTTGTGCCAACATTTTATCCTGCTCTAAGATCTATCTAGCACTTCCCTCCCACATAGCCCCCTATTTTTCTATCATTCATGTGTCTATCTAAGAGTCTCTTAAATGTCCCTAATTTATTTGCCCCCACAACCTCTGCAGGCAGTGCATTCCATGCATCCACCACTCTCTGTGTAAAAAAACTTACCCCTGACATCCCCCTTATACCTTCCTCCAATCACCTTAAAATTATGTTCGCTCGTGTTAGCCATTGTCGCACTGGGAAAAAGTCTCTGACTGTCCACTCAATCTATGCCTCTTATCATCTTGTACACCTCTGTCAAGTCACCTCTCATCCTCTTTCTCTCCAAAGAGAAAAGCCCCAGCTCACTCAACCTATCCTCATAAGACATGCTCTCCAATCCAGGCAGTATCCTGGTAAATCTCCTCTGCACCCTCTCTACAGCTTCCACACCCTTTCTATAATGAGGCGACCAGAACTGAACACAATACTCCAAGTGTGGTCCAACCAGAGTTCTATAGAGCTGCAACATTACCTTGTGGCTCTTGAACTCAGTACCCCGACTAATGAAGGCCAACACACCATACGCCTTCTTAACAACCCTATCAACCTGTGTGGCAACCTTGAGGGATCTATGGACATGGACCCCAAGATCCCTCTGTTCCTCCACACTGCGAAGAGTCCTGTAAAGAAACTTTTTTTTTTGCAAACACACCTACCACAACAGCATTATGGCAAACTTTTGCTACTCCATGCAATCATTCACATTGTAATTGGGCTCCAAAACCTACCCTCAAGATTTCCAACAGTCACAAATGCCACCAAAATGGGGAGCAAATGGCATTATTCTCTGCTGCCTAAGACACATGATAAACATTCAATGGTCTCAACTTATAATAGGATCTAGTTCCCATATTAGACTGCTATTCTAATTCTGATTCTAATTAACACATTGTTCTCCAATTGATGTATATTCCTGCTGGAGATTGGGTCACAGCTCAAAATGATTTATGATTCAAACTCATTCTAAAGGCTAAGCCATCTGTGGTGAAAAGGAAAAAGCACAGACCCCACTTGGCATTGTGGATATCAAAATACTTTAAAATACATCAAACAATACTGATCAATAATTACAACAAACTGAAGAACCCATGGAGAAAACATCTAAAATAATATTGTGCCAGCAGCCCTCCTCCCACCATCTGTTTGCATTTTATAATTTAAGTCATTAGTGAGAAATATTTTGTCCTTAATTATATTCAGCCCTAACACTGGTTATGTTCTAACTCATTTCTAACAGCTAATTTCTTTTAACCAGATTTTTTTCCCCTTGCTTCACTCTCATTCACAGTTGCTATTGAATTGAGCTTTGCAATTAGTAGCTTTGTTTGTTGATTTGCTGTTAAGTTCTTAAGGGACCTGGAAAGCAAATGCAAGTACTGACACCCAAATGCAGTAATAAAAAGATTGTATACATCGCTGAGATAAATTTGTTCCAATGGCTGGTCGACTCAGGAGTCCTTCTCCATATTGATGTTATCAGAGTAGGTGTCACCTTGGAATCAGTCATACACCCAGTTACACCAAAGTTCTGAAGTATATTGTAGCCAATTCCTCAACACAAAATCACCGATGAGCTCTCATTGACTGCTAAGATTATGCATGACCTGTGTGAGATTACAAAGAAATAGTTGTATTTGGGTATAAAGCCCAGTTTGGATCATTCTGTTGTAAAGATATGATTAAATGCAAGTTGTGGATATCAGCTTACAGCATGTATCAACATCATACATCCATAATGAATGTATCCATGCACATACACTGGAAGTTTGTGAACCCACTCCCACATTCAACTTAAAATAACTACTCTGAGCACAATCATTGTCAAAAAGTATAAAACCAGTGCAAATCATCAACTTAAAGGCTATATTGTAAAGATGTAAAGTTGCAATGGAAACAATGCAAAAGGAAGAGCATTAGAATGAGACCAAGGTGACAGCAGGAAATGATAGCATTCCTCCAAAACTTCACTTGTGACACAGTAAGAAGAAATAGACAACTACTAGCTTCAGTGTTAGATCTGTAAGTCTTAAATTAGATTTAGAAATTCAGTACTCTTCAGCTATCCTTGAATGGGTTGAAGAAGTCAAATCTTCCTGTATTTTCCCTTCTCAGTAAATCTTCTATACTAACTTTTATAACTAATTTTCTCTGGTTCTGCAAGAATACATTTTCCATAAGGATAACTTTAGTGTAATCATGAAGTAATCTACTTAGCAAAAGGAAAATAGCTTTAGGTATCTCAATATAGTTCTTTATCTGAACAAGTGCAGCATGATCTTCAGGGTGAAGCTTTCTGCACTGTGTGTGCTAAAGCTAAACTCACAGGCTATGGAAATGGATAGAACTTTGCAACATTTTTGTTATTAATCTCACTTTTAATCTTCTTTGTTATCTCCTTAGGTTCTTAACATTTCCTTCTGTCACTCAGAGGGTGTACACTGCTGGTATCAAGGGGAACTAACAGACAAACAAGTTTCATGGTTTGGCTTGTGATGGCTACCATGAAATATTACCAGCTTACAAACAAGTATTATTGGAGTGGGAAAAAATCATTTATATCCACCAAAATGGTCAAATAAAGGTACATATCACTGGCAGAACTGATTAAGATCTGTAGATCATCTCTCCTAGGAGGAACAGTCAGGCATCTCAGTCAGGAATTTTGGTGCAACAAATTATCTGCTGGAGGAACTCAGCAGTTCGAGCAGCATCTGTGGGGGGGGGGGGGGGGGGGGAAGAATTGTTGATGTTTCAGGTGGAGACCCTGCATCAGGACCCTGCAGCACAGTCCTGATGAGGGTGTTCCACCCGAAACGCCATAGATGCTGCTCGACCACTGAGTTCGTCCAGCAGATTGTGTGTTGCTCCAGACTGCAGCATCTGCAGTCTCCTGTGTCTCCAGGAATTTTGGTACTAGGTTATTCAGATTCACACTTCATGTACTGTATAGGATATTCACAAACAAGTAAAATCAATGGAACAAGTGAAATACTGCATGTTCTTCAGCAGAAAACTATTTCAAGCAATTTTTTTTGTTAATAGGAATTGTTTTATAATTAATTTCATGGAAGAATTCTCTGTATCAGTTCTAAACATGATAAATTATTAGTTCATTATCACAGAATGAAGACGATACTTCATGATTACATTTCCTCATTTAACAGATTTTCAAGATCTAGGTCAGTTTTCATACAACCAGCATCAGGCATGAAATGTAATTGAAAACATGCGCCCAGCTGATTGAAGAGCTTTTGCCTTGAACGTTTGTGCTGTCTGGTGGGATAGGATAATAAGGTTAAGGGTACAATGAGCATGAAATTAAGGTTGGGCTCCAGTCTACATCCATTGCATTCAGCATCAGGGCAGACACCCTCAACTAGTGCTGTCTAAAAGGATCACAAGCTTCTCACAGGAATGTTTCTGGTTAATTTCTTCTGAACATTGATGTGATTTTACTAATATCTGATGCTTTCCACAGTTATATCAAGTTGCTGAAGTCTATAGGGTATGGTGTGACAAATGTGGAAGAAGTTTTTGCTGACTTCAGGGTTACAGCACAGACCAGTTTCTCCCAGATGTGGGTGCTCCAGTCAGCATTCCCATTGGAGGACAGCCAAGCCAGGATAAGGAAAAGTGAGTGCAGGCACAGCAGGAGAAACCACTGCAAGAAAGAGGTGGAGGGAGAATGCACGGAGGGAAGGGAAAATGCACTCAAGAATGGCCACAAATACCCAGACTATCCAGAAGGCAATTCTCCTACCTGAACCTCAGCAAGGGAAAACTGAGAGAGATCTGTGCTTTAATTAAGAGCATCCGAACTGAAATATGCCACTGACAGCAGTTCGTAACTGCAAACTCAGGGAAGAGCAAAAACTACATCGCCAGTGGCTGTCAGTGACATTAATTAACTTCTATGCATCTGGTTCCTTCCAGATTGAACGTGGAGATATTTGCAATATCTTGCGGTTTGTTGCCATCTGAGGCTCTCTATGCAAAGAGAGATTAACGTCACTTCATTCTCCTTCGTCGGAGATAAGCAGGTACAGAAAATTGCCCTTGGAAGAATTTCAGCCTCCATCTCATCCTCCACCTCCTCATGCTGCTCTGCAGGTAGCAAACGTCAAATCTGCCATCTACTGGAAACAAAAAGAGTCCATTCCCTCAAAATCCATTTGGTGTGGTGACATGTCTGGGAGCATGGGTGATGGTTTCATGCTACAACAGTTCTTCATCCACCTGTAGCCGAGCTTTCATTGCAAAGCCAGAGAATAGCTGTTGAGTCACCAGAGCTATCTGGTAGGGACATGGATAATAGTCATCTGCCTACCATACAATCTCACTGCAACACAAAAAGCGCTGGAGAAACTCAGTGGGTCAGGCAGCATCTATGGAGGGAAATGGCCAGTCGACGCTTCAGGTCGAGACCCTTCATCTGGACTGGTAACACTTCATCTGGACTGTACAACCTCGCTGCCGTGAGGAGGCAGCTACTACCACAAGATGAGTGGCACGAGGAGAGTTAGGATGGAGGAAAAGGAGGGCAGAGAAGGGAGGAGGCAACAGATCTGTACAGATTTTCCTGCCCAAACTGTTAATTGTAGTGAGGTACCTTTCACTGCAGCCCCAGTTCCCTATTCACCCGCTACCCCACTCATTACTTTCCCTCTGTCATTAACCATCACAGTCACCACAGCAACAACACACAAACAATATTAACCACAAGATAGGGATTCCTAATCAAGTGTTTGAATGAAATCATGCAAACCTAAACTGATTGCACTGAGTGCATTTCATCAGTGACTGTGTTCTCTTAGTTCTCCAAAGACATTACACCCTAGTAGTTACAACATGACTGGTGGAAGACTGCTGACTTTCAGATGGCATGTCGCCATAGAGCCACAGTCATAGAGCCATATGGCACAGAAATAGGCCAAATGAGTGCACAGCAACCATCAAGCAGATATTATGCTAATCCTACACTAATCCCATTTTATTCTCACCACACTCCCATCAGCTCCCACCCAAATTCTACCACTCACACTATGAGCATATTACTGTCACCATTTAACCTGCACATATTTGGGATGTGGAAAGAAACTGGATCAGCCAGGGGAAACCCATGCAGAGAATGTGCAAACTCAACACAAGCAGATCCACAGAATAGGATTAAACCCAGGTAGCTGAAGCTGTGAGGCAGCAACACTACCTGGAGTCCCACACCACCAGGTTCAAGAACAGCCACTTCCCTTCAACCATTCAGTTCTTGAACCAACCAGCAAAACCCTAATCACTTCAGTTAAGCAAGACTATGGCCCTCTGCACTAAAATGGACTTTGTTTTTTTGGGTTTTATTTTGTTCTAATTGTGTTCTCTCTTGTAAAAAATGTGTATAATTCATGTTTAATTTATGTTTTCTTGAGAATACTGCTTATATGTTGCAATGTGCCTGTGATGCTGCTGCAAGTAAGTTTTTCATTGCACTTGAGTATACACGTACTTGTGCATATGACAATAAACTCAACTTTGACTTTGACTACCAGTTGTGCCACTGTCCACCCCAGATGTAGATGACCTTAAGGAACAACCTCAAGGAGTTTAGGACCTGGAAGGCCACACTGTAGATTGAAGTATCTCAACAAGGGTGAAAGCAGTCTGGGCTGGCTGGCTCACAGTTACAAAGGAAGGACACCAATGGAGTGGCATTCTTTCCACATTCTTCACTGAAGTGGCCAGTGCTGCATACAAAATATTTGGAGTCAGTTCTATCCCTACATTGCTTCTCATGTCAGGTCCACTTCATCCTGACTGTCAGCACCTTCACTAGCACCTCGCAGCTTCTAATTAAAAGATGCAGGCTGGCTTTACCTGCCAAGTAATGATAATGAACTCCTGTTCCCATGTGCAGCCAATCAACAACTCAGTTGTGTGCAGAAATCATTATAATGGCTGAGCAAAAAAATGGAAATGAAAAATTACTTTGCTTTACTTGGAACTTTTCATGATCTTTGGATTTCCCAAGGTGTTCTACAGGCAACAAAATACTTTTGAAGCATAGTTGTACTGCTTTGATTGCATTCAACTGGCATGGATTCATGACGCATCACCATTCTTGTCCCTGTTTTGGTGGCTTTCCAAATTAGTATGCTACAAATTTAAAAAACTTTAAAAGTGCAGTCAGATAATGGGCAAACCATTGGATGAAATTAAGATTCACATTACTATTAAGCATTTTTGATGGGTGTAGAATGTTTCAATAACAGGGGTGTGAATTTTGCCACTATAGATTGCCCTATATTGACTAATATGGTTCGTGAAGTGCAAAATTGAAATCACGCTGAATATAACTGAATACCCAGATATTCTGGACAATCTCTCTGAGGAATGATCACATTAACATTCAATGGGAGGAGACTTGTTTTTTAATGGTTAGTGGCTTTATCCCATGGCTTTATGTGCATGGGGCAATCATTTGATATAAAGGCATAATTTATCACTCCATAGTAACATGAGAATAAATAAGGTGCAACGCCATCACACTTTGATGCAGTGTTTTAATTAAAACACTTGTCTATTTACTCTCAGTTCCACAGCCTGCAGTAGTCGGGTCTGCTGACAGGTTCCTGTCCTCCTAACCTTCTTGCAACATTTCACTGCCTAACCACATTAGTAGCACCAGCCTTTCCTTTAAGGAAGTTTGACATCAATGTCAAGTGGGCACTCACCCTTAACAGTCCAGGAATCTAACAGGAATACAACTTCTACAGCAATAATTCAAATTGTTGGAATGCCAACTTATCTTTACTGCTTTCAGGATGGTGAACCAAATGCCCAGCAAAAACCTGAGCCCTTCCTGGCAGCTCAACTAACTTTTGATTTCAACTGAACTTCATCTCAATGGTCCTGTTATAATCCATATTCCATCAAGGGGCTCCTTCCTTCTATGGAATTATGCCCAAAACCTACAATACATGCCTTATGTTCTTGACTGGAGGAAGATGTCATGTGCCTTCACCTTCCAGGGCAGGGAGTGTTGGCAGGTGCTTGCCCATGTATGCCACAATCTTGTATGGAGTTCTGACTGAGTGCCATGACTGACATGATAAAAGCTAACTCCTTTCAGGGAAGATCTAATTGTAATACTCTACTGCAAACATACATGTAATTAATTTGGCCATGGGTAAAAGCTGAAATATATTTGGCCGGTGTGTCTTATCCCATGAGCCATCTTGAAAACTTGTTCCATAGCTTAGATAGATCAGAAAATAAGCCTCCAGTCAGCACTGGGATTAAACATTGATCTAAAAGTTGAAAACTTTGTAGCAACCTCCAACCAACTTTTGGGAAGAAAACAAATTTCTCTTTTTTCTACTCTTGCTGGGGCTGGCATAGCCGCACAGCTCGTACAGCTGCAGCCTCACAGCTCAGGAAACCTAGGTCCAATCCGGCAGTAGCTCTGGAGTTTGCATGTTCTCCCTGTGACCACGAGGGTTTCCCCTGAGTACTCCTTTCTCCTCCCACATCCCAAAGGCATGCAAGTTGGTAAAGTTAATTGGCCAGAGTAAATTATCCCTTGTGTGTAGGTGAGTGGTAGAGTTTGGGATTTATATAGCATTACTGCTTGATGGGTGTGTGGATCAAAGGGCCTTTTTCCGTGCTCTGTGACTCTGTGATTCAATGACTTATCCCCAACAAACTAACTGATTACTTAACTCATTTCTGTCCAACTAAATCAATCCTACCACCAGCATCACTAAAAATACTTTATTTCATTTATATTGTGAAACAGTTCTGCACAAATTGGTTCCAAATCACCACTGTTTACAGTTCAAGAGTAATTCATTGGCTGTGAAGCACCTCTGGATATCCTGTGGTCATATAAATGGATCTTATTTTCTTTTGTTTATTGCTTTTAAAGTGTCCACATTTTATTGTCATTTGCATAATACTGAATACCTACTATTTGTGGCTCAAAACAAACAAAAAGCATTGTGTTCCAATAAATAATTTTCTTCTAAACAGACTTCAACCAGTTGGTTGAAATTTACTGATGAATATTTTCCCCTTGAAACGGACCATTTTGATCAGTCCTTTCTTCCATGACTTAAAGCAGTCCAAGGAGACTTCTAAGTGTGTTGTAACCATAGAGAAGATGCTTAACAAAAAAAAAGATTAAATGAAGTCAGAATTCTAAGAGATATTCAACTTAAAAGTACCTTGTGTTGTTCTGAATAATATTTACATTTTTCAAAAATCTTCTGGAAAACCAAAGAAATTACAAAGGAGAACGGAAATACTTTCAATAAGAGAAACCTTTGGAAGCCTGAAAGCATACCTTTGAAACAAAAGCAAATGCCTTGACATTTCCAAAGAGATGAGCTTCTCTTTACTGGCAACATCAAAGTGTTCAATCCAAGACAAAGAAGTTGGATTATTTGGCTAACAAAGGGACTTTGAAAATTGGAAATCTGTTCAACGGAGAGCTGTAGGCAAAGCCACTGGAATTTCTTATTCTAAGGCTTTAAAATCAGAACAGCAGACTACATTTTGGTCAAAGCTGAGAAGAAAGTCAAAAATAAAGATACTGGCATGCTTCAGTGCTGCCATGCAAATTACTCAGTGCTGTTACTAGAAACATTCCCTGAATCAGAACCTGAACGTATCAAAATCATTTGACGTTGTTCAGATCTTCCAATCCTGGCATGGTACGGCTGGGCTGGCATCAAAACTAGAAAAATAGTATCCTAAAGAAGCAATTCCTTTGAAAATAAAGCAGGAAATGTCAAGCATTTTATATCATTACATTGAGTATTGTAAAAATTGTGCATAATTTATGTTTAATTTATGTTTTTCTTGTTAAATGCTGCATATACAATGCTATGTGCCTGTGTTGCTGCTGCAAGTAAGTTTTACATAGTACCTGTGCGTACATGAACTTGTGCATATGACAATAAACTCAACTTTGACATTGCTATTTTACATAATCAGAACAATTTGAAGAGTAAAACTTACTGCTTAGGAAACAGTTTTATGAACTGTATGTAGGACAAGAGAGTTAGCATGGCTCAGAGAAAAGTCCCATAATTTTCTGTGATTTCCTGTCCACATACTGAGATTTTGCATAAAATATTCTGGAGGCATTGCACACAGCAGTTTCAGTGTTGATCTTGGAAATAATAAATCTCTTGTGTAAACCATAAGTCAAACTGATTCAGATTTTCTTCAGCATAACAATCAGTTACTTCAAGGAGTTCCTCAGAAGATCAGGAGAAAAAGGAGGTAAGAGATCTCTTCCCCACTTCTTTCAGTCATAAAGTGGCCTCTGCCAGTTTAAAACATGTAACGAAGACAGGGAGAAGATAACAGGGGATAAATCAGAATGATTATGCACTGCTGAATAAAGTACAATTGGTGGAATATAGTTGTGAGGCCTGGGAAGATAAATCGTAACTTGACCTGTCATAGAGGTTGACCAAAGTTTATGCACCAGCATGCCTTGTGAGACCAATAGTATTTTAAGCTGTGGGTTATTTCTCACAACATAAGGACAAAAAGACCTTGAGTCCAGAACACAGTTGCAAATCAAGAACACTTCTAAGGCAACAGACCATTGAAATGTGGCCTTGCAGGTTCAATGATTTTGATTGACTGTTGCAAACTGTTACACAAAAGAGGACAAAAAGACACAATTTTGCCCATCATATTCATAAACGGAAAATTATCATTTTGAGAAACTGCCAAGTTTTTGAGTATAATAGAACCGTGAAAACAACACTGGGCATTGCATTGATGGAAGGCAACTTAGTTTCATGTCAGTTATAGCACTACGCCTAGTTGCAGTCAAATTGAACAAAACACTGTTGATAACATGTAACTGTAGATCAATGCATGCATATTCATGATCAGGATAGCTATGTGCTATGACTAACTAAGGATGACTGTTGATATATAACTGTGCTTAGTTATCAGAAAGCGTTACCTTACACTTATCTTGATTGAGTCCCAATTGCCACTTGTGTGATCACATATCAAGCCTACTGATGTCTTTCTAGATTCATAGATTCGCTCTATAGAGTTGTACAGCACAGAAACAGGCCCTTTGGCCCAACTCCTCCATGCCAACCAAAATGCTCTTCTAAGCTAATCTCATTTGCCAGCATTTGGCCCACATTGCTCTAAATCTTTCCTATGCATGTACTTATCCAAATGTTTTATAAATGTTGTAAGTGTACCCACCTCTACCACTACCTCTGGCAGCTCATTCCATATACCCACAATTGCCCCTCAGATCCCCTTTATATCCTTCCCCTGTCACCTTAAGCCTATGCCCTCTAGTCTTAGACTCCCCTTCCCTAGAAAAAGTCAGAGTAGTATTCCCACCGGCTGGTCTGAAGCATGGGGCTTTTATAACTCAGTGTGAATGACCATTAAGCCCACTTCCTCTGTCCAGTACTGTCAGAGAATGGCATTCTGCTTATTCACACCAATGAAAGTGGAAACATTATCTGAGTTTAAAATAAAACAGAACACCGTAAAAACAAAACGAATCAATGCAATAGCAACTGTTAAATATTTGTAAAGCAAGATGTTTAAAGGGATGAAATGAATAAAATTCTAAAACTTGACAGTTGTTTAAAGAGCACAAGGCATTGGAGATATTTGGTGCTGGATGCTGAATTTAAGTGGGAGAAATTCATCTTTGTTCACAGTTGTGAAAGAGAAACGAATGTTGGTTTTACTCACCTCTCGCACATTCATTTCCAATCAAATTTAATGTGTGGAGTTGATGCTTGGTCGATACCCTTGAACGCCTTTAGCACTGGCAACCAAAGATAAATTTCATCACCTACAAGTTAATATATAAATTCAGATTAGGACACTAAACAGCAAGAAATGAGGAGAGATTGTTAATTAATTCCATTCCTTCCATAGGCAATGTACTTTTCACAGCCAAGTCATTTCATCTCGTTAGGAAACTTCAACAAGGTTAGATTGAATGATCTAATTCTCTCACTCCAGGGCTAATTTAAAGGGTGGCAAAATAGGGCAATAGCCCTCGAGCATAGCTTTATGCTTATTGAACAATTTATTTACCATGATGTGTGTTGCATCACATAATTCCTGGTCTCCCTAATGTCCCTTGCGATGGTCCACTCAATTCTGGATTCAAGTTCCAATAAACCAACCATCATTCCTCACCAATTCTACTACTTACTGATTATCATTTACACTGCCTAATAGTATACATCTTGCACTGATTTCTAGGCAATATGAGAAAGCCAAAAAGATACTCACAGCCCTCACATCGAAAAGATATTCACTAAAATAAATTTCTTACTTAGCAATTAACAGCCCCTCATAGTACATACATTATCAGATGTATAGGAAAAGTTTAGAGGAATATAGGCCAAATGGGACTAGATTAGATGGGCACCTTGGTCAGCATGGATGAATGGAACCAAAGAACCCATTTCTGTGCTGTATTACTCAATGACTCTCTATTAGTTTGGCTTAGATGATACCAGAGGAGCTGTATCAGAGCAGTGCATGGGATAAGAGTTTGTAGGGAGACCTGGACAAGTTCTTCTGTCAGCAGAGAATGTGAAGCTGAGAATTAAAATGAGTACTGAAAATTATGAGATAGTTGGATAAAGAGGAGAGTGTGACGGGAGAATCTGTTTCCACTGAAAGGTCAGAAACTGACTGCCACATGTTTAAATTAATTCACAAAAATCCAGGCAGAATGTGATCAGAACTTATTTTCTACGCAATGTGTTATGCTTTAGAATGAAAAGTTAATGGAAGCAGATATTAAAATCCTAACTTTTAATAGGGGCTGTATATATATATATATATATATATATATATATATATATATGTGTGTGTGTGTGTGTGTGTGTGTGTGTGTGTGTGTGTGTGTGTGTGTGTGTATGTATGTATATGTGTGTGTGTATGTATATATATATATATATATATATATATATATATATATACACACACACACAGAAACATACACACACATATGTATACTTTAAAGAGCTATGGGGAATGAGCAGAGGAATGGGTCAAATTATTCGGTCTCTTTCAAAGAGCTGACACAGGCATGATGGGCTGAATAGCCTCCTTTCTATGACTAGGACAACTGGATTCTTCTTTCAATGAGGTGCCTAAACCATGATGGTCTGAATAACCTCCTTCTGTCTTCTGCACATTGATTCTATGACAGTCTCTGAGTCAAAAAGATAAACCCATGACCCATGCCATCACTTCTGTGCAGTCATTGGAGATTGTGGGATGCAGTAACTTGAATGAAGCATTAACTTGAGGCGTTTGTTTTGATTTCACTTCAGCTGGATGCTGAAGATCCCTTGGCACTCTTCAAAAGAGATCAGGGAGTTCCTCTGGTGCACTGCCAACATTCCTCCTTGAACCAAAAACAGATTATTCAGTTATTCATTCCTTTTTGTTGTGCACAAAGTGCCTGCTGTATTTGCCAACAGAACAACAGTGCTGCACTGAGTAGGATGCATCCATCCTACTCAAAAAACTTTGGGATGTACCCGGCAATGTGGCAGGAAGACAATATCTGGAAGATTTTTCTTTCTTACTGACTTCACAAGTTTGCCTTAACTGCGTTAGTATTTCCCAGATGAAAGGGTTAGATCAATACTTCTGCGGACCTGTGCAAATAAGACTGTCTCAAGATTTCATCGCTAACTTTGTGTAAGTAAAACAGAAGGGAGGGGAAGGGATCCAGGATAAATTGGCGAGGAATTAGAAGCCTCGTACTTGCTCCCCACAGGTAAAAATGTGCCTACAAATCTATTGTAATGCAGAGCAAAACATCGTTTAAGTGCAATTACACCACTGAGCTGGTTCATTGTTTGGATATTCACCAAGAGAACTCAAACCCAGCAATTTAAAACCCCTCTATTCCACTAAAATTTCCAGTTCCTCTCCCAAAAAATCCTCCCTCTTCTCCTAGTTTCCCTCTCCCTAGACCTTATTCTGGTTCCCCTCCCCAAAGCCTCCCTCTTCTCCTGATTCCTCTCGCCCAAAAACCTCCCTCTTCTCCTGTTTTCCTTCCCCCAAAACCTCCCTCTTCTGGTTCCCTCCCTAGGACCATTCCCTTCTACTAATGCTTATCTGTTTTGAGATATCTCCCTGTGCACGTTCAGCTCTGTAGAAATTCTGGTTGCAGGTTAATATTAATAACTCAGCAATTCTCTTACACAGTTACAATATCACCCGCAATTATGGCAGTATTGTAAGCTATAACTTGCACGCAATAGCTTAATGGATTTTGAGATTCATTGCGAATATTTTCTTAAATATATATTAGAATCTTTAAACCAAAAGACCCTTCCCTATAATAATGCAACAAACAGAAATAGTCCCTTTACATCATTGGTCTTAAATCAGATTACATGTAAATCAAATGTCTGGGAAATTTTTGCAACAAATTTTAATTCACAGATTGAAACCAAGGCACTATTGACTTGGATGCCAGCACAATTTAAATGCTGATTATCAATCACACCTGCCATTTTATTGCCTCTTTCCTAGTTTCCCTCTAATTGTTTTTAATGGAAGTATTGCACTTTTGCAAGAATCACAGTGGCTTTATTTGTATTATACATCTCACTTTGGTTTTTATTGGTTGCATATATCATGCACACGCAGTTTTATTCATTCAGGAAGCATATCTTCATTTCTTTGATAATCATCCAATGTACAGGCACCCTATTACAGATGAAAAATAGCATACTTGAAGATATATTTCTGCATGCCATTGTATTTTTTCTGCTCTCTTTAGCTGATACAACAGTCATTTTGCCCAGCCTGTGCAAACGTTAAGAGGGTTGAGTGAGATGGCTCAGTTAATTATCCTTTTTCCCCCTCCTTTCTTGCAGACCCCTTTAACTGAATGTGCTTAGAATGTGGAGGAGAAGCATCATCCTTCAAGTGATTACAAAATTTCAACAAGCATTAATAGTCAAATATTTGATATGGACTACAGCTACGTGTAATGCAGACTAGTTCCAGGCCCCATTTTCTGCACTGCATCAATCGTTTACACCAAAAGCCTTGCAGCTTTCTGGTACCACCATAGATGAGATATCTTTATTAGTCACACGTACATCGAAACACACAGTGAAATGCATCTTTTGCATAGAGTGTTCTGGGGGCAGCCCGCAATTGTCGCCATGCTTCCAGCGCCAACATGGCATGCCCAAAACTTCCTAATCTGTACGTCTTTGGAATGTGGGAGGCAACCGGAGCACCCGGAGGAAACCCACACAGACATGGGGAGAACGTACAAACTCCTCCGGTGGCAGGAAATGAACCCGGGTCACTGGCGCTGTAAAATTCCCAGATTTATTCAGCTGCGTGACATTATGGTGGGTGTAAACTTACTACTTGTGAGAGTCGTAATACAGTTGCTGCACTACTGTTCCCTTTGGTAATAAACTTGCATTCAATGTTCCCAGAGTTTAGGCTGTTAGGAAGTTTTCATGCTACACAGACAGGATTGCTGGAATGTTAAGCATTTTTATCGAAAGCATGGAAGAATTCAACTCTTCCCCATGATACTGAAGTTGAAGGAATGTGCTTTAATGAAGCATGTCTAGGCCTAGAAATCTATTGCGATGCCACATGACTGAAAATGGATTTTGCTTGGAATGAAATACTTCTGGGTTATGGGGCATCATTCCGTAAATCTGACTGGGCATCATCAGTCACACTTGCAACTGAAGAGATGCCATTCTCCACGCACTTTGCCTGGAGTGTTGTCATTGTCCACATGGTCCTGAGGACATCCGTCATTGGTCACTTCTACAACTGTAATGTTTTTGCAGCACAGTGCGGACCATTAAATCCCATATTGACCTCTCATCCTTCAAATCCCATCTCCCACCCATCCCCACCAGCCCTCTCTGCCAATCCCACATACTTCAATCTTATCCCCAATTGGCCTGTGCCCCAACTGCCCACTGATCCAGTCAAAACTGCCTTGACCCTCCACTCCCTTGAAGCACTGACATCTGCCAGTGCTCCAACCTGCAATGGCTCCAATCTCCTGAATCTCTGATGTTCCCAATGGCTATCCTGACCTCCATCCTGGCCCTGAACCCCTGCTGTTCAGCTCTACACACCCTCCACTACCACCAACTGCCTGGGACCTAAAAGGGTATTTGACCATCAGCCGCCTCTGCCTCACAACCCCCAGGACCGGGTCTTGTTGGTTGCTGTATGTTGGTCCATGTGCTACACATACAGGAGCACTGCAACACTGATTGTAGTGGTGAGTGAACGCCTGTAACAGTTGACAGTGTGTCAAACATCAACTGCGCAGCCCACCTGATAATGCAGAACTCAATTTCAAAGCTGCGGTTTCTGGGAAAGTGATTTATTAGCAGATCATGAAAGATTGTAGAGCAAGCATTTCCCTGTGCTGCATTATTAGTTGAAATTTCACTCCGTTACTCATTGATTCCTTTTGAGATGAAGGAAGGCTAGGTGTCAAGCAGCAAACACCACAGCCCCATCAACTAAATTTTGCAAATCAATGTAATTGTTTGCAGTGCCCGCTGCAGCAACTGCAAACACTGCTCTTTTATTGAATGCCAATTCCTGTAGCTTATGAAATGCTGAATGCAGAATTGCATTAGGCATAAAGAGTAGGATTTAGTTGGAGGCACTACAGTAAGTAACCCTGCATGAAGACAGCCACGTTATATTGCTCTCAGAGTATCACAATCAATAATGTTCATTTATTGGACTTGAAGCAGACCATGTGTTTAATAGCCTGTTTGCAGCTATCATTGCCCCAAAGAAAGCAGTGAACTTTAACCAGAAAACATTCAGTGGTTCGTGTAGGCCTACACTGACCGGGTGTGGCACTCAGACAAATGAACATATTGCTCACAGGGCAAGAAGTCATTGATGTAGAATTTCATAGCACCATAAGCCCAAGGTGTCATGCACTGCAGAATAGCCTTATATGAGGTAAAACCTTTCATTTGCACATGGATCCGGGTTCCAGGGGCTGAGACACCAGTGTTGTGAGAGGGGCAAGGTGCCGGCTGGGTGTGGTAGAGGGAAGGGAAATCGGACCTTGGTTGTCAAGCAGGGTCATCAGTCGTCAGATTCATGCAGAACCTGGAACTCGGACCATTTTCCTTTGAGGTTGATTTTTAATTGAACTTGAATTTTGTGGAACACAGGAATTTGGAGCTACATGATTGAATTTCTAGGCCAAGAAGTACAAGGCAGAGAACAGTATTGTCTCCTGTTAAGTAGTTCTGGCATTTAGCACCATTCCGATAATCTCTCAATTTGTGGCAATTAGTGGTGAATTTCAGTTCTCTCTGATTGGATTGGGACAGCCTATTTCGCTTGTGACCCTTTGAGCCAATTAACCATACTTAATGCATTTTAAAGCACTTTTAGTTCCCATCTGGGAATAGTGGCCCTGACATACAGCTCTATCCCCATGACATTTCACTCAGACGTCTGATGCACTGTTCTCAACAGAGTCCCAGTGGCAATAACCAATGTAAATGCAGCAGAAAACTCACTACATATTTTGTACAATGTGGTCCACTCAAAGGACCATATTTTTATGTGTCAACAGTGCCACTCCTTTCCCAAATGACAGGCAATTTATAATAATGGGGTTCAGTAACGTTGATTGAATAATGAAATATTAAAGTGAAATGGCACCTCCTTCATCATTCATCAAGTGTCCAGAGACAACTTTTATTTCTAAAATGAATGATGAGCGAAGTCCACATGGTACTGGTGTGGAGATTACAAAAATGATGAGGGCGTATGCCAACCAACAGAAGCTTGTGTTTGTCATGTTGTCAAGACAAGTCTAGTAATACATTATTCATTCCATCAAAACAACTTCTAGTGAAATGCATGTTATCAGTTGGAAAGCTGAATGAACAATGATATTTAATTAATGAAAACATGTGTCACGGAGAGCCTGAAAATTAGTATTCCACATCAGAGAACAACCACAAAAAAATTAGTCTCTTCATAAACATAGTACCCATGATTAATTTTTGCATATCTCCCTAGATACTTCACTAACTATAATTTTCATCTTTTGTCTGTGATATATATAAAGTGTTACTGCCCTGTATTACTTCACTGCATTGCTAAGCTTGGGGTCATAATCAATTCAATTGAAAGGTAACTTGTAAGTAAGTAAAAAGCTCTTAGCACCCAAAATCAATCAGCCTAATCCACGTGAAAAAAAACCTGAACATTTACTATTAATTATCTTGGACACTTATGATTAACTACCTTGTAGCATATCCTTGCCTAGCATTCTGATAATTCTGAAATCACTGAATCAAGAGATTATTTTCCTCATGGAAACGACAATAAAATAGTGCATGACCAAGAATAAGATGCAACACAACTACTCATCTTTGTTTATCTTGAAAAAGAAAGAGGTTTAGGTACGGTTGGGGTTATGAAAAGGATTTGATAATAACTCACATATTGAACCCTGAACTATCTAAGCAGCTCCTATCTGTACAGGTTTCAGTCTTTTACCTTTGTCTCAATATAAGTACAAAATTGTGATGTGATTTGCAAAAGATTGCATGTTTTTGCAGCTGAGTCCTCAAAATGGGGGAAGCATAAAGGAAATGATTGTAACATTGCAAAAGAAATGCAGGTATCAGTAATTCTTCATGGCATGATATGAGTAACAAAACATACAGAATGTAAAATATCAAAAGATAACTAAAATCTTAGATCCTGCAGGACAGTCAAAGCAGAAAATGGAAGTAAAACCAACACTTTGCAGGCTTCAGAAATAAGAGAGGCAAAATGAAAATACAGACTCAAAAAAGCACTAGGTATTATGAAAGAATTATGAACTTATGTCAGTCCGGGAGAAAGTAGACAAGAAAACAAAAAATGTAGAGGGCGAACAGACATAAGGAAAGCAAGACTCAGAAGAGACGACTGTGACATTAAAGAAGGAAGAGTACATTACCATTGACTGAACAGTTCTCATCTACTGCCATTCAACGTTTACCTTCAGGTCGATCTTCTTTCCTTATTCCTCTGTAGCCCTGCAATTTATTTTCTCGCATGTGCCCACCAACTCCTTTTGAGTCTTCTGCTATTTACTTACACGAGTACAATTTACACTGGCCAATTAACCTACCAGTATAGCTTTGGGACGTTGGAGGAAGCTGGAGCTCCCAGGGGTAACACACCATCCTCTCATTACCACTATCTTCCTCCTGTCTTCAAAACAATTCCATAAATATTCATTTATCTCTAACTGTTTTTAACCTTTGCAGTATTTCTAATCAAAATTGAATTACTTAGTTAGTCCCTGACAACATCAATATTGACTCATGCTGGGAATTATAAATGCCAGATGGTCATCAATAAATACAATAATTAATTCAGAAGAAACAGTCAGGATCAAAACCAGAATCTCTGGAGCTGTGGTGCAGTGGCACTAGTATGATGCTGAAGGGCTTGGGTCCCACAGCAGCCTTAGTGAGGCAGGCATCAGGAATTCTTAAATTTGTGAAAATGCAAGGTGTATGTTGCAGAAATGTATCTGGAAGGAGTGCAGGAGATCAAAACGTGTCTCACTTCTTTGACCATTACATTGGAATTCTGCAAGGAAAGAGAAATAAGGGGAAGGCTATCTTTGCCAATGGGTAACACGAGAAAAGCTTCAACAGCATGGGAGCAGATAACTCCAAGGATAAATAACACCTCAACTAAACCAGTCTCCTGAACACAAAGGCAGTGGAGGTTTAAACTAAAACAGAAAATTCAGCGGATCTGGCAGGACCTGTAGAGGGAGAAACAGAGTTAACGTCTCAGGTCAATGATCCTTCATCAGAATGAAGATTAACCTGTAAGTGAAACTCTGATTCAGGCTTAAATACAATGCTACCATGCTTAGGTCTTGCATTCATAGTAGGAAGTTGTCTACATGCATGTCAAAGGGCAGAAAGAAACTGTTGCATTGGCTACAGTTTTACGTTTGGTCACTCCAGTATCATCACCAAGCGATTGCAAGTTGATCACTGCCTATTTAAAATATCTCATGAGATCAGGATTAGGTATAGGTCAGCTGCCACGCACATAAAAATATCATTCCTCCTGCAGACCCACAAGAAACTGGCACAGGTCCTGTGCGTAGTGTCATTTTTGCATGTGTTTTCAACATGGCCCACAATTTCTATGCCTGAGTTTCTACTTGTGGGGAAGAAGAAAGCTAGTCATCAAAAAATCAAGAAAGGGTTCAGAAGAAACCTCTTTAAGATGCATGCATTTGGGGAGAGGGGTAACTCAGCAAACACATGAAGGGGAAGGGAATTCAGTCTCTCTTGGTTTCCATCCAATCACAGACATTCTCTTCGTTCTCTCCATCACTGCCTCTTCTCTGCAACTTAAAATGTTCGCAATTTTCCCAATTCTGATGAAAGTCATTGACCTGAATCATTGGTATTCGTGAACAATGATTAACACTGAGGCTTTGTCAGCTGGTGACCCAGAACCAGAACATAAAGCAGAAACCACTGAGACGGCTGCTGTGCTGCACTCAGCCATAGTAAAGCCAGGCCCCCAATGGAAGACTGTGCCCTGACCCATGCTGAATAAAATAGCATGGCCAGGGCAGTCAGCCAGTGATTATGGGGCAACTGACAGTCAGTGCCAATAACTCCATCTTTAGTAACTTCTCAACCTTTACCATTCTTCCCTTTTGCTTTGCATGCTAGTTGATATTTTCTTCAATTTTAACTAGTAAGCTCCCCCACACTTCTGAGTCACCACTTATTTCTACTTTTGCTTGTTCTTTACTGTTGCTTAACCATCCCTTTCAATCTGTCCCATTCTTACAGTGAACCTTTCCTAGTCCCGCCATCCTCTCATTACCACTACCTTCCTCCTGTCTCCAAAGCAAGTCCATAAATATTCATTTATCTCTGAATTATACTTTTAACTGTTTTTAACCTTTGTAGTACTTCTTATAAAAATCAAGTTATTTAGTTAGCCCCTTCCAACATCAACATTGACTTACCCTGGGAACTATAAATGCCAGATGGTCACCAATAAATTCAACAATTCATTCAGGAATTCTTAAGCTAGACAGTGGAGAGTCTGTGCAACTCACTACCTCAAGGAGTAGATATGGGGTGGGGTGGGTAGGGGGAGGAAAGCATGTGTGACGCATAAGCATGGTCACAGACCAGCTCAAGCAAGCTCATCCATTCTATATAACATGCAATATATGTGGGACTGGAACTTGAAACTCCAAAGCCAACTATTTTCATAGGATTCACCTCATCGCAACAGTAAAACAGGCATAATTATTACAGTTAAAGCTGCTCAGATATTAGCAGTAATTATGATTCTGTAATATATAGAAATATATATGCATTTATAGAAATGCATAAAATTTCTTTAAGTTGCACAATGCCTTGTTATTTTCTTCTCATGCTTCATTTTTAATTTTACTTAAACCTTCATTTTGTTAGTTCTAAATGATGTATTCTTTTCCAACATTTTTGTTTTTCTTTAATCATTTAAGTTTACATGTTAAACTTACCAATGTTTCTCCAGAGCCCACACTATCAATAGGTAAACTTTGATTGGCTGAAAAACCACTGCAAAGTCCAGTTTTCCAGCCAATTGGAGCTTAGGATATTATAGCTTGAACTGGTGAGTTCAATGAAGTAATCAAATCGATACTAGAATGAGTTTGGTTAATAATTGAATCCATCTCTCCAATGCAAATCCCTAATTTTATAACTTCCATCATTGCATTTCCTGCCAAATAAAAGCTTCTTGTTACTTTTGTTGATCATTACGCTTAAGTGTGGAAAACAGGAATTCTTTTAAAACTCTATGCAGTACCCAGTAAACAGTATGAATAGTTCAAATATTGATTGGTGACGGATACCAGCATCCTCCAAGAATACCAGAGCAAAGTAAGATGCATTCCACTGACAAGCTCTTCATCAATTCATTCTCATTCCTGTGGGCATCATAAATTGAGCAGCAGTTTGAGCAGAAAAACCCTGCAGTACTGTTAGACCAAGGCTGTGATGTAGTTATAATGCTCTTTTTACTGAGCTGTGAGCAGCTGCAGAAAAAGTGCTGGGTTTCATTCTGACTTTATTCTACAGCAGCTTGGGATGCCCTCCGCGATACAAAGTCCCTCTGTTGGGTTTGAAGCTGCAAGCAAAATAAACCCAGAGCATCACTGAGTTGGACAGTTCTTTTGGATTTTCCAAACAATTTGTAACTTTTTTTTATATTTCAAGAGTATGAACATTCCAAAAGACTGCATTCATAGCAGGAAGTTGTCTACATGCATGTTAAAGAGCAAAGAGCAGAAATAAACAGCTGCATTAGCTAACATTTTACTCTTGGTCACTCCAGTATCATCACCAAGTGATTTCAAATTGCTCTCTGCCTATTTAAAATATCTCATGAGATCTGGACTGAGTACAGATCTAACCTGGATAAAATAATTAACTTTTACCAGTTCAATGATATCCCAAAGTAAAATGACCAGAATCCCCTGTTTCTAATATAAAAATGATTTGCATTTACATAGTGCCTTTCAAGACCTCAGGACATTCCAAAGCAGTTAGCTGTCAATGAAAAGCAATAGCCAAGTACAATTGAGATCAATTACAAAACTAACATTAGAATTAAACTGAATGCCAAAATACTTAATGCAAAGCAGCCATTGTGCTGTCAATTATGCCCATGAGAATACATGATCTAGACAAAGCAACAGATTCAGACTAGTTAATAATGCAACTGGAAAGGAAGCCAAAATGGTTCATAACCCACTTCTCAAAGGAAGTACTGGCTGCAGTAGGCTGAACAAATACATTTCAATTCAGTAGCATAAAAGGAAAGTATTGCAAGTAACAGCTACAGTTGCTGATGGACGGCTGCTTTTTACCAGTGTGCTACATTCAGCTCGTCAACTGAAGCTGATGCAATGCTAAGTAAAATAAATCATTCTTCTTTTAATTGCAGCAATGTATAACATCTAGAAATTGGACCAAACCCATTTTTTCAGAGTGGTGCAACCCAATTTCAATTTCACCTGGAATAGATTGCATCAATGATCACATCCAGGTGAAATCTTGCTAATCACAATATTGGACCAGACACATCTGAGCACAAGCCGTATTAGGGTGCATGGTCTTTTCCTGCCACCAGATGAACCCTGATAGGATGCAGAGCTGGGATGAGAAGTGGCAGATGGAGTTCAATCTGGAGAAGTGTGAGGTGGTGCACTTTGGAAGGACAAACTCCAAGGCGGAGTACAAAGTTAATGGCAGGATTCTTGGTAGTGTGGAGGAGCAGAGGGATCTGGGGGTCCATATCCACAGATCACTGAAAGTTGCCTCACAGGTGGATAGGGTAGTTAACAAAGCTTATGGGATGTTAGCTTTCATAAGTTGAGGGATCGAGTTTAAGAGCCGTGAGGTAATGATGCAGCTCTATAAAACTCTGGTTGGACCACACTTATAGTACTGTGTCCAGTTCTGGTCACCTCATTATAGGAAGGATGTGGAAGCATTGGAAAGGGTGCAGAGGAGATTTACCAGGACGCTGCCTCATTTAGAGAGTATGCATTATGAGGAGAAACTAAGGGAGCTAGGGCTTTACTCTTTGGAGAGAAGGAGGATGAGGGGAGACATGATAGAGGTGTACAAAATATTAACAGGAATAGATAGAGCGGACAGCCAGCACCTCTTTCCAAGGGCACCAATGCTCAATACAAGAGGGCATGGCTTTAAAGTAATGGGTGGGAAGTTCAAGGGAGATATCAGAGGAAGGTTTTTTACCCAGAGAGTGGTTGGGGCATGGAATGCATTGCCTGGGCCAGTGGTGGAGGCACATTGGTTAAATTCAAGAGATTACTAGATAAGCATATGGAGGAATTTAAAATAGAGAGATATGTGGGAGGAAGGGGTTAGATAGCCTTAGACAAGGTTTAAAGGTTGGCACAACATTGTGGGCCGAAGGGCCTGTATTGTGCTGTACTGTTCTATGACTTGCATCCTTGGTCACTCCATGCCCAATACCACTCATATCAGCACGAATTAGAGCTCAAAGCCCCACACAATGCCTTGTGTTACAATGCTTCACCAGAACTAGAAGCACATTGCTCTAGGCTGTTGCTTTTCTCACTGTCTAAAAACACACTCAGCTGAAAACAGGAAAGCTGACTGGGCATTTTCAGAACTGATTGCAGGGTGTTCACACACTTTCCAAAGTCCACTGATTTGGATGCAATTAACCCTAAGTGTTCTATTTTCCTTAACCTTGACTACTGAGATGCTCCTTCAATGGGTCCCTCAGCAGTGACACTGCTGACACCATTTTAGTACGGAGATGTCCATATGGCCATAGTTGGCTACTCGGGATCTTGGGACAGGAGACACAGACAAGACCTTCTGCGGAGAGTGTATTTCCATAGTCGTCAGAAGTACCTCAACCTCACCACAAAATACACCTTCTTCAAATCAATTCCATTCTGTGGGTCCAAACAGTGCTTTAGATCTTGAACCCCCTGGACAGCTACTCAATTTGTCTGGTCACCATTATGGACACAGCAACTGAAGAGAATGCACATAACAACACATTGATCAGATTGGCTTCACTGGCTATGGAGGTGAATTAAGAGGCTAACATTTAAAACCAATGAAGTCCAGCATTATTCAGCAATGAGAAATCTCTCATGAGACTTCAGCTGAGGTTTGTTTTAAAGCATCACACCATTTCAAGCTGCACAACAGGGCTATAAGTGAAGAACTAGTGGTAGATGCACTGTTCACAGCTCACAAATGGATCCAATCATAATCTACTGAAGGGCTTCCCTTTTTGTCAATGATGTTCGATAATTTTACAATCAAGAGCATCACACTTTCCTGCAGAAGTCATGACCTCTCAAGAACTCTTTCTCAACCAATCCTGCGCCTTTCAATCCTCCGCATCAAGGACGGATTCCTCAAAAAGGGGCCAAGTAGAACAGATTTTCATCTCACCATGCAATCTCCCTCATGTGTTTCTGCATTTCAAAGAAGTCCCACCCTCAGAGGTGGTCATGATAAGTATCCATAGTACAGAAACATCAGAGGATAAGAACCACAAAATAGTAACCAACATCACAATGTAGGGCCATATATCCCATGACAAAATACCATGGTGGGTGTAGTATGTCGAAATACTCCACAAACACATTTACACATAGTAACAGATTTGGAAATCTAGGTATCCTTGTACACAAGTTGCTGATATGCAGGAGCAAGTAGGAAGGCAAATGATATGTTGGTCTTCATTACAAGGAATCTGAATATAGGAATCTTACTGCAATTATATAGGACCTTGGTGAGAAAACACCTGGTATAGTGTGTACAGTTTTGGTCTCCTTACCTAAAAAAGGATGCACTTATCATAGAGAGAGTACAATGAAGATTCTCCAGACTGGTTCCTAGGACGGCAGGTTTGGCGCATGAGGAGAGATTAAGTGGACAAGGCCTGTAGAGTTAAGAAGACTAGTAAGTGGTTTCATTAAAACTTACAGGTTGCAGTCTCAGAATAAGGGTTAGGCCACTTATGACTGAGATGAGGAAAAGCGTCTTCACCCAGAGAGTGGTGAACCTTTGGAATTCTCTACCTCAGAGGGCTGCAATGGCTCAGTCTTTGAGTTCATTCAAAACAGAGATCAACAGATTTCTGAATATAAAGGAAAAAGGGTAATGGGAAGAGTGCAGGAAAATGAAGCAGAGGGAGAAGATCAGCCATGATCTTGATGAACGACAGAGCAGGTTTGAAGGGCCAGTGCACCTATCCTGCTCCTAACTCTTACGTTCTTCTGAGTCTTCTAAAGGTGTGAGGATTTTTAAGGGTAAAGCTCTATGTTGAACCATAATCAAAGATAAGCTTAAGCATGACAGCAGCAAAGCCAGTAGCTGCCACAATAGTGTGAGTTATCTCTGCATAATTATTTGTCCTAAATGAGAACACATTTCAACATTGCTAATATCTTGAGAATAGTCTGTAATGAAGCCAAATCAAACAAAACATGAATGGAAAATCATAACACTTGTCAGTAACGGCCTTGCACATGCATTTCAGTGTCCTTTTGCTACTTCACAGTGTCCCCTGTGTGGCTACAGTCTATCCTTGATGACCCAGGGGAAACTATTGTTTTAGATGGGCTGGTTTCAGATTGCTGCCTTGGGCCAACTAAAAAAGCAGTCAGGGATGTCCGACTGTGGAGCAAGTAGTAGGAGGTGAACTGGTGCCTTCCTGAGTTATCTCCACACCAGGCAACCTCCCACGTCCAAAAGACAACACTACCATCGTTTCCACCTGAGCTGAGAGAGTGAGCTGGCAGATCCCAAGGCACAGGTGTCTGATCCCTGTAACCTTCATTCTTCTGCTGAGAGAAAGTTCTCTGTGCATTCTGAGGAGGACTCCACACATGATAAAAGGGACATTGCTGAGAGCAGTGCAGCTCACATCCCTACCCCTGAGAAAGGGAGACAAGTTCCTCTGTGCCATGTGACCACTTGCATAGGAATACAATCTGCTCATGTGTGCTCACACGGGAACAACCTTCAGACGTGCAACATCCCTCTGTGGCGTCCCTTTGCTTCTCATGGGTGGTGTCCCTGTGTCTACTGCGAGCAACAATTTTGCTCACGGGAGGCATCTCACTGCTCAATGGAGACAGTAATCTGCTCACAAGTGGAATCCAAGCTGCACCCTGATGGCATATTGCCATTCCTGAGGAGCTTTAAGCTACTCCCATGTAGCAGAGATCAGATCCTCAGCTAGAGTATGATGGGAACGCAGAAGCAGATCACTTCTCTGTGGCCTCTGTCTGTGCCTCCACAGCAGCTCTCATGTCCACCCATCAGCACTGTTGCTGAGGCCTTTTAAAGAAGCATACACAGTGGAGATCAGGGTCTCCTGGCTCCACTCAACCTCCAAGAATATCAACACCTCCATGCTCCTTGTCAACTGCATTTAATGAAGCCAGCCAGACAACAGGGGAGATTGCAGCATCTCTGCACTAGGTACTGTGATCTGTGGCTCTAATGATCACTGTGGCTGCAGCCCAATCGCAGTGCACTGCCTAATCCATGGCACTGCACTGTTTAACCTTTCCCTCTACCCTAATCCGCACCCCCCCCCCCCCCCCCACTGCCTGTGTTTACGTAAATCAGCTCCAAAATCTTTTAAATGGGTAGAAACCACAATAGCAATGTCTTGAAGCAAGGATGTCCCAATTAGGCAATTTTTTTTGATGATACCAGATTTGGAATCAGAACAAAACACAATGCCCATTTATAACATTAAGAACACCAGCAACATCTGTGTTCACACAACAGAGACGTTCAGCTATTTTTGAAGAGCCGGTCTCATACCACGAATATGTTATGTAAGAGCTAATAGTAAGGGTCAAATGTACCACAGAGATTAGCATATTTTATAACAGAACCTTTCTAGAAATGTGAATTATTCATATGATTAAGCATTTTGTACAGCTAACTAGCCTTAGGCAAATGTAGTTTATTAGCATATTATAAAAAAAGTGCCCAAAGCCAAATTCTACTTCTGAAAGAATCTGATTTAGACTTACTGATAATGTTATGGATTAGACTGATTATGATAATTAACAAAATCATCTTACAATAAAATCCTATTTTTACATCTCAGCTAGTTATTCTCAGTCAGATGGTACTTTGGGTAAAATTGGGCAGAACTTTCAAGCTACATCAAGGAAACAGAGATGGCCATGATGTTTGGAAATCAGCTGTGGAAATGTTGCTTGAAATAATGCCTTTCAATGTAAGTCATTAAAAACCATGATCAATAAATTCTGAATGAAGACATGATGAAGAAAGGTGGATGAAGCAGTGCTCCCCATCCATTATGTTATTCAGTAATTTGTTCATATCTGTTTCTGAACTGATTTTTATCAATGTTCATTATTTGAAGGGACAAGGTGCATGAAGAGAAAATGGTAAAGAATCTGGAGCAGCCAACCAGTAGTTTTGTTTCAAATCTTGTCGTACATAATTAATATGTCGATGAACAGTGCTAACTGTCAAGCATTTCACCAACAGTGAATCAAAGCCATTTGAAGAACAGCAGTCCACAAATGGAACAGCAATCTGAAAGTAAACCAAAACAATCTAATTGCCAATCGTAATATCTAATGGGTCTGTACAGGTGGTACGCGAGCAAATTTAGAAATTCAAGTGCATGGACATCCACCAGTAACTGCTCATATCTTTCTCCCTTTCCCCTTTGAATACTTGTGATTAAAAAAGAATTCTAATGGATCAAATTCCTTTCCAGAAATAAAATACAGCAGTGCAGGTACAGAAAAAAATGTCACTCTTCAAACACAGGGCATTATGTCATTACTTTCAGAATTTTGTGGTGGTATCACTGAAACTAAATGATACAAATACAACAGAATTTTGACCATTATTAGTGAAGTGAGAATAAATATGCATTCAGACCTCAGCAACCATGACCAGTAGTCATAGCACTGTAAAGTTTCAAAATTGAACCTGTGAGTCTAAACCTAACCACATATTCATTCACTACATCCCTCAATCCTCTCCAACCAGAAATCTTACACCTCAAGCAAGTCATCTACAGCATTGGACTGAAATGTAAGCTTACATAACATGCTCGAAATCCTGGAGCTCAAGGCTTTTATATCAACACTGAACCACAGCTCGAGGCACACCATTGTTCTGTAAATTCAGGCTCCATTGGTATAACTTTCTCCCGAGCTCGCACTCACAGTTAGCATGCCTCCTTGCCCAAAATTAGCAGTTGCTGGAAATGAAATGATTGTGAGAAGTGATGATCCTTTGATCACCTCAGTGACAGGTGGCAGTGCTTGACATTGACTATAGCTTGCATGTAAGGTTGCAACACTGCACAGTGATTATGGTTAAATGTGAAACATAACAGTTCCAATTGATGCAAAGCCAACCGTGCTTCAACAGAATGCACACAGCTGCATCGGTTGACATTCCAATTGTCCACACAATTTGCCTGGTGTCTTAGAACTTAAATAGACTATTTTCTCTGCTTTTAAAATGGATAAGTGATGTGAACCACAGAAGGTTCTTTAAACACCTGGCATGTTTCTCATCTTAACACCTCTGCACTGTCATCTTTGATTTAGTCACAAAAGCATTGGATACCAGTCAATTTGTACAAAGTGAATGATCATCCTAAAAGGAACTCAAGCATTCAATCAAAGTGACAGCCTGCAAGTTTCATATCCTTCACCATGTTTCCATTGGAGTTTTTATGGGATCACTTTGACCATCCGCCTTCAACTGGAATGACATTTTTTACAATAGGTTTTGATTCAGTACATTCATTAAAAGTCACATTTCCAATAATTATCCAAAATAGCCTGCATTAATGTTTCTGCTACATAAATTTTCTTTCAAAAATAGTTTTGTTCAAAAAATATTTTTTTTGTAGCTAGAGAATTTTCAGTAAATAACAGTAACCTCCTTTAAAGTAATATTTCCTTTAAGGAACCTAAAAGTACGACGTAATAACATCAAGAAGGTAAGCTTTCTTTGCTTTGTGAAATACAAATAATAAACAAGTGTCAAAGGCAACTGAAATTAAAGGGTGCCGTAGCAACCTAAGATAAGAGATATAAAATTTCTTTATTAGTCACACGTACATCGAAACATGCAGTGAAATGCACCTTTGTGCAGAGTGTTCTGGGGGCAGCCCACAAGTGTCGCCACGCTTCCAGCGCCAACATAGCATGCCCACAACTTCCTAACCCATACGTCTTTGGAATGTGGGAGGAAACCGGAGCACCCGGAGGAAACCCATGCAGACACGGGGAGAACATACAAACTCCTTACAGACAGTGGCCGGAATTGAACCTGGGTCGCTGGCGCTGTAATAGCGTTACACTAACCACTACAAATTTGTGAATAAAGATGCTAATTAAGGAAATGCTGCCTTCAAACATTTGACTGGAAATTGCAACTGACAAAATATTGAAGAGAAAGCTAAGGGTGCAATCTTAATGTTAACCCATCCCTTCTTTCCCCCTTATTCCATGACCGCTCACTTTATCTTGCTATCATCCACTGTTAATTAGTCTTTCCTCATTTCTACTCTATTACAGGCCTTCCATTTCATTCTTTCTTCATTTTTTTTGCATCTTAAACATCATCTCTAATTTGTCTCAGATCTGACGATTGATTGCAGTGTTAACTCTACACAGATGCTGACTGACCACTTATTTCTAAAAGACTCTGCTTTTAATTTGGATTTCCAGCATTGACAATACTTTGCTTTAGTAGATTATGTTACCTTTGGTTTTGAAGGCAAGAAAGTAAGACATTTCACACATTCTTCTCATTACAGTACACAGCCCAATATGACGGTTACTGCATACTTGCTACATGTTGGAAGAATAAAACGGTCAGAACTCGTTATCCCAGCTCCCTAACCGGAATCACTAATCCATGTTTACCAATGACTGTGTTTACCAGTCCAGATGTGGCTTGCCAATCTGATTGGCTCTCTGGATCCCACATTTCGATGGTGTGCTCTCAGTGACCAGAAACCCTCTGATGGTCTAGTGGGCAAGCTTGATTCCCCCCCACCACTGCTAATAACCTTTGAAAAACAGCAAAGCTGAGACTGGGGATTTGCCAGCTATAAAAGTTATAATTGATTTTTAATGGTTTATAAATGTCTCAAGTATTTAAAGACATTTAAAAACCATTAACTGAAGTAAATAATAAAAAAATACAAAATTGTTTTTAAAAATTAACTAAAAGTGCAACTAAAACATTTACAAATAATTAAAGCATGCAAGCAGATTTTGTTTTAATAAGTAACTTATGTTTCTTGTCTGCTAAAAGTCTACCCGACACTCTCTATGGAAACCAAGGGGTCTCCATCAGTTTTGACCTGGCACAAGGTGCAGGAGACAACTTCTAAGCAAAATGCTGGGAAATACCGACTTATCTGGATTGTGCTGCTGGACTGCACTGGAATCTGTTGGTAAGTCCCAAACAACGCATTTTGTGCCGAGCTTTACTGCCATTTAAAAAGCTGAGATTTGACCCAATGTCTTTTATGGCGCATAAACAACAGGCCAATTCTACACTGGTGCATATACACACACAAAAAAATTAAATGCAATGTACCACCCCCTAACGTCTCATAAAGTCAGGAAGGGCTATAAATTGTTGAAAAGCAAAAAAAAAGCAGATGCTGGAAATTTAAAAAAGAAACAGAAATTGCTGGAAACGCTTAGCATGTGAGGCAGCATCTGTGGACAGTGGAACAGTCAATGAATTTTCATCAGAATTCAGCTTTGTAAGAGAAACACAATCCGCATTCAGATTTTCAGTCTCCAAATAATGTGAGGTTTTCACCTTGCTGAATAATAGATCTGTAACTTCTCTGATATACTGATGCACAGCAAATGTGCTGATATTACAGGATGTCCCCAGGGCCAACCTGGGCAAAACCAGCTGCATGAAAATTGAGAGCCCTAGTGCATTTGCACTTGCTGGTAATGCCACATGGATTTTAGATATACAAGGATTACGTAGAGAATTTTGACATAGCCCTGTCATTGACTCCCTTCTAATCTTCCAGCTCATTGGATATATCCTTGCAGTTTCCAGGAGGTGGTTCCAGATAAGTTAGACATTTTTACTGTGCATCAACAGGGCTTCAGGGTACCTCATGTTGGTGACATCACAGGTGGACCTTTCCTATACTTCCCATTCCTTCTTTACCAAGGCTTATACTAGTCCTGCACTGAATATAGTCCCCATGTTGAAAAGTAAATATTTTAACTAGTCACCAGGTTAAATCTAAACAAAAATTGCAGGCCATGACTCATCAGGATCTCGCCCACAGAAGTCGACTGTCCATTTCCCTCCACAGATGCTGCCTGACCCGCTGAGTTCTTTAGCATCTTGTTTCACGCATCAGGACTGTTTCTTTGTGTGGATTACCACCGCATGCATTAGCCTTGAAACATGGTACTTTTGGCTTTTAGTCAGGGATGTTGGTCTCTTGCAATGCTGAGGACAAAATTAAGGAAGCCTTGCCAAGATTCTACAGGGTTTTTGTGAGTGTCATTCAGAGCACTAAGTAGAGAGATGGGTTATCTCACCGAAGTTTAGAAATATGAATGGTGACCTCATTAAGATGTACATGTTCTAAAGTGGCAGATACCGAGAGGCTATTTCCTCTAAATGGAGAATCATTAACTAGAGCAATACCCTCAGGATAAGAATCCATATTTGCATACAACATGGAAGAAGCCTATTTCAGCCATTCTATGCCAACTCACAGAGCAATTCCATTCCCCCATTAATATTCCCTGTAATCTGTTCTCACCACCTTCCCATCAACTATCTTCAGATTCTAAATCAACTATTTAGAACTGAGATGAGGTGAGTGAAAAATAAAAACAGTGCAGATGCTAGAAATCTGAAATAAAAATAGAAACTACTGGAAACACACAGCAGGTCAGGCAGCATCTGTGGAAAGTGAAACAAGAGTTAATGTTTCAGGTCAGAGACCCTTTGGCAGAGGTGGTGAAATGAGGTGAAAATTTATTTATGTGCATTTATTTTTTTACCTCAGAGGGCTGCACACTCAATAGGCTTTTGAAAACCGATAAAATCATTGTATATGGGATCAGACAGCAAGGTGGACAAGCATAGAATCAATCATGGTCTTAGGTGAGGTTTAAAGGTCGGCACAACATTGTGGGCCGAAGGGCCTGTATTGTGCTGTGCTGTTTTATGATTCTATTGTCCAGGGAATTATGGATTTTGTTACTCCTGCTTCCATCTCTTATGTTGTCATAAAAGCAAAGTATGGCAAGCCAACTTCCACTCAGCAGCAAATTCAGCATAAAAGCAAAAGCAACAGAAATTGGGAATTTGAAATAAAAGCAGAAAATGTTTTAAATGCTGAGAGGATCAGGCAGCATTTGTGGAGAGCAAAATGAAGCCAACACTTTAGACTGATGACCTTTCATCATTCATCTCAATGCACGGGCTCAGCATTCCTGCATGGTTCTAGAGCGGTCTATTTTTATGGCACTTGGGACATTGATCAGCTGGTAAAACATGCAGTAAAAGAACTAATGTCTCTATCCTATTAAATGGGGCCTGGTTGTCTAAATTGAACTAACAGGCTTGGGAGTATCAACAACTGACTGGAATGTTCTTTAAAAGATAGTCACAGAGTTGGATCAGTTCATGTCCATGGCAATTACAGGGTATGGGTCACCACAAGGGCATAAAATGCAAGGTAAAATCAGACAGAGATTTATGAGAAGACTTAACTGACCTATTGGTTCCAAATGAGCAGGCAATGAGATAGCTGCAGGCTGCATAGATATAAAGGGGCCACTGATTGACTCATAAGCTAATGAGCCTCTGTAGGGAGAGGTGAAAGCTTTGGGAAAAGCAGAGGAAAGAGCAGAATTTTTACAGGAGTGAGAGTAGGAAGCAGTTTGAAGAGCAAGCCTTGTTGCTGGTAAGTTTCATTTTACAAGAGCAGGAAGCAGTTTGGAGAGCAAGTCTTGTTGCTTAGTTAATTGGGTTAATTGGGCAGCAGCAGCCAACAAAAAGAAGGTAAGCTCAAGTGGAATGGCCATTGTGTGAGTGGCTCAGTGTAAGAGTGGGGTCTTGAGGCTTTGGCTCAAGAGGTGTAGTAAGTGAGTGGAGGCTAATGTGAGGTTCAGGTAAGGTCTCTCTTTTTTTCTTATTGCACAGTTTAGAGTACTGGGAATGGCAGGTAGGGCAGTAATTTGCTCCTCTTGCAGGATGTTGGAAATCAGGGAGACCTCCAGTGTCCCTGCTGACCACACCTGTGAGAAGCGCACCCAACTGCGGCTCCTTACAGACTGTGTTAAGGGACTGGAGCTGGATGAACTCTGGATCATTTGGGAAGCTGAAGAGATGACAGACAGGAGTTACTGGGAGGCAGTTGCACTGAGCATGCAGGTAGCTGGGTGACCATCAGGGGAGGGAAAGGGAACAGGCAATCAGTGCAGGGTATCCCTGTGGCCATTTTCCTCAATAGCAAGTGTATCATTTTGGATACTGTTGAGGGAGATGACTTTCCAAGGGAAAGCCACAATAGCCAGGTTTCTGGCACTGAGTCTGACTCTGCAGCACAGAAGGGAAGGGGGAGAAGAGGACTGTGGTAGTGATAGGGGATTCATTGGTAGGGGAACAGATAGGAGATTCTGTGGACACAAACAGCACTCCCAGATGATATGTCACCTCCCATGTGGCAGGGTCAGAGATGTCTTGGATCAAGTTGATGACATTCTTAAGGGGGAGAGAGCAGCCAGAAGTTGTGGTATACATTGGCACCAATGACATAGATTAAAAAAGGAAAGAGGTCCTGAAGAGGAAATATAGGGAGTCAGGAAGGAAGCTGAAAAGCAGGACCTCAAGGCTAGTAATCTCTGGATTGCTGCCTGTGCCATATCCCAGTGAGGGTAAGAATAGGAATGTGTGGCTGAAGAATTGGTGCAGGGGGTAGGGTTTCAGATTTGTGGATCACTGGGATCTCTTCTGGGAAGGTATGACCTGTACAAAAGGGATGGGTTACACCTGAACTTGAGGGGCCAATGTCCTTGTGGGCAGGTTTACTAGAGCTGTTGGGGAGGGTTTAAACTAGGTTGGCAGGGGGATGGGAACCAGAGTGTTGGATCAGATGATGGAGCAGTTGATGTAAAGGTGGATGCATTGTGCAGAGACACTGAGGAAGGATAGCCAGTGGATAGATCATAAGTGCAGTTCAGTAGGATGGGTTGAAATGTCTTTAGTGAGAATTATCAAGAATAAGGGTGATGAACTCAGCACGGATCAGTACATGGAATTACAATGTTGTGGCTATTACAGAGACTTGGCTGTTGCAAGGACAGGATTGCCAGGGTTTAGATGTTTTGAAAGTGAAGGAGGTAAAGTGGGGTGGGTGGGGGGGAAGTGCCACTGATTATCAGGGATAGTATCACAGCTACAGAAAAGGAGGATGTCATGGAAGGATCATCTACTGAGTCAATGTGGGTGGAAGTTAAAAACAGGAAGGGAGCGATCACTCTATTGGGAGTATTCTATAGGCCACCACCCCTCCCCTTCCCACACACCCCCCCCCAAAAAAAAAGCCACCAAGTCACTAAGGAGCAGATAAAAGGCTGATTTTTGGGAAGCTGCAAAAATAATAGGCTTGTTGTCATGGGAGACTTCAACTTCCCTAATATTGAGTGGCACCTCCTTAGTGCAAAAGGTTTAGATGGGGCAGAATTTGTTAGGTGTGTCCAGGAAGAATTCTTGACACAGTAATGTGGACAGGCCAACTAGAGGAGAGGCCATACTGGATCTAGTACAAGGCAATGAACCTGGTCAGGTGACAGACCTCTCGGTGGGCAAGTATTTCAGAGATAGTGACCACAACTCCCTGACCTCTTGCACAGCCATGGATAGGGATAGAAGCAGACAATATGGGAAAATTTTTAATTGGGGGAGGGTTAATTACAATGGTATTAGGCAGGATCTTGGGAGCATAAATTGGGAACAGATGTTCTTGGAAATGTACAGCAGAAATGTGGAGGTTGTTTAGGGAACATTTGCATGGGGTTCCAGATAGGTTTTGTCCTGCTGAGGCAGGGAAGGGATGGTAGGGTGAAGGAACCATGGTTGACAAAGGAGGTGAAATATTTAGTCAAGAGGAAAAGCAAAGCATACTTAAACTTCAGGAAGTAAAAAATCAGGCAGGGCTCTTGAGAATTATAAGGTAGCCAGGAAGGAGCTTAAAGGACTTTGGCGAGCTAGAAGGGGGCATGAGAAGGCCTTAGTGAGTAGAATTAAGGAAAACCCCAAGGTGTTCTACACCTTCATGAGGAACAGGAGGATGACTAGAGTGAGGGTAGTACTGCTCAGGGATAAAGGGGAAAACATGTGCCTGGAGTGGAAAGATGTAGGGGAGGTCCTTAACGAATACTGTGCTTCAGTGCTCACTAGGGAGAGGGACTTTGACAAATGTGAGGTCAGTGTAGAACAGGCTAATGTGCTGGAGCAGCTTGAGGTTAAAGTGTTGGTGCTTCTGAAGAACATTAGGATAGATAAATCCCCGGGGCTGGTTGGGATATACCCCAGGTTACTACAGGAGGCGAGGGAAGAGATTGCAGGGGCATTGATGATATTTGCATCCTCCCTGGTCACAGGAGTGGTACCAGAGGATTGGAGGATGGCTAATGTTGTTGCCTTCAAGAAAAGTAATGGAGATAATACTGGGAATTATAGAGCCATGAGTCTTGCATCAGTGGTGGGCAAGCTATTGGAAGATTCCTAGGAACAGGATTTACAAGCATTTGGAGAAGCATTGTCTTATTAGGGATAGTCAGCATTGCTTTGAGGGGCAGGTCATGCCTCATGAGCCTAACTGAGTTTTTTGAGGAAGTGACAAAACAAATGGATGAAGGTAGAACAGTGGATGTGGTGTATATGGACTTTAGTAAAGCATTTGACAAGGCTCCCCATGGTAGGCTCATCCAGAAAGTCATGAGGCATGGGATCTATGGAGACTTGGCTGTGTGGATTTGGAATTGGCTTGCCCACTGAAGGCAGAAGGTGGTAGTAGATTATTCTGCCTGGAGGTTGGTGACCAGTGGTGCTCCACAGGGATCTGTTTGGAGACCCTACCCTTTGATTTTTATTAATGACTTGGATGAGGTAGTGGAGGGATGGGTTAGTAAGTCTGTGGATGACATGAATGTTGGATGGTAGATAGTGTAGAAGGTTGTCGTAGGTAACAACAGGCTATAGACAGGATGCAGAGTTGGGCGGAGAAGTGGCAGATGGCATTCAATCTGGAAAAGTGTGAAGTGATAGACTTCGGAACCAGCATGAAGGCGGAGTACAAGGTTAATGGCAGGACTCTGAGCAGTGTGCAGAAACAGAGGGATCTTGGGGTCCAAGTCCATAGATCCCTCAAAGTTGCTTTGCAAGTTGATAGGGTGGTTAAGAAGGCATAATGGTGTGCTGGCCTTCATTAGTCAAGGGACTGAGTTCGAGCTGCAAGGTATTGATGCAGCTCTATCCAACTCTGGTTAGTATTGTGTTCAGTTCTGGTCACCTCACCATGGGAAGTATGTGAAAGCCTTAGTGAGGGTGCAGAGGAGATTTACCAGGATGCTGCCTGGATTAAAGAACATGCCTTATGAGGAAAGGTTGAGGGAGCTAGGGCTTTTCTCTTCAGAGCAACACAGGATTAGAGGTGACTTGACAGAGGTGTTTCAGATTGACAGTCATAGAGTGGACAGCCAGCAACTTCCCCAGGCTGGCAATTGCCAATATCAGAGGATGTCCATTAAAGGTCAGAGGATGAGTTTTCAGGGGAGATGTCAGGTAGGTCCTTTACGCAGAGTGCTGTGTGCCTGGAACACACTGCCAGGGGTGGTTTTAGAGGCTGATACAATAGGGACATTTAAAAGGCTCTCAGATAGGCACCTGGAAGTAAGAAAAATGGAGGGATATGGGCTGTGCAGGAGAGAAGGGTTAGATTGATCATGGAGGAGGTATCCATATAGTCCAGCACAACATTGTGGGCCAAAGGGCCCATACTGTTCTGTGAAATGTGGCTAATAATAAGCCTGTTGATTTCAAATAACCTCTAAAGAGATGTGACATTTATTGATTGTGTCAAAGAGATGTTTTATGATCGGATACTGATTAGAGGTCTCATCACTGGTTGGCCAAGAAATAACAGCTAAATACTTATGGATTGGTCAAGAAAATGCTCAGCTATGATGTGTAACCTGTGAATTGAATGATAAAGATCACATGTATCAAGCTTGGGGTGTAATAATCACTGTGTGAATTGTAATTTTAAATCACTCCTAACCTGGATGGCTTCCTTGCATATGTTCAAGTTTATTGCTGTCATAGGCATGCATACATGGGGTATAAATGCCATGAAAATTGGTTTCTTGCAACAGCAGGACAGTACATTACAAGATGAGGACAAACAGGAGTTAACACTAACTTAAGTTAACATAAACTATACATAAATTATACATAACTTGCAATTAAACCATGGTCAAAGGGACTCTGGTTTTGACTCATTACTGCAGGAGTTCAGAAGGAACTGAATTCCCACAAAAGGTCAAACCTGGTACATTCCCCAGCCTCAGTGTTGGGGAATTGCAGCAAGTTTGTGCTCCACCAGTAAACTAATTCTAATTCCCAGCACAGCTGGGAAAACATCATCAACAGTGCTGAGGTTGAAAGGGTTAAGAGCTTCAAGTTCCTGGGAGTGAACATCACCAATAGCCTGTCCTGGCCAAATCATGTAGATGCCACAGCCAAGAAAGCCCACCAGTGCCTCTACTTCCTTGGGAGGCTAAAGAAATTCAGTATGTCCCCTCTGACACTCACCAACTTTTATTAATACACCATAGAAAGCATCCTATCTGGATGCATCACAGCTTGGTATGGCAACTGCTCTGCTCAGGACTGCAAGAAACTAGAGAGTTGTGGACAGCCCAGCATGTCATGGACACCAGCCTCCCCTCCCCTCCTTGGACTCTGTCTTTACCTCTCACTGCCTGAGCGAAGCAACCAGCATAATCAAAGACCCCATCCACCTGGGTCATTCTCTCCTCTCCTCTTCCTTCAGGCAGAAGATACAGGAGTCTGAAGGCACATACCACCAGACTTAAAGGACAGCTTCTATCCCACTGTGATAAGGCTATTGAACGGTTCCCTTATATGATGAGATGGACTCTGACCTCACAATCTACCTTGTGACCTTGCACCTTATTGTCTACCTGCATTGCACTCTCTCTGTGGCTGTGACACTACTCTGTACTGTTATTGTTTTTACCTGTATTCCCTCAATGCACTTTGTACCAACTCAATGTAACTGCACTGTGTAATGAATTGACCTGTACGATTGGTATGCAAGACAAGTTCACTATACCTCGGTACAAGTGACAATAATAAACCAATACCAATCAGCAGAGCTCAGCCGACTAGTTTGGGATCTGCCCATGCTGTCATCCCAAATCTCCTAACCTCAGGCAGTTTGACCAGTAATTGCCAACATTTCCCAGTGTTTCTCTATTCCAATTGAGCAATGAAGTTGCAGCACTTAGTGTAGGGTTTACTGTAACTCTTTAGCTTTTCTGTGTGATCTGCTCACTCACTTTCACTCATATACCATTGTACAGAAAACAAACAGATATCGCTGGAGAGTCTACATGAACAAAATGTGGCTCAGTAGGTTATTCCAGGTGCTTCCACGTACTTCAAGGTCTAAAACTGCATCCACTTTGCAGGCATTTCACCAGTCACGAGTGGTGAAAGAACTGCTGGTGGCCCATTCAGTATCTACCAGAGAGGGGCAGAGTTGGCAAGTTATGGCATCATTAACTTTACAACAATGTGAGCAAAAAGCTTCCATCCTGGAGCTGAATGTTCCAGTTCATGTCCTCTCTTACACATGGCTGAACAGGTGTTAAGTAGCTGGAATTACACCCTTGTACACACACGAATAAAAACACACACACATTATTTTACGGCACAACTGTAACATTCAAGTTTGTTGCTAGCTGATTTCTTATGCTACCATCCTACAAACATTTGATGTTTTGTGGCATTTGTCAAGTGTTGTGACTGCTCCAGTGCCTTTTCTGTCACAGCTGATGCAAATGCCTTCCAAGTTTCAAAAACTCCTCCAGGTGTGGTTGGATTCAATGATCACTTTCCCCTTAAGGGGTGCAGGCATGGTGTATAAGTGCTAGTCTGTTACAGTAGGAATAAGGGAACATGAAAATTATTCAAGCAATCTGTGGGCTAATGAAAAAAATCATGAACTGGCACATGCAAGTTTTTGCACAAGAGGAGTGTGAAACTTACACATCGACAGAGCTGGGAGAAACTAGCTAGTATCCCTCATGCACCATTTTAGCACATCACTGTGGGCTGATCAATTACTGGGCAACTAGTCGAAGGAATAATTCATATTTCTATCTGGCCTACAGATGTCTGGACAGAACATTAAGAGTTTAACATGAGGAAGTTAATAGAAGTCACAAGTATTGCCTCAAAAAAAATCCAAAATTAGAATGTCAGAGCCTTTAAGTCTCAAAGCAGTTATATTTGGGAGAAATTGCATATAGACACTCTGTATTAATCATCCCTAAAACAGACACTGAAAGATTGAAAATAGGACATTCCCTGATTTACAGCAGAATTACGTGCATTCCTACAGGATAACTCCATTCATTTGAAATGAAGGGAATAGGAATGTAAGAATTGTGACACGTGATCAAAATCATAGGCCAAAAGATTATGTACAATGCAGTTGCCTATTCTACATAAACTAGTATTAAGCATAACACCTCTAATATTTCCTCTCAGACATCTCAGATTATATTGTCATCTCAGTTCACACAATTTTCCAAGCTTAATAACTGATATTGATGTGCTCAAAGCTCCACAACAACATACACAAAAGAAGCACAATTCAGGAAATAGACAGCCAGAATGGATAATAACAGAGCTTCACGATTTAACAGATATCACAATGGTAACCACCAAGATATACCAGCAAAGATGCAACTTAAAAATTGTGTTGCTTTGAAGTACATCCTGACATATATAACAGAGAAGGGTGGGTGAGTGGTGGAATCTGGGGGCAGTTGATGAGAATGTGGGAGAATAAAATTGTATTAGTGAAGGATTATTGTAAATTGGTGCTTGATGGTCAACTAGGATTCAGTGGGCTGAAGGACCTGTTTGCATGTTATAGGATCTATCTATCCTTCAATCGATCAGCACTCATGTCCACTTCTAGCAAGTGTGATTGACACTAATCAAGGTCTGGAATCCAGAGCCAGGTAATGGTACCTCCCTTGCCCCAGGCACAATCAGGTAAAACATCAAAGTCCTTTAAAAGAGTCTGTGCTGGCATCACAAACCATTTTGTGATTTATTACGATAAGCACAAAATTCTATGCTGAGATTTCAGTATTGTCAAAAGAGGTGCTGCACAGGTGAAGGTGGCATCTTGTGAGTGAGACGTTAAACAGAGGCCCATCTGGGATTGGGCACAACTGATCTCATGGTACCATTCTGAAGAAGAGCAGGACGGGTACTCATGATCCCCTAGTCAGTAATCATCCCCAGACCAATTTTGCAAACACAGATTATTTGGTCATTATCACAATATAAACAAATTGCCTGTCATCATTCCAATAACAGTGATTGAACCTCAGATATATATTTTGGTTGGAAAGCTACTTGGGATGATTTGAAATGGACATGAAAGGTGCCATGTGTACACAATCCTGTTATTATTGTTTCCTTCTTTGTTCATTCATTCAGTGCTTTGATCTGTAATGATGTTCATGCAGTAAGAGCAATCATTATGATATCTTCACCAAAGATTCAAGACAAAATTCAATCTCTTGCTACACTCCAGTGGTTATCATATTTCTACAATAAATTAAAGATGATTCCATTTTTATGTGCAATGAGAACTTTGGACATAAATTATATCAAAAATCAAATGAAATGCAGCATGTCATATGTTTACAAAGCACCATGAAACAATTCTTCCCACATATTATCAGACTGTGTGCAAATGTAATGGAATTATTTATATTATTCATTTATCTTCCAATTAACATACTTTCCAAAGCTGTAATGTGACGTACCCATCTTCTATCGCAAGAATTGGAAACAAGACTCCAGAAATAAGGTTTTGTGGGAAAACTTTGTCTTCATAAAGCACGGAAGAATATCATCCATCAGTTTTACTAGCGTCTTGATCTTCAGGTCCAAAATTGGAGTTGATTATCATTTGGAGAATATAATCATGCACATTTAACATCAGCAGCTAAAGACAAACTTTTCTGTGTTTAATCCTTCTGTGTTTATATTTAAGATCCTCAACTGTGGAGCAATCAACCAACAACTGAATAGAATAGAAAAGCAGAGTGATTCTGTAAAAGTTGAAAGAAAAAAAATCCTTTCAGAAGTGCCAATCTAGCAGATCAAACTGGATATTGGAAAATGTGTGCAACAGCAATCAAAGAAAGACACCATTGCTACAGTTCCCTAATTTAAAAGCCATCAGAGAGATGTATTGAAAATCTGTTATTTTAATTATAGACATCCAGAAAGACAGGAAAAATAAAGGCACTGATGACTGACTTACACATCTATATTTATGCCCGTGAGTCCTCAGGAAACCAAAGGGCCAAAGTGCAATTGGCTCTTTCTGGTATAGGAGGGCAGAGGGGAGGGGCAGTGGGAAGCTAAGGCTAACACAAAGATATTGATTGCTATACTCTATAGCAGGAGAATAATGTGTGTACAGGGAAAGATGCTTTTAAGTAGGATTTTGCTGACACAATAAACTAGATTGTTGCTAAGAAACATTTAGGATAATCTCCCAGACAGGCATGAAATGAAACTGGATGCTGGAGGAACTCAGCGGGTCAGGCAGCATTTGTGGAGGGAAATGGACAGTCAATGAAGCTCATTCAGTTCATGGGTGGATGCTAAGAGAGGAGACCTCATTGTGGTGGGTCGAATGGCCCTTGCTTAAACCTTCATTTTGCATTTGATCATATCCCCAGCCACCTGCCATATAGATAAACCACAAATCAATCATTTTAGCCAGTCCTAATGGATCCAGTATACTGCACTGGATCACGGCTATATTATCTGATTTTAAGCCAGCTTAAAATGCAACCATTGTTATATATTTGCCATGAGTAAACTTCTGGTCTTGACAAAGTTTGCTTAAATCACAGAGAAACCACTCACCCATTCCCTAAAAGGTTTTAAAATTTATTATTTATACCCTGCTAAAATTTCTCCTTGATATGCCACATAAATAATTAATTTTTGCAATATTTTATCCAGATAATGAGAAATTTGGCACATCCATGATCCAAGCTAAAAAGAAGAATCAACTTCAAGTACTTTAAGTTAACAAGACATTAAACAAAGAATAATTAAAATCATTTATAATTAAATGGATGCAGTAAGAAAGGGATGATTTTCAGCTATGGAATCCCTAGGTTCCATCACTATCATCACGACCGCCTAGTTTTATTGAATTAAACTGGCATTTCCATGGTTTAGCTAATCAGGAAGCCAGACTTCTCTTTCATCTCCCAAGTGCCTTGATTCTTGCTTATGTCAATTTATGTCCTTCATGTTTTCAGGAGTCAAAGAATTTTTTGCTATCTCATACATCATGCAGAGAATTAATCACCAGTTCTCCATTCATTTCCAAACCGTTCTTCTTTTTCACCTTTTTGCTACAAATAGAACATAGAACATAGAAAAACTACAGCACAATTCAGGCCCTTCGGCCCACAAAGCTGTGCTGAACATGTCCCTACCCTAGAAATTACTAGGCTTACCCATAGCCCTCTATTTTACTCAGCTCCATGTACCTATCTAACAGTCTCTTGAAAGACCCTATCGTATCTGCCTCCACCACCGTTGCCGGCAGCCCATTCCACGCACGTTCTCAGCCTTCTCTTAATATCATGTAAAGTGAATTGAATTGGCTAAAGGCTGGCTTCTGTGATGCTGGGAAATCTCAGAAGGAAGCCAAGGTGGATCATCTATTCGGTACTGCTAGCTGAGCATAGCGGCGAATGTTTCAGTCGTGTCTTTACCACTCACGTATTGGCCGGTGTCATTGAAGTTGGATACGTTCTTGGCGCCTCCTCCTTCTGCCAGCCATTTAACTGTCCACTACCACTATGACTCAATGTGTCAGAACTGCAGAACTTTGATCTGATCATTGGCCGTAGGATCCCTTAGCTTGTCCATTGCATCCATGTAGTCCTGTGGCGAAGAGCTTTAGTCACAAATCCACAACTGATCATTCACATCCAGGAAGAGAAGGATATACAGGGGACCTCAGAGAGTCTTAATCATGACCACCTCCAAGAAAGGAGACAGGTCTGACTCTGCTAACTACAGAAGGATCTGCCATATCCAGAACCCATAAAACCATAGACTTTCCAAGAAGTAGTAGCCATGCATTGCAGTTTCACCTAGCTGGCATCTTATTACTTCTGAGGTATGTTCCCAACCCTGGCTTGATCATTGTGGTAGAATAAGGGATGAGGTTACAGATTGTGGTGGTGTACATTTCAGCCACTGCTGATGATCTGTAGCACCTCATGGATGCCCAATGTGAGGTGCTAGATGTGTCTGATTTTAAACAATAGAGGATGTCCTCAATACAAAAATAGGACTTTGGCTCCACGAGGACCATGCAGTGGTTACTTCTACCAATTCTATAGTGGATGAATCTGCCACAGGTAGATTGGCAAGAACAAGTATGTTCACCCTCGTGCTGGTTCACTCACTACCTGATTCAAACCCAGACCAGCAGCTTTGTTCTCCAGGACTCAGTGAGGTCGGTCAGTGCTGAGTGACAGATCTGAAGTCCCTTGGCCAGAGTACACATTGTCGTTTAATAGTTTCAATGTTTCCTCCTTATATCAAAGTGCTAAGTAGGGGAAGGCTAATTTCAACAGTATTAGGCAGGAACTGGGGAGAGTATATTGGGAGCGGCTGTTGATGGGCAAGTCATGTGGGAGTTGTTTAAAGGCCAGCTAGTCAAAATTCAGGACCAACATGTTCCTGACTTCACATTGGTACTCACCAAGGAGAAGGATATGGGAGGATACTGTTACTCTGGGGCATGTCGATATCAAGGAGGAGGAGGAGTTGGGTCTCTTGAAGAACATTAAGGTGGATAAGTCCTCAAGGCCTGATGGGATCAATCCAGGTTACTGAGAGAGACAACAGAGGAGATTGCTGGGGCCATGACGGAGATCTTTGTATTCTCTTTTAACCACAGGTGAAGTACCAGAGGACTGGAGAATAGCAAACGTTTTCCTTTCTTTGAGGGCAACAGGGACAAACCAAGAAATTATAGACTTGTGAGCCTTACATCAATTATTGGAGAAGATTCATAGGGACAGGAGCTACTCACATCTGGAAAAGCATAGACTTATTAGGGTTAGTCAGCGTAGCTTTGTACATGGGAGGACGTGTTTTACAAATGATTGAGTTTTTTGAGGAGATGAGTAAGATGATTGAGGAGGGCATGTCAATGGACTTTCATCAAGCTTTTGACAAGATCCCTCATGGTAGGCTGATTCAGAAGATTAAGGAATGTGGGGTCCATAGAGACTTTGTGAACTGGATTCAAAATTGGCTTGGCCATAGAAGATATTGGTAAAGGTTATTGGTTATTCGCCACAAATAAAAGTGTCTGTTCTGATCTCAGCTCATTTTGTTTCATCAAGGGGAAGCAGCCCATGGGACCAGCAGATGACATGGATTGAGAAATGATCTTTTCAGCTTTGGGGCGAGTTGGAACCCAGCTACAAATAATGTAATGAAAGTTTCCATTCTTTGTTGTTGCTCAGACTCCTAATAAGGTAAGTTTTGAATGGTCTCAGCAGATTTTCCTTTATGAATGAATCAAGAGCAAGAGTTCTCATTAACTTGGTGGTCATTAACAGTGGCGTTCAGTGAGGTTGCAAGGAAAGCTGAGGCAGGAAATAAAAAGGTCACCCTGCTGCATTAGATGAAGTTAGCACAAAACATTTCAATAGGAGGAGCTTTGACTACATGAAACTTATACTGTTGCTGAGTGTTTTAAGTGGAAAAGTAGAAAAATGCTGAATTCTACAACATTAATAGATCACACCCAGAGATTTACCAAAAATGAGGAGGAAAAGTGTGCATTCAGCAGAAGAAAAATCGTTATGTGAATCCAACACAGCTCGAGCACTAACAAATGTGTTGATCTGAAATAAAGAAAATTCTTTACATAACACCTCAGGAAATTTGGTGTAGTCACTTTTTTAACATCAACAAACAGAGCAGCCAATTTGTACACTGTGAGGCCTAAAAGAACTAAACAGGCCAGTACCATGGAGCTTTTGGCTGAACAAATGGAAGAAGAAAAACACTGCTTTTTAATCAGTTCTCACCTAAGAGCTAAAGAAGATGGGAACATGATTAACCTAGGCTATGGTGTGCTATATTATGGAGAAAACTGCTCCTTGACCTTCTTAACGAGCACTAATTTTAAACAAAACCACCCACTGGGAATAGGATTGTCGTGACTCAGACTTTATTGAAGCCTAAAATTGAGCAAGGCATAAAATGTGTATGCAACTCAAGCCCATTCCCATTCATCGTGGGGGGGTGGACGAAGCTAAAATGCATTCGTTTTTCAGCTTGCTTCTGGAGTCACTTGGTTGAAAAAGTGAAAACTGATGTAAATGGTGCAGTGCCAGTAACTTTAAGTCTTGTTCTAGTTGGGGGCTAATTGATCATTACCATCATCTAACCTGACCTGGAGATGCCAACATAAACACCAGCAGCTTTATCTCACAAGTACTGATTAGAATCAATAATGTGAAGAGCTATATGGAGCATTCACACACTAATTCAACAGAAGGTGTGGAAAACAATGACTGATATACAGCAGTCTGTTTCAGGATAGGTCAGGAGCTGAGGGAAAAGGGAGCACAGGTGTTCAGATATTGCAATGGGAGGAGGAGAGATATCAGGTATCCGGAGGGGTGGTTTTCTGGTTCATTTTAGTTTTTGTTTTGGACATGATAGAGGGGGATGTAAAAGAGGTGGGGGAGTTGCATTACTAATCAGGGAGAATATCACATCTGCACTTAGAGGGGACATCCTGAAGTGCTCATCCAGTGAGGCTATATGGGTAGACCTTAAAAATAACAAAGGTGCAATTGCCATATGATAGGCATCCCAATAGCAAGCAGGAGATAGAGGAGCAGATATGCAGACAGATCACGGAAAAGTGTAATAACAACAGGGTTGTTGTAGTGGGAGATTTTAATTTTCCCAATATTGACAGGGACTTCCTTAGCACCAGCAGTTTAGATAGCACAGAATTTGTTAGGTGCATCCAGGAGAGCATCTTGAAACATGTAGATGGTTCTACCAGGGAAGGAGCCATACTAGATCTTGTATTGGGAAATTAACCTGGCCGGCTGATTGGATTTTCAGTGGGAGAGCATCTTGGGAACAGTGATCATAAGTTTTAACATAGTTATGGATAAGGGTAAGACTGGACCTCAGGGAGAAAGTGCTAAATTGGGAAAAGGCTAAACACAACAGTATTAGACAGGAACTGGGGAGATTAGATCAGGAGTGGCTGTTATTGGGTAAGTTCACATCTGACATGTGGGAACATTTTAAAGACAAGCTGTTCAGAATTCTGGACCAACATGTTCCTGTGAGGAAGAGAGACAAGTATGGTAAGGTTTGGGAACCTTGGATGATGAGAGATATTGCAAATCTAGTCAAAAAGAGAAAGAAAGCATATGTAAGGTTCAGGAAGCTGAAATTGGACAAGGCTCCTGTAGAATATAATGGAAGCAGGAACAAAATTTAAACAAGGAATCAGGAGGGCTAAAAGGGACCATGAAATGTCGTTGGTGAGTAGGATTAAGGAAAATCCCAAGGTATTTTCTATACATGTTAAAAAAAATAGCGTAGCGAAGGAGAGGGTCAGTCCAATTAATGACAAAGGAAGGAATTTATGCGTGGAGTTGGAGGAAGTAGGTGAGGTACTAAATGACTATTTTGCATTGGTATTCACCAAGGAGAAGAATATGGAGGATAGCGAGATCAGGGAGGGGTACATTGATATTAAGAAGGAGAAGGTGTTGGGTCTCTTGAAGAACATTAAGTTCCCAGGGCCTGATGGGAGCTATCCCAGAATACTGTGGGTGGCAAGGCAGGAGATTGCTGGGACATTGACAGAGATCTTTGGATCCTCTTTAGCTACATGCAAGGTCCCAGAAAACTGTAAAAGAGCCAATGTTGGTCCTTCGGTTAAGAAAGGCAATTGGGATAATCCATGAAATGATAGGCTGGTGAGCCTTACATCAGTGGAAGGAAAATTATTGGAGAAGATTCTTAGGGGCAGGGTTTACTTGCACTTGGGTCAGTGCAGGGAGATCCTGTGTTACAAACTTGATTTGAATTTTTTGAGGAGGTAATGAAGTTGAACGATGAGGCTAGAGCAGTGGTTGTTATCTGCATGGACTTAAGTAAAGCATCTGACAACGTCCCTCATGGTAGGCTGATCCAGAAGATTAAGTCACATGTGATCCACAGGGAGTTGATAGATTGGATTCAAAATTGATTTGGTCATAGAACATAGAGGGCAATGGTAGAGGGGTGTTATTTTGATTGGATGTCTGTGACCAGTGTTCTGCAAGGATCAGTGCTGGGACCTCTGTTATTTGTGGTATATGATGAAAATGTAGATGATCTGATTGGCAAGTTTTCAGATGACACGAAGATTGGTGGAGGAAGGTCATCAAAGAATACAGCAGGATCTTGATCAGTTGGAAGTCCGAGTGGAGAAATGGCAGATGGCATTTAATCCAGACAAATATGAGATGATGCATTTTGGGGGGGGGGGGGGGGGGGGCGTCGTTCAATGCAAGAGGAAAGTATACAGTAAATGGCAGACCCCTTAGGAGCATTGATGTACAGAGGGATATTGGGGTGTGAGTCTATAGCTCCCTGAAAGTGGCAACACAAGTGGATGAGATGACAAAGATGGAGTACAGCTTCATCAATTGGGGCACTGAGTATAAAAGTTGGCAAGTCATGTTGCAGCTATATAAAACCTTGGTTAGGCCACACATGGAGCAGCGTCTACAGTTCTGGTTGCTGCATTACAGGAAAGATGTGGAGGCTCTGCAGAGGGTGCAGATCTTGTTCACCAGGTTATCACCTAGATTGGACTGTATTAGCTCTAACGAGAGGGTGGACAAACTTGATTGTTTTCTCTGGAGTGTTGGAGGTGGAGGGGCACCCTGATAAAAGTATATAAAATTATGAGAGGCAAAGATAGGGCAGATGGTCAGAGTCTGTCTCCCAGGATAGAAATGTCAAATACTATTAGCAATTTTTTTTAAAACGAGAGTGATAGGTGCCCAGAACATGCTGCCAGAAGTGGCAGAAGCAGATACGATAGCAATGCTTAAGAAGCATTTAGACAGACACATGAACAGGCAGGGAATGGAGGGATATGGATCTTGTGCAGGCAGATGGGATTAGTTTAGATCAGCATCGTGGTCGGTGTAGACATCATGGGTTAAAGGGTCTGTTCCTGTGCTGTACTGTTCTATGAAAATGCCATGTCCATTCTTCCTGCTCATGTGGGCTTAAGGAAAAGTAGATGAAGTCTTCTCTCCTTGTATATGCAGTATGGATGACCTTCCTAATGCAACAGGAATCATCAGCAGCAACCTGGAATGATCCTGAATACAGGAGGCTGATCCTGACTGCCATGTGCAAAACGGTCAAGATGGATGTGTCAAGTTATATATATCTCAAGTCCTAGGAGGTCACAGATCTCGATGAAGACACAGAATGCCGTTTGAGTGTTGGCTCTGTTAGCAGCATGGTTTCAGGGAAAACTACATCGAATGAAACATGTTCTGTCAGTAAATGTTGCTTTTGGACCAGAGAGGTTGAAAATCTCCATACTGATGAGCTTTGTATGTTGTCCTACTCTTGGTGTCATTTGGTGGAGCTTTAAAGTAGTACTTGACGGGATGAAAATCTCATCAAAAAAATGAGAAGATGAATTTCCCTGCAGGCAACTAGACCTTGAGAAATGAATGTAAGATGCCCTACTCTTGGTTAGGCTCAATATTCAACTGCAGAGCACTTTTTTTTCAGGGGTGTCTGAATGTATATCCAGTCCATATTCTTTAATCAATGAGTTCAGTGAATTTATGAAACAAGTGGCGCTTGTCTTATCGAAGCATTGGAGCAAGACTCCAGATGTGTTCCAAGGACGTAAATCATTAGAACCGAATAAACAGTGAAAGTTAGGCTTTGTCTACCTACATTTCTATTTCTGTAGAACTAGTTGCTGTCAGTTGATATTAATATAAGTGTTAGTAAAAACCTGTCATCCAACCTCATTAGTGTGCACCAGTAGAAAATGTAACTGTCAGTCATCCCCTCGACACTTCCCCTGCATGACTGTTTCTAGCTTGTTCCTCTTGTACCAAGATGGTACTAGCGAAAACTACACTACAGCTCAACCATATTAGAGGCTTGTTCTCATCTGAAATTCCTGAGGAAGTTTGACAAATCTTTGTTCAAACTGTCATTGTTGATGAGTTAAGTTGTTTATTTTGGAAAGATGAAAATTTCCTCATATCTTATGTCAGTAGAGGCATGATCCAATATCAAAGTTTTTAGTCAAGAAGAAACTGAAAATGAGAATGGTAATCATTTCTGTAGCTGTGAAAATCTTGGTGCTGAAATAACCAAGAAAATGGAGAAATTAGTTTATAGAGTATTTTTTCTGGTACCTAGATTCTGCTCCATCCCAGGTAAAAGAGATAATGGCTCAGATTTTATTGAAAAAATAATAGTGCTGAATAGTATTCATTTCTTAATGCATCAATTCACCAGCAACTTGTGGTGAGGAAGAGATATCCCCTTCTGTGTGGCAGGCAGATTTATTCTACACCACTTTTAGCTTTGTGAAAGTGCAATTCAAGCTAAATTTCCCCCTGATTTTATGCAAGCTGTGATATTTCATAAACATGTGCCACAAAAAGCTGTGTGGCAGTTAGCGGACTCTCGTCAACATGATAGTTGTTTATATCTGCTAATATACTTTTCCAATAGACACTGAACAATTGTCAACATGGTGTTTCATTCCTTTAGCTCATAAATTGTTTCAGGAAATTTTTTAAATAATAAAAATTTAAATAGTATTTTAGAGAAACAAAGGATTGCAGATGCTGGAATCTAGATGAAAAACACAATGATGCTGGAGGAACTCAGCAAGCCAGGCAGCATCCGTGGAGAAAAGCAGGTGGTCAATGTTTCGGGTCAGGACCCTTCTTCAGGACTGAAGGTAGGTAAAAGGGAAGCCCAATATATACTGTAGGAGGGAAAAGCAGAGCAGTGATAGGTGGACAAAAGAGGGGAGGCGGGGTGGGCACAAGGTGGTGCTAGGTAGATGCAGGTAAGAGATAGTGATAGGCAGGTGCGGGAGAGGAGGGGAGAGCAGATCCACTGGGGGATGGGTCAAAGGTACGGAGGAAAAAACAGGAGGATAGGAAAAAAAAGAGAGGCCAGGAAAAGGAAGAAGCAGCAAGGTGGGTGTGGAGAGGGTGGGGTTACTTAAAGTGGGAGAATTCAATGTTCCTGCCGTTAGGCTGCAAGATTCCAAGATGGAAGATGAGGTGCTGTTCTTCCAGTTTGCGCTTGCGCTTGGAATTCTCTCAGCAGTGGAGGAAGCCGTGGACTGACACATCTGTGATGGAGTGGGAGGGGGAGTTGAAGTGACTGGCAACAGGGAGATGCAGAGCGTGGTTACAGATGGAGCACAAGTGTTCTGTGAAACGGTCACCAAGTCTCCATTTGGTCTCATCAATATAGAGGAGGCCACACTTGGAGCACCGAATGCAGTAGATAATATTAAGAGAGGTGCAGGTAAATCTCTGTCTCAACTGAAAGTCTGTTTGGGTCCCTGGATGGAGGTGATGGAGATGAGGTAGGGACAGGTGTTGCACTTATGGTGGGGGCAGTGGAAAGTTCCTGAGGTGCGAGCGGGATGGGAGTGAACTAGTGAGTCATGGAGAGATCAGTCCCTGTGAAAGGCAGAAAGGGGAGGGGAAGATATGCTTGGTGGTGGGATCCCATTGGAGATGGCGGAAGTGGCGGAGAATGATGTGTTTCATACGTGGGCTAGTAGGATGGAATGTGAGATGAAATAGTATTTTCCCTTTTTGCTTAATTATTTTTCTTAATCAAATTTTATTTCCTTCACGTTGTCTTTCTGTCTGTACCTTACATAGAATTCACCACTCTAGTTCATCTTCTTAGCTCCAATTCTCTCAATCTTTTACCCTCACTAGTTAAGGAAAAATATTAGCCTGGAAATTTGCACTTGGGCAGCACAGAGTCACAGCTAGTAGAGAGCTGCTGCTTCACAGCTCCAGCAACCTGAATTCAATCCTGACCTCCGGTGTTGTCTGCGTTGGATTTGCATGCTCTCCCTGTGACTCCATGGGTTTCCTCTGGGTACTCCTGATTCCTCCCACAACCCAAAAACATGCCAGTTGGTTGGTTCATTGGCCACTATAAATTGGCCCTCGCATGTAGAGTGGGAGAATCTCAGGGGAGTTGATGCAAATGTAGGGAGAATAAAATAAATGGGATTAGTGTAGGATCATTGCAGTGTGGAATTCATGGGCCAAAAGGCCTGTTTCCTTGTTATAGGACTCTAAATTCTAAGACGGTGCTGTGCAGGGGACTTGCAACAATTTCTGGCAGGACTGAGTTGCAGCAGGTTCCCAATGTTGTTGCAATGCAACTATGTGGATAAGCAGTATAAACCCTGTGCTTCCAGTCCAGTTACATTTTCATAACTGCATGTTATTATCTTGGGTAACTTGCTCTTTCTTTTTGTCTGTATCAGAAGTGGTAATTTCTATCTTTCATAATTTTGGCTCAGTTGCTTTTACCTATTTGTATACTCTAGCCTGCTGGACATGTCCCACAGCCTTGCTATTAATAAGACATAACACAAAGAAGAATAATGTATTTCTACCTGCACCAGTAAGTTATTTGGTCACATCCCATCAGACTCTCTCTCTTCTATCCATCCCTCCTCCACCTTCTCTGCTACTGAAAACCAATTTGTTTTCTCTCTTTCCCAGTTCTGACGATGAGTGTGGGACCCAAAATTGTTTCTCTTTTCACAGATGCTGCCTGACCTGCTGAGTTTTCCAGCATTTTCCATTTTTACTTCAGACTTCCAGCATCCATATTTTTTTTTACATTTAATGCACATTGTCACAAGTCATAGGAGAAACACAAACTAAATAAGTGCTTTATCACCTTCATCATTCTTCAGATGGCAACTGTCAATGCTTAAAGTTACAACAGTGATGTCAAAGGTGCATTGCATAACAACTGACAGCATTTCTGTGAACTCTTAAGCTTCCATAAATAAGCTCAACAAACACAGGGGCCATGGTACAATTTCCCATTTCAAAGTGCCAATTTCATTTAGTAATCATACTTAAACTTCTAATCTATCACATAACTGCAATAAAGGTGCTATACAATGGACTTTCCAGACCATTGCTTGTCCCCTTGTTTTCCAGAGTCTCACAAGTCCTATTGCCCTGACTGTGCCATCATCAGTTTGCACTTCCAGCAATTTGGTGGGCATATCCTTTAAAACCTAAACATGCAAATAGAAGTCTAAATAATGCTCAATCAAAATCAACCCAATGGCTCTCTCTCTAATAACATGGTGGGTCTCTAATTGGACATTCAACCAGTGGCAAAGCAGAATTCAACACTGAAAAATATCAACCAACCTGACTAAATAACGACAGGCTTGTGTAGAACAAATGATTACATGGCTGAGAAAATTACAATTTAACAACATTGCACTACTGAGATAGTGGTTACTCCTTTTCTCATTGATATTCCAGAGGAGCCTTACAGGTTTTGTTTGGTTTAATTGCCTTACATTATTTTCTTTATAATATTGTGGCTTGTACTCTATTTGAGTTGCTCAAGTGCACTGTGATCAAAATTCAATGGGGTTTCTTTAATTCATACAACTGTGTGAAATTTCCTTATCATGATCATAGCTTGATATATGTTTAACTGACGGTTTGGCTTTTTGAAATGCATTGAACAAAATGATAACCTTCTGTTCCAAGCCAGTGAATCATGACATTTTCATTTATTGAAACTTCAAATATCTCCAATAATTTTACTTGAATCCAGCACTGTTGGAAGAACTTCTACTCCATCACAACTGGCATGTCTTTTTACTTTGTTAAGTTGTGTTGACAATTAACTTATGAAATAAAATTACCATACCAAACAAGTGAGTGGCAACATTATGATGACTTCAAGCTGGAAAATACTGCATTTAATGAAAATCCATCTGCTAAAGAGTCATAGTCATAGAGTCATGCAGCATGGAAACAGGCCCTTCAGCCCACCCTGTACATGCTGACCCTTAAGTATCCATCTATACTATAATTGTTCTGTTATTCTTGAGTTATTCATGAAATATACTGGTCTTGGATTATTCTTCATCTTTAATTTCCAGTTGAATTTGGAGAGGAGAGCATGCCAAAAAATGTGGGTTGGTAGCTCAAAGTGAGCAGTTGGTCATAGAACTTTGAAAAGCAAAACTGTGGATGGCACGATGGCACAGCAGGTAGTCCTGCTGCTGCACAGCTCCAACCACCTGGGTTCAGTCCTGACCTCGGGTGTTATCTATGTGGAGTCTACACTTCCCACGTGACTGCATGGGTTTCCTCTAGGTGCTCCAGCTTCCTCCCACATCACAAAGGCAAGCCACTAAATTAATCGGATAATGTAAATTGCCTGAGTTTGGTTGGTGGCATGAGAAAGAGAATGGATTACAGGGAAGTAAGTGGGGGAAATGGGACTGATGAGAATGCTTAGAGAATTGTCATAGATTCAATGGCCCAAAAGATATGATGCAAGAGAAATGAGAAAACAATTATATTCAACCCATTTCCAGAGATCAGTACTGGGGATTTCAGACATTTTAGAAATCAGCAGAATATCACGTATATTTCATCCTGGTATTTTGCCCAATCAAGAAATAACTTGCTTAAAAATCATTCTCAACCAGTGGTCCTAAACATACTATATTAATGCATAAACTGTGTGCACTCTGTTGACACATTTATACAGTTGGCACAAACAACTGGGGATGAACTTCTAGGCAAATACACATTATTGAGATTTTTAAAAAATCAACAGTTATCAATGCCATTGGTACAAAAACCAAAAGTGCTGGAAGTACTTCACAGATCAGGCAGCATCTGAGGAGAGAAAAACAGAATTAAATTTCTGGCCCCACATGCTTTTCTTCAGGTAATATGAGACTTTATATGGAAGGAGAAATAAGACAAAAAACCTAGAAGTTTTGGAGGATCAAAAATATTTCAATAAAAGGGACAGTATGATCCTTATGATTCATGATTATTTTGGTAGAATGTGAAAATTCTAATATAATAAAGTCCCACAATATCTGTCTCAATTGCATTTTAAATAAAACTTACTTTGGCTGAAATTATTGTTAATTGTTCTGATTAGAAAATGGCCCAAAATACGTAAGTTATAAGTCATGCATTTGTTGGGAGTTATCTCATGGTTGGACACAGACCACAATAACCTATAATACTGATCTCCTTCCCAGCACTTCCATTGAAAGACTCTCTTTTTCAGGGGAAAGATGCTACGTATTCAAGGCCTACATTTCCACAATGTTCCTGTGCATTGCTCAACCTGAAGCAACAACTGTAACCATGCCCTCTTAGGATTCCAATTACTCTTGAATCACAAACACACCACTTCTAGGATCTATGAGCTCTTCTGTGTGTTTGATGGCCTATAAAAACTGACCAAAAATAGCAAACCATTTTTGAATTTAATTAGCAGTACATTTTTATATTGTGCCATAATTGGACTCTTCACCCTTCATAATATTTTTAGTACAATACGCAAACAGAATTGTAAATTGGCATTTATAGTCAGCCTTAAACTGCATGATAAAATACTGTGTAACGTAATGCCCTTCCTATCAATGTTTTATATTTCACTTGGTTAGGAATCTTGCTATAATTATATGGCAGAATTACATTCCTTGCTACTCAGAGGATTTGAGGTGTTTCTATTCTAATGGTGCTTTCATTTGTACAGTCATGTCATCTTTGCCTTGGCCCTGAAACTTCACTTGTACATTAGTTGCGTATATCTTTATGCCCTCATCACGGTTCAGCTCCTTCTTCCAAGGAGAGATGACAGCTCCATTCCAGTTACTGGGGAGGAGATATCACCTCGAGCCTCATTGAAATTCCTGGTACACAACATCAAAGTACTTTTCTTGCACTGCCAGATTCCAAAGTCAAGCCTCAATAACAATAACTAATTAAAAAAGGAGTCATTTTCATTTTCATGATTTTGTATCATTTATCTCCCTCAATCATGATCTTTAAACTCACACTTTCAATATTAGATAACATTTCAAACTACATTATAGTGATGTTGTTTACTAAATCAATATGCAAACAGAAATCAGCATTAAGTAAAGACAGTACAAGCAATGAGACAGGATGAGATGACGGTCCAATGATAGTTTCCCAAAATACTACATAACATTTTAATATTTAATTAGTATATATTACAAAAATCATCAACATTAAAAATGAATAAGAAGTTTACTTTCTGTAAAAATAAATTATTAACCCCTTAAACGATAGAATTTAGTTAAGGAATCTGTACAGATCCATGCAGCCTCAGATAAATTACTACATTATAATCAAATGGTTTCATATTTAATATCTGTAGCATATTGAGGACTTGGGTCTGACAGGAGTTGAAATGAAACTGCCCAGACTCATTTCACTTGGGGAATTAGCTTCTTTCAGAAGATCCACGCAAAACATATATTCAAAGAACATCGAACTAACAGCATCCAACAGGCTGCTGTCAGCATTAGCCCACTTCAATTTCCATAACAATCTTTTTTTAAAAAAACAGTTTTGAAGATGCAACTTAGAATAAACCAAGAAATCTATTCAAAATAACATCATTGCCCTGAGTATTCTGAAATTACATCTCGCTCAATTTTCCTTCTTGGCATATTATCTTGGATCTGAAGCAATTTCTTTACTAAATGAGATATTTTCTGAAATATTAGTTGAATTGCAGCTATTGATGCTACATGATCTGCAACTTCTGAATAAAATGACTTGTGATTTCGTTTGTACTTACCAAGTTGTTGCTGATGGATTCTGCATGCTCTCTGCTTTTTGTTTGGATATTATCCCTGAAAAACGAGAGATAGTGATTCTCTGAATTTACATTCCTCTGCCAGCACATCTTTGGGAAGTGGGAGGAAACCCACAGGAAGAATGTACAAACTCCACTATTAGAGATCCAAGGGCTTGTTTCAACCATGAGGTAAAAACAGGTGCTAAAGCATTGCTAATAAAATATGCTTGTATGAAAGTCTGGATTAGCATTTGATTTTAGTCTTGTTTTCTGATTATCATAATATGAAGGTGTCAGGAGATTGATAAATTGGACAGAAAAGGTTGAAACACGTGTGTGGACAATGATACATTATTTATCCAACAAAGAGCAGACACAAAGTTCACATTCCCATCTCATTATCATGATCTTGGCATTCAGGCAGTGCTTTATTCTAGACTTAACCTTGGGCCCAATTCTGTGAGAGTGACGAACACCATTTGAAGTCAACGATGATGGAAGCTACATCAGTACCTCTTAAATGGAAGGTGTTTTTTGCATGCCAATAATAGTGGAAATCTCACCACATGTTCTGGGAGCTTGTCAGGAGCCACAACTGATCACAGACAGAAGGCAGGCATGGCTCAGTATGCCATAATGGCCGAGGTACAGAGGAGGAAAAAGGTCCCCTTCCCACAGAGTCCCTGCAAGTCCTCCAGAACCACAGTCAAGCACTAGTGGAAGGAGATCATTGACATGAATTGAATACTGTAGAAAATTACTGACCTCACACATAGTCAACATCAGTGAAAACCTTGACAAATTCTAACCCCGAAGAACAATATCACCAGCCCCACACACTAATCTGTACAACACACTCCCTTCACTTACCTAACAAAACTCTGTCAGACATGGCTCTTACATAGCATTCATACATTCCATAAAACCTTCCCACACATAGAAATAGGCCCACAACTGCACCTGCATCACAGCTGTTCAACCATGATGACCGCAACACGTAGATACATTTCATGGACCTCCCAAGCACACTCCCCTTTCTTGCAAGAGAATCTGGTGCATTGTTGGGGCCAACATCAACTTACCAGCAAAGAGAGAGCCTGATCCAATGACTCACTGCCCTGGACAACGGGTTCCCTGCCCTTACTGACATGGCCATCAGTGACCTTTAGTGGTGAAAAATCATTGACGTTGATGGCATATTCATCCCTAAACCTCCTCCCTATGTCCCACCACACTCGCATTCCATAATTTCTGATGATTTACTAGGTGTAGGAATAAGTGATGGAGAAGGCACTCCATCACTCAGCATATTACCCGAAGCACCAGTTCAGATACTGACAATTCACATTCATAAGGACAATGTAGGGTGGGATCTGCATGTACTGAGTCAGCAGGCATGAGTGGCCTGAAGCTCAACTGGTCGCAAAAAAGAAGCTCTGTGCCAATTGAGGATAGGGTCACACAGAAGCTCTGCTCTAGGAGGTTCAGAACTTTCACAGGTGGCCACAGAGGCAAGGCTGATAGACAACCACAGTAAGATGTTTGGGGCATAGTCATGTTGGCCTGAAGTGTCAAGGAGCACTGCGTAACCCAACTCCAATCTTGCTCATGGCTTTCTGTGGAACCTGGAGACCACCAGCACAGAAAAGGTGGTCATCTTCATTCCTCAACATTTGTGAGCCAATCATCATGCAGCATCCAATGGCACAGAACAGCTGAGTCTGCAACTCTTGGAAAAGCCAAAGTCTCAGCTTCCATTACAGCACAAGAAAAAGCCAACCAATATCCCAGTGCTGCAGTGGAAGCTCAGATATCTCCAATACAAGCTCAACCTAAATGCAGTGCAAGCTCAGTCTACAGTCAGGATCATGGTGCTGGGCACCATTCCGCAGAGATCTTGAGGGCCAAACAGCAGTGTGTCAATTTGCCTCCAAGAGATCATCAGAATTGCTGAGGTACTGACCCAGCAGTCGGAACCCTCAAAAGCTCGAGCCAGCTGCCTCTTCTTAGTTTGGCAGCATTCTTAATGCCCTACTGCCAAACTGTTCCGGTCCTTGCTGTTGCCTGGCCTAACTAGCTCAAAATGTTGCTACTCATAGCGAGACATTGACAACCGAAGCATTGTGTATTTTACAGCTGAGGCATCCAGAATACAGGCAGTACAGAAAGCCACAAGGACGATTACTTATGTTTGTACGTTTTCTACTGCAGTTGAGTGTTTATGGCTTGGAATGAATGTTTGGTGTTGGCTTTTATTCTGTCCTGGTGCCCATGGAGATGCTCTGATGATCAGCAACAGGGAAAGTATGATAGGAGCTGCAGCGGTTCGGGAATTGAAGCTATGGTTATGAGACACAGGAATCTGCTTGGTTGATCTCTGACAGAAGGGCTCTCCCCCATGTGGGAGCAACTGCACGCTGCTGACGGTTGACGTTGACGCATGCTCACTTCTTTCAGCAAAAGCATTCGAGGTCTGGATAAAGGTTAACCCATAACACAATCCAGCCAGTGCTCCTAAATCAATCAACAACAAAACAGCCCATAATTGTTGAGCTCGTACTTAGTGCAGGAGTTAGGGATTGGGCAGGGAGTGTTTCAAACACTGGATCCTCTGCACAAGATGAACACAAGGCCAGATCATACAGTACAGGATCACTATAGTTCCTGCACACCAACACTAATCTAGGCCAGATGCGAAGTTCCAAAGATGCTGAGTAAGTGTGAGGAGCCGAACAATCCAGATACAATTATGTGGGTTTTCAAGCACTGTGCCATCATCCCAGCAGAACATTTCTACAGCCTCCAGCTCACTACACAAACCGTCGGGGTGTGTGCGTCCATCTGCATCGTCACCTGCATGGGACAATTGAGTTAAAGATGGCTCATTCTTAGAGCTGTTCTTTTTTCAATTTAGTTTCAGTTCAGGATTTTATTTGCATTTGTCACTTTTGGGTACATTTAATTTTTAAGAGCAGTCTCAAGAGATGCATCAACTTTTGGTCTTAAAGTGCAACTAAATCAAAGATAGCAATAATAACAATTATAAATCCGGTCAAGCTTCACTTTAATCATTTCTTCCATAAAAGCCTAATTTCTCTACGTTTCTTGCCTCTTGCCTGATTTTTGCTGCACCTTTACCCTTCCGACCTTTCTTTTACATGAGCATGCCTCTGACTAGCACATTCCACAAACAAATGGGATCAGTCAGTAGTCTATATGCACATTTTGAAAGCAGCTTGTGACATTTTTAAAGCAAAACAATGAAAATGTAAATACTTACATTTTCTCAAAGCACAGGAGGAGGCCATTTGGCCCATTCAAATTATGCTGGTCTCAGAGCATTCCTATCTATCCTATATTGCCCTTCAATACATTCTACCACCCCATCCTGACCCTCCCCTCCCATTCTCCTGCCACCAACCTACACCAGGGGGCATTCACAGTAGCATATCTCTGGGAGATGGGAGAAAACTCACCAGGGGAAGCTCACACAGTCACAGGAAGAATGTACAGACTCCACACAGACAGCACCCAAGGTCAGCACTGGGAGTGTGCAGCAGTATCACCGTGCCACATTTTATCAAAAAAAATAAAAACAATTTTCCAGGTTGTTCATAGGGGTGTTTATGTAGTTTTTATTGGATGAAACTGAAAAACACTAATCCTACCCATTCTGTTGTTGTGGTTATCAAAGCACAAAGCTTTAATCCACCATATCCCTTCATATCACTCCAAGAAAGATAGCCACATCAAAGAGTCTGAGTGCAAACACTCGTGCATCAGGAAAGCAGGGAGACTATGATCTATATAACTCACTGTCCTTAAGTGTGGTGGAAACAGGTTCATTTGAGAGAAAATATTTTGTACTGCTGTGGGATAACAGTGGAAGAATGGGAATGAATAGACTGGTCTTCAAGGAGGCAACACACACAGTTGATGGGCTGAACCTGCCTCTTTCTGTGCTGTAAATATTTGACGGAAGCATTGGTAAAAGCTACTAATTTTGTACAGGGAACCAGCTTGATTGCTTTTACTGCAGAAACCGGGCATCAGTTGAAAGAGACAAAGAGATTTCATAGATGTCAGGATTCTCACCCATCAGGGCTCTTGTCGTCACCCCTTTCCTGAAATCAATGGGTTTGCACTCAATTAACTTTCGGGAAATATTATACTGACCATCAATAACTATAATCAGAAAGTGGCATCCCACAGTGCCCAGGTTCTGCATTGGAGAAAAGAACAAGTGAAATAGTTCTGGGGAGAATTAGGTCATTGGCTGTTTCCATGGCAACCGATCCCACTGATAAACTAACTAACAGCAGTGCAGGGCTTCAGGCTAGAAGCCTGAACATCTGTTTGCAGGTCCACATTTGTTATCTCCTCCAACAAGGTGAGTGTGTCAAAAAGCTTGGGTGTAAGGAGTGTGCACAATATATATATTAGTCGTGTATCCCACTGAGGGTTCATCAGCTTTCAACTTGTCCAAGTAGGATGTCTTAAGATAATCAACATGCACCTTGCTCCTGGGATTTTTTCTCTCTGGCCATACTTACTGTATGCTAAGATGACTGATGCTCTCATAAAAAATGAGCACAAGTTCACAAAGATTTGAGTATTTAGAAATTAAGCTTCTGATAAAAGTTAAATGTAACCAAGACAGTTGCCTTCCTGACAACGAGAAAGAGTTGCACTGTTGCAGCAGGAACTTTAAATGTAAATATAACCTATGCAATGGGATCTGAAAGTGACTGGCATTTGAATGCAGAGGATTCTATTCTCCAACACTTGTTTTCTTCACATTGATGCGCAAGGCATTTACCATAAGCAATTTTCTAAAGGTTAGAAAAAAATGTTTCTGGAAAAGGGAAGTATCAAGGAGAATAAAGATGTCACATTTCAGTAAATACGTAGCCAAAGCTTCAGTTTGTTTGTAGGGTTTAGCTTCCATTCAGACTTTACAAAGCCTACTTCTATCCACTCCACTCTGTTCAAATTCTTAACTCTATTCCAGTCACTTAAGTCTCTCTCCTGCATGGGTTCTTGTGTCTATTTATTCAATGCTTCTGATAAAGGCAAACCCAAATGTAGAGGTATAATGCCTATCATAATATGTGGCTTGAATATAGAAATCACAATTTCATTTACATTTAGACTTCTTTGACAATGCAGTGTATTTATCTATGGTAGGGTAAGTATGTCATTTGGTCAGAGGACATAATGACATCATCAAGTGTGTAATTTCATATAGTGTTCAAAACTCTGTGCCCTGTAACCATTATGGTAAGTGCCAGACCTCCCACAGTATCCAAAGTCTCCCCTCAGGTAACAAAAACAATTGGCAACAAGGGTCAGAAAACTTAAAAATAAAGTGTGGGGTGAAAAAAAATCAGCATTGTGTCTTCAAGAAAGTTTCCACCTGCTCGCTCCCCCCCACCCAGGCTCTGTGAAAGATCTGTGGCTGCAAAGGAAATCCACAAAAAAAGGCAGAGAATGGTCCGTGCGGGTTCATTCTCCTGACTGCAAGCCCAGTGTTCATTTTGCATGGGTCCCATGGGTCAGATCAAAGAGAGAAAGGGAGAGCTCCTGGCAACTGCTTCTGATTATGAGAGCGCAACATTCATTCTCTATGTTGCACCAACTTGACTTTTAATGCAAAATTAATGCAAGGAAGAAGGTGTAAATCTGCCAGTAGTGGAATAAGCTGAGAGAGAAAAAGTGAGAGGCTCGAGTACATCTGTACCATTTTGGCAGGAACAAAAGAAAGGGCTGCTCAAGCACAAACAGGCCTCATAGACAGTTTAGCGTTTAAAAAGATATGTGAATTGTTTATATCCTTTATAGAGAGGATGGAGATATTTCACAAGACGAATAATATTCTGGAAGACAATGCTGAAAACACATAGATATTAAATGCTGCAGTAAGAGAATGTAAAGAAGTACAATTACTTACAGAAATCGGTTCCAAAGTGTATCACAAATATAAATATGCAGTTAAAGCTTCAGTTTGCTTATAGGGTTTAACTTCTATTCACTCTTCATAAAGCCTATTCAAAGCCTACACAAAGCCATAGCAGTTCTGCAAAAACTTAAAGATACCTTGTTTGCAGAAGTATTTCAAAGTTTGGATGAATATTTCAATACACAATCATTGTGGAGAGCAATGAGAGCTCTCAATGGAGAGCAATAAATTCAGCATACACGATCAAAAACTGGGAGAAAACCAAGTGACTGTATCTTTGCACTCAAAGACCTATTAACGTATTGTAACTTGAGAGATTTCAGGTCAACATTCAGTATCAAGCATGTGTGTGATCTAAGAGACAAAAAGATTCATTTGAAAGTGTAAGACACAAAAAAGTTTGGTACGGAGGATTCCGAATTCCAGACAGACGACAGCTCAGATGCCCAAAGATTCTGTCCCCTTGCATGCACAAATCTAACAGCAGCCTGCAAATAAAGATAAACTCCAAAAATAAGGGCAACACCGTGTGACTACGTACATCACAAGTTACTGCTACAGATAAACCAGTCATCATTCCCCACATAAACATTCTTTTAAGCAGTCTAAGTTCTACTCACAGCAGAAAAAAAAGGGCACGTAGCAATAGCTTATAAAATGAAACACAATATAACACACGTCTGTTGTCCTGAATGTAACATCAGCAGAGAGGGAATAAATCTCTCAAAGAAAGTCATAAAGAGGAAATCTGCATAGTATTACCACCAACAAAGAGTTTACTACGTATAGCATCTTTGCTACATGTCACTGTAGTAAGAGACAATAGAACTAAAGGGGAGCAGGGCTGATTGATGGAAAGTTAATACAGATGCTGACCGACATGGCAGCATTGCAGAGAAAGATTAACAGTTCAGTCACCTACCTTCAGTAAGGGACAAAATCATTCTTAAGACTCACTATGAACAAATTTTGAAAATCCTGGGACAACTGCAATGGATGGTAACTATGACAGCCAGAATTCCAAGTTATTCAGAGTTGCAGATAGTAGGCAAAGACAGGTTAATAAGATGGGAAATTGGATTGGCAAAAGTGTTTACTATTCAAGCTGTTGCACTGTCCTGATTACTGCATGAATTGCATTATATTGATAGTGAAAGACTGATTTTCGCACTACAACTTGCAAACAAAGATTTTCCAGTTCAGGCAACTCAGTAAGATGTGAACCAGGTCTATGAACACACTTTTGATAGGATGGACCAGCCTGGATAAGTGTCCAAAGGAATCTTCATGCCCTTTCAGTAATGACAGGTTTGAATCACAGGGTACACAGATGGTACAGTGGATAAATTACTGGATTAATAATCTCGACAAACAATCCACAGACAAGAGTTCAAACCTCACCATGGCAGCTTTGAAATTTAAATTTAGATTAATTACCCGGAATTATAAACCGAAAAACTAGTCATGAGGAAAAAGCTTGTAATGCTGCTCAAGTGAGGAATCTGCCATCCTTAGCTGGTCCACCTCTGTAAGATTCCAGATCCACCAATGTGTTTGATTTCGAAATGTCCAAACATTGATAAAGATTTGGAGGAAGTTGTGCCCATGTGTACAATCTGGCAGCAAGGCAGATTAATACCATCAAAGACACTCTGACAAGCATGAAAGTGGCTAACCTTACCACTCCAATGCATCTGTGTGCTAAGTGACATCCATTCAAAATGGATTGAAGTCAGACATACAGAAATGTTCTCATGAGAATATAGCACTGAAAAGTTGAGATGAATCGTTGCTACGCATAGAATACAGTCAGAATTATTGTGTGACAATGGATCCCAGTTCAACTTGCACTTATTTGATACAATATAATGGCATCAGATATCTAATGGTTCCTGCTTCCCAAGGGGCAGCAGAGAGGTCAACATGTGTGTTACAAGAAACCTTGAAGAAGCAATTGTTCCAAGGTTGCTCTCACCTCATAATGAACCAGTGATTGGCTAAGCTCTTGCTTAAATACCACACAATCACAATTCACTACTGGTTTTCCTCAATGTACTTATGTATGGCACGTTCTGTCTGGATGGCCACAAAAACTTTTCACTGTATCGCAGTACATGTGACAATAATAAACCAATACCAATACTCCAGCAGAGCTATTAATCAATTGTTGACTTAGAGTCCATGCTGACCAAGATGCCCATCCAAGCTCGTCCCATTGCCAGCGTTTGGCCCATAACCTTCTAAACCTTCCTTTGAATGCACCTGTCCAACTGTCTTTTAAAAGCTGCTATTGTACCTGCCTCAACCACTTCCTCTGGGAGCCCGTTCCGCACACACCTTCTGTGTAAAAAAAGTTGCCCGTCAAGTTCCTATTAAATCTTTACTCTCTCACCTTAAACGTATGCTCTCTAGTTTTGGATTCTCCAACCCTGGGAAAAAGACTGAGTGCATTCACCATATTTATGCCCTCCATGATTTTATACATCTCTATAAGATCAGCTCGCAGTCCCCTACACTCCAAGGAATAAAGTCCTAGCCTGTCCAACCTCTCCCTGTAACTCAGTCCCTCAAGTTCTGGCAGCATCCTTGTAAATCTTTTCTGCACTCTTTCCAGTTTAGTAACATCTTTCCTATAGCAGGGTGACAAAAACTGAACACAATACTCCAGGTGCAGCCTCACCAGAGTCTTGTACAACTGTACCATGACATCCCACTTTTGTACTCAATGCCCTGACTGATGAAGGCCAGCGTGCTAAAAGCCTTCTTCACCAACCCGTCTACCTGTGAGTCCATTCTCAGGAAACCATCTACCTGACCTCCAAGGTCCCTCTGTTCTACAACACCCCCCAGGGCTCTACCGTTCATTGTGAAAGTCCTACCTTGATTTGACTTTCCAAAATGCAACACTCCACACTTATCTGAATTAAACACCATTTATCATTCCTCGACTCAATTACTCAGCTGATCAAAATCCCCCTGTAATTTTTGATAAGCTTCTTCACTGTCCACTATTTTAGACTTCACATGTGATTGGTTGGTGAAGTCTAACTTAGAGGGAAGAGTAGAGAGGCAGCAACTGAAGCAGAAGGCAAAGTTTCAAAGAAGAGAAAAGCAATTTTAACTGAGTGACAGAGTCCTCAGACCAGTGAGCAAGTGATCAGCAAAGGAGCCTCAGTGAAATAGTCCAAATCTGTTGTCCAAGAAGGCACTTAATTTGTGTCAAAAATTATGTCAAATAGGTCCATGCAGATCAAATGATCACAGCAAGAAACATACCTGTAGACAACGCATAATGATGAATCTATGAATACAGAATCAACCACTGTTCCTGGGTCAGAGAAATGTAGTAAGTCAAGTCAAGAGGTTGCAACTTCTTCAGTTCCAGGAACGAATACATCAGAGATAAGTATACAATTGAAGAGCTTTAAGCACCCAAGGCAAATAGCCATTATCTGTGTGTAGCTGTGAAATGTATTTACACATGGAGGGAAGGCAGTCTGGGGTATCTGCATATAGTTACAGAAGTAAGTTGCTGGGGATTCAGTGGTATCATCACATGGATATGATGTAAGCACCATGTGTGAAGAGTTCCTTGCAGATAGACATAAAAAAGAATCGTTTCTGTGTTCTACAGTTATTGAAATAGAACTTAGTAGAACTCCAGCAGTATTCAAGGCCTACCTTAGAATACATTACAGATTCCCAATAAATTACTATAGAATCTCTTTCAAAATTCAGATTCCTTGGCCATTTTCCTTCCTTTTCACAGTATCTTTAATCACCAATGTTATTTATTGCTCATGCAAAACAAAATATTGCCCAAGTCTTCACTGCTAGAACAACTGGGGCCATTTTGGGTATTGTGCCAAAGAACCTCAGGCCTACTTTTCCTTGGATCTTTGCCTCATACCCGTGCCAGCCATGGGCCTGGAATGTCCTGAACCCATCCATTGCCAGCACTTATTTTATCGGCATGCAGAAAGAAGGAATGAGCTGATGTCTTACATCCAACAGGCATCCAGCAAGCTGAAGTGGGTTCTATACTGTGGCCAACATATCCCAAGGCCCATACCAGGATCGTTCTTTGAGAGTTTGCCAGCCCATAAGGGCTTTTAATACTTCTTAAAGGTACCTAGAACCTTTAAAAACTGTTCCAATTGATTTAAATTTAAAAAATTAAAAATAACAGTTTACATTTAAATGCATTGAACCTTAAGAGATAATTAAAAAATTAACTTTTAAAAATAATTAAAATAAATAAAGCAGTTAACTGCATTTACCTTTCTCTTCTGGGTCAGTGGGGTAGCCATTTCTCTGCCATGGTATGAAACAAGGCCCCAGCATGACTTGCATCAGGAGTCTTTACATACAAAGTCATGGCTTGGCTACTGAGTTGAATGGCAGTTCCAGCAACAGAACAAACACTCAGATGCATCTCGGAGTGTCATACATGGCTGTGCACGTGCATTAAGTTAAGACTCCCCTTGAACCAGAGTTTTAACCTCCTGCCCATCTGCATTCTTTAGCAGGGAATTCCGTGGACTTAATAGCCCCATCTGTTAATAACTGGGTCAGGCAACAGCAATGGAAACACAAGAGTGGTTTACACATCCACCTTCCTGGTCTAGCAGTGAGGTATGGTAAATTACTGGGCTAGCGGCCAAAGCTCTGGATCATTGATTCTACAGACGTGAGTTTAAATACCACCATGACATTTGGGGAATTTAAGTTGAAGTAATTGCATAAATTTAGTTTTTTTTTTAAAAAGGTTAGTCTCAACATCAGCAACCATGAAATCTAATGTCCTTCAAGCAAGGAAATCTGCTTTTCTTCTCCAGGCTGACCTATACGTGACTCCAGACCGGCCTATACGTGACTCCGCAATGACTGATGTGGTTGACTCAGAACTGCTCTCTTGGTTTAGGGGCAATTAGAAATGAACAATAAATGCTGCATTGCCAGCGACATCCACAAATGAAGAAAAATAAAAAAGATAGATTTGATCTCTCACTGATCAGTGGGAATAGAACATAGAACAGTACAGCACAAAACAGGCCCTTCAGCCCACAATGTTGTGCCGACATAGCTATTCCCTCCTACCTACAGAATGCCCATATCCTTCTATTTTCCTCTCATTCATGTGCTCATCCAAGCCCCTCTTAAAAGCCCTCAATGAATTTGCCTCCACCACCCTATCAGGCAATGCATTCCAGGCATCCACCACTCTTTCAGTAAAAAACATACCCCTCACATCTGTTCTGAACCTACCCCCTCTCACCTTAAATGCATGCCCTCTGGTATTGGATTTCTCAGCAATGGGAAAAAGATATTGTTTGTCCACCCTATCTATGCCCCTCATAATTTTATACACTTCCAACAGATCACCCCTCAGCCTCCACCGCTCCAGAGGAAAGAGCCCAAGTTTGGTCAGCCTCTCCTGATAGCACATGCCCTCTAATCCAGGCAGCATCCTAGTAAACCTCCTCTGCACTCTCTCTAAAGCCTCGACATCCTTCCAATAGTGAGGTGACCAGAACTGCATGCAATACTCTAAATGCGGCCTAACCTGAGTTCCATAAAGATGCATCGTAACTTCTTGACTCCTATGCTCAATACTTCGATTAATAAATGCAAGCATTCCATAAGCCTTCTTAACCACCCTGTCTACCTGTGTAGCCACTTTCAATGAGTCATGGACTTGTATCCCAAGGTCTCTCTGCTCTTCAACACTGTTAAGGGTCTTGCCCTTAAGAGTGTACTGCCTCCTGACATTAGTCCCACCAAGGTGCAGCACCTCACACTTATCCTGGTTAAACTCCATCTGCCATTTCTCTGCCCACATCTGCAGTTGATCTATAATCACGCTGTATCCATCGCCAGTCTTCTACACTATTCACAACTCTACCAATCTTGGTATCGTCTGCAAACTCACTAACCCAGTATTGGAATAGTGCAAGATGGGGCAATTAAAATGGAGCTGATCCATTTTCTGCTAACCTACTACATTAACACAATTGGTTTTAGTCAGATTCTAGTGGGAGTCCAACGGCAACACAGTGGCACAGCTAATGGAGCTGCTGCCTCACAGCTCCTGTACCCTGGGTTCAAACCCGACCTCCAGTGCTGTCTGTGTGGAGCTTAGATGTTATCCCCGTGACCTGCATGGGTTTCGTCTGGGTGCTCTGGTTTCCACCCATGTGGGTTGTTAGGTCAATGGTCATTGCAAATTGGTCCTAGTGTGTAGGTGAGCGCTCGAAGCTTGGGTGAGTTGGGAATGTAAGGAAAATAAAAAAATGAGATTAGTGTAAATGGGTGCCAGATGTTCAGCGCAGACGTGATGGGCAGAAGGGTTGTTTCCATGCTACACCCCTCTAAATGGACTAGCAGCCTAAACTCTGGATGGACTCTATAAATAGAGGTTGGCAGTGCCACTACATACATGGAGCCCCGACAAAATGTTAAGTACCCTTGAATGGCCAACCAGTCCATCAGGGTAGACTGCAAAAGGGAGTTCAGCGGCTTTCTTTACGGGGGCATGGAGAAGTCAGAATGATGCCTTTCACCCACACCCCTTCACCTACTGTGCATCTTGCCAGCCTGTAAACCGGAACCTGGTTATCTCTCCCGAGCATGTCGGGTCCCTACAATCTGAACAGGTTTTGAGTCAAGACCTTGGATTGGTCATGGTTGCATTGGATTGCAGTCAGGTTTTAAATTTACACCAAAGCAAATCTCTACTGCAAATCACCCACCACGCCACCCCCCACCTTTCTGAATCCAAAGTCGAGTTTATTGTCATGTGCACAAGTATACGTATGCACAGGTGCAATGACAAACTTACTTGCAGCAACATCACAGGAACATAGCATCAGGTAAGCAGCTTTCACAAGAAAAACATAAATTATACACAATTTTTTACAAGAAAGATCACAATTAGAACAAAAAAAGTCCATTGTAGTGCAAAGTGATCAAAATGATCATAGTGTTGTTAAACTGTAGTGATTAGGGTTTTGCCGGCTGATTCAAGAAGCGAATGATTGAAGGCAAGTAGCTGTTCTTGAACCTGGTGGTGTGGGACTTTGGGATTCTGTACCTCCTACCTGATGGTAGCTGTGAAAAGATGGCATGACCCAGATGGTGGGGATCTTTGACGATAGATGTTGCCTTCTTGAGGCAGTACCTCCTGTAGATACTACTGATAGTGGGGAGGGATGTGCCTGTGATGTACTGGGCAGAGTCCACTACTCTCTGCAGCTTCTTACATTCCTGTGCATTGAAATTGCCGTACCAGACCATGATGCAACCAGTCAGGATACTTTCAACAGTACATCTGTCGAAGTTTGTTAAAGTGTTCGGTGACAAGCTGAGCCTCCTTAACCTCCTATGAAAGTAAAGACGCTGGCACACTTTCCTTATGATTGCATCTATGTGCTGGGCCCAGGACAGGTCATCCAATATGTTAACGCCCAGGAATTTAAAGCTGCCAACTCTCTCCACCGCCAATTCCCCAATGTAAACTGACACATGTTCGCCATCCTTCCCCTTCCTGAAGTCAACAATCAGTTCTTTAGTTTTGCAGACATTGAGTGAGAGGTTGTTGTTGTGGCACCACTCAACCAGGTGTCCTATCTCATTCCGGTAAGCTGACTCATCGCCACCTGTGATTTGTCCAACAACAGTAGTGTTGTTGGCGAATTTGAAGATGGCATTGGAGCTGTGCTTAGCCACACAGTTATGTGTGTATAGAGAGTAGAGCAAGGGGATAAGCATACAGCCTTTAGCTGCACCTACGCTGACGATCAGCAAGGAGGAGATGTTGTCACCAATCCTCACTGATTGAGGTCTGCCGATGAGGAAGTTGAGCATCCAGTTGCAGAAGGAGATAACAGAGGCCCAGGTCCTGAAGCTTGATGATGAGTTTGGATGGGATGACTGTGTTGAACGCCAAGCCGTAGTCGATGAACAGCAGCCTGATATACGAGTTCCTGTTGTCCAGATGGTCCAGAGCAGAGTGAAGAGCCAGAGAAATCACATCTGCTGTTGACCTGCTGTGGCATTAGTTGCTGCCAGCTTTCTATTGATGGCATCTGGGCTACCCAATTTTTTTTATATGCCAGCCTTTGCTTCCTTCATAGACTGTTTAAAAGACAATCCACAGGTCTCAGTAGAACCCCAGTGACAAAAATCTATCGACTTCTTAATGGGAATTAAAAACGCTACTAAAAGAAATCTGATCATGAGAGTTCTGCTATAATCTCATCTGATGCTGGACTTCTACAAGACAAAACAATCTCTAACTACTCCACAGTCACATTACAGAGAATCCAGAAACACGAAGAAACGTTGGCTGGTGGGTGAATTGGTACTGTAAAATTACCCCCATTGTAGGTGGGTGCTAGGAAAGTCAGGGCAAAGCTGAGAGAGAATACATTTCAAGGAAAGAGTGGGGGAATGGGATTGATGGGATTGCTCTAAGAAGTGTTAGAAACTTGACAGATCAAATGGCCTCCTTCAGTGTCTTGAGACAATATGAGAATGAAAGCTGTCACATTATTTTCTCATGTTGTGAGCAGAGCTGGTTTTGGGCACCTCATGTGATGTCCCCACAATGCAGAAAGTCTCAACGTGAAAATTTCTCACAGTTCCTACAGGGAAAGCACAGTCTTTTACTGAGGTCAACAACAAATACCATCAGCTTATAGCTGACTGCAAAGTCAGGTATGATCATTAATTCATTCACAATTTATACTCGCCCAGTAATGTAGACCTCTTCCATTTGTTCTGATTGTTAAATAGAAATGAACAATCCAGAATGTTTAAATAGATGGAGGAGCTGCCTTTTGAAAAGTGAATATGTAAATTGGCAATGTCTCATCATATTTTCTTTCAGAAAATAACACTATGGATGTAGTATCTGAATAATTTGACACATGGCATTTGGTTAAAGCAGCAAGCATGGGAGACAATGGTGACGTTGGATTAATGGTTCCCAAAGCTCAATATCACTAGGGTTTTACTTGTGTCATGCCAGGATATTTTACTGACTAATTGATGGAGATTAAGAGCTTTGTTTAGCCAATTATTCCATTACCTTTGTTCCATATGAATATCAGGATGAAGGTGAATTTACATAGACTGTGGTCTTTTTCACCTTGTGATTCCTATGTTCTTGTGTAGTTGTCTATTCATATATTGAGAATAGAGATACTCAAGGGGTATTTATGTTAATTACACTTCACCTAATGTTTGAGGAGAGTGAAATATGTGCTGTGCATAAGTTTTGGTTATTGTTGTCATAAGACAGTGAGAAGATGACAATTAAGATAAGCACCATCAGTAATTTTCTGCTTTTAAAATAATTGAGGGAATATGATAACTCAATGTTTGTATATTTAAAATGGCCAAATGCTTTCAGAAGAAAATTATGTTTCTGCTTCACTGTAACAATTAATTGGTGGTTTTTAATTTAATGTGTCATTCTTTTTTTTAAACAGCATTTGTAAATAAGAAATTAAAATTGATCATTCCAATTATATTTCCCATTCCCAATGTGGCTTCTTAATAAGCTGCATTAAACTCTATCTGCTGAATGTTAAGTTCATTTTAGTTTAAGCCACCAGACTATTAATATTTGTAATTTTTTTTCCAGAGATGTACATCTCTGCAAGGCCATCGAGGCGATTTGTGAAGATCTGATGTGACGCAAGGGTGGCACAGTAGCGCAGACAGAGGAGCTGTTGCTCCACTGACCCAAGTTCAATCCTGACCTCCAGAGCAGTCTGTGTCGAGTTTGCACATTCTCCCTGTGACTGCATGGTTTCCTCCATGTGCTCTGGTTTCCTCCCACATCCCAGACATGTGAGTCGGTAGGTCAATTGGCCACAGTAAATTGCCCCAAGTGTGGAGGTGAGTGGTAGAACCTGGGGATAGGGAAGAGAGATTGAGGGGAATATGAGAAGAATTACAATGGAATTAGTGTAGTATCAGTGTAAGTAGATGCTTGGTGGTTGGAGAGGACCCGGTGGGGGTGGGCAAAAGGGCCTGTTTCTGTGCTGTACGATTCTATGAATTCCATAATATTCATCCTCATTGCCATGGTGTTAAATTGCTAAAGTAGATTCATCTTTAGAGATTCCCCTCCCTTCTTCTACTTCCACTGAGATGCAGCACTTTTTGGAAAACCAGGCATTGATTATTCTCCAGCAAGCTGCCAACATCTTAGATTTGAATGCCCAGGACAGGCACGGTAGTGCAGCGGTTAGTGTAATGCTTTACAGCGCCAGCGATCCAGGTTCAATTCCCGCTGCTCTCTGTAAGGAGTTTGTATGTTCTCCCTGTGTCTGCATGGATCTCCTCCGGGTGCTCCGGTTTCCTTCCACATTCCAAAGACTTACAGGTTACGAAGTTGTGGGCATGCTACGTTGGCACCGGAAACGCGGCGACACTTGCGGACTGCCCCCCAGAACACTACGCAAAAGATGCATTTCACTGTGTGTTTCGATGTACATGTGACTAATAAAGAAATCTTATCTTATCTTAGAATAGGCAGGGCAGACTGACCTCATCCAGTGAAGCATAAGGGTGCTGCGCTCTGGCTGTGATGTGGTCAAGCTCACTTATGAATCACCTTTAGCTTGCCTGGGTTTGGTAAGCAGACCAGCAGTAAGTTAGCACCATTTCTGCAGCAGTATCATCACAAGGAGTCAAAACCTTTCAGAAAGGAGAGGGGCCATACATAACACTGACATAAAATGGTGCAGTGACTGACTGTCATGCTCCATCTTATTTGGATTCAGTGACTACCTCACACACACGGTGATTAAGTATGAAATCACTACATTGCCATAGAACCCTAATGTCTAGTTTCCCTGGATTGATTCCTAATTTGATGGGCCTTTCTCCGAGAAGAGATTGAGCAAGATTGACCTACATTCAAAGCAGTTTAAGAATGAGAGGTAATGTCCTTGAAATCCTTGAAACAAATAAAAACTCTGAAAGAGATATTGAGGGGAAGATTCCTCTAGCTGAAGAAACTAGAACCAGGGGAAAGGCCATTTATGGCTGAGGCAAGGAGAAATGTCTTTATTCAGTTGATTGAAAATCTTTTGAATGATCCACACTGACAGATGAGCATGCTCAATTGTTGATGCTGATGTCTATTCTGACATCAAGATACTCTTGGACACAAAGAAAATCGAGGAACGGGAAGGTCAAGCAGGAGAGTGAATGAAATATAGGATCAGACTCGATCTTATTGAAAGGGAGAGCAAACTCAAGGGATCCTGCGGTTTACTCTGGCTTTTAGCTCTTGTCCTGCTATAGTTGTTCATAGCAGCATTGTTATTTTGTAGCAATATTTGTCTTCTCTTTCAATGTGGCATGGATACAATTATATAAAACAGTGGGTATTTATTATTTTACAAACAAGGCCATAAGTAATGTGTGCAATAATTGAAAGCCAAGCTTTAGCACTAATATTGTAATAAGAATTTTGTGATAGAAATATATTTTAATGAGGGGATCCATTAACAATGTGTTAGAGAGATTACAATAAAATACAATTGCACTTAGATATCAAAAATGTACATAGAGTTAATGATACCCTGGCATTACCAGTAACAGTCTTTTTAAATGTTGCTTCTGGGACTTGAATTCACTTCCAATCTCTGTAGATAGGACAGCAATCTACTCTCCATGAAGGCTATTTAGCACTATAAATGCAGTAAGTTTGGCTTGTCATAATCAAGATCCCAGAGGGTATAAGCTCATAGCACAAAACAGTCGTCAAATTAACTTTAATTGGCCTGCTCCTAGTGAAGCAGTTCACAGTATAAACTTTCTATGGGTTTGTTTCTAATTGGCCAATAATTTGAAAACTTCTCTGTCAGAAAGCCGATGAACAAGAGAGAAATGGGAACAGCACACCATTGATTTAACTGAGCATTCTGCTGTTCTGAGGTTGGGGTATAAAAGTGCAAACACTACCACAAGATTACTTGGTATTATTGCCTCCCTAGTAATGATGACAGCACAAGTTGTTGGTTGACATCCGTATCAATCCCCAACGCTTTACACCATTGCATCTAGAGAGAGTTGTTCTCTTTTGCAAATAGTGCAAATGCCTGCCACTCTATTAATGTTTCCAGGAGTTTAATTTTAGAGTTAATCACCACTTGGTGAATCTCAGTCACTATAAGGCGGCAGAATCAGATTCCCAGAAGGAATGAGTTTATAGCACAAACTGTCCTCGATATGGCACTAATTGGCAGTCATCCAATAGAACAAACTACAGCACAGTTTTTAAAAATTTGGCAGTGTCCAACTGATAGTATCAAGACATGTGCTTTTTTTTACATCATGTGCTTTTTGGACCTTTTTTGGACTGTCAGCAGTCACCAGAATAAGCATCAAGAGATTTCTATGCTGGTTAGATGTCTCTGACTGTACACAATTGTCAGCATCTTAATGGACAAATAACATTAAAAACAAACTCTCCATGCCTCACCACTTATTAATGCACATGTTCATCCTTCATTGTCTTTGGTCATTTGGCATTTGTACATCTGAAGAGCCAAAGGCTCCCAAATGTATTCTTTTTAATAGCATTATTTCTAATTCAGCTGCAGGGAGGATTTGGCCTCGGCATTAAAATTTATATTAACCATATTGTCAATAAAAATCATACAATACCTGAAGAAGCAGAGAATTTAGTAACTTAATTGGATTGGTATGTCATTGAGTGACAGGAGAATGCTGGTTTCAACTGAGGTGAATACCTTGCTCAGACTGAACTATCAGACCTGTCCTGATTCAATCTGCCAGTCACTGCTTTATGAACAAGAAACTCAAAGATTCTGTTAAATAATGTTTCATAATAAATGGTTGCATTATAAAAGAGTGTCATGTATTGAAGCTGTTCATAATCTGGATAATACGACTAGAAATAACCTTGTGCAGTGTGGTATGAATCTCTAAACTCAAATAGCATGCAACTTCCTTTCTTTCTTCAATATTCAGGCTGGCATAGCCTCTGGAGGAAGCTCAAGTCCACAGGTCGATTGAGTTTGAGATGGAAACTCTTGACCTCCCAGTGGCAAGTTTGAAACTTCACTATTGAAGGCTTAAGAGACCACTGTGCCTGTCAAACCCATCAGTCAACCAATGTTTAGTTTGTTCAGTTCTCGTGTCAAACCAACTGTGCCTCGATCACATTTTCTTTATTTTCCTTACAGTGAATTCATATTTTTGCTTTGGTTCCACGGAACACATTTCAAGCAAAACATGCCCCTCTACAAATATGAACAAGTTGGAAAAAGGTCATTATGAATTTTTATATTATTGTAACTCACGGAAGAGCATGACTGGATTATAGATTGGGCTGCAAACATAGTGCAATGCAATGGAAAAAAATACCTTACTTTCACAGGAATGGATAGTTAAATGGTTAGACAGATTCCAACATGGGTGAGTGCTTTTACCAATTCATTTCAATGACAGACTCCTACTCAAGTAGTCATTCAAGTCCAATCGATATAATTAGAGGTAAAACATTTAACAGTTAATTGTAAGAAATAGTAACATTCCATTTACAAAGAAAGAAAAATTCTATGTGATGATCTGTGGGTAAGAAGTGCTGTGGAATACAATTTACTTGGATATGGATTTTCACTTGTCAGGAATTGTCTGAATAGGGAAAATGCGAGTATTCTATACAGAAAGTTAATGATCTGAAGCTATACTTAGTGGCATGCTGCATCTTATGAGCTAAAACAACAACTTTTCTGCGGGGATTATCACTTCCAAAACTAGTAAATCTAAATGCAGGCAGCTGTTATTAGTTGAAGTTGACAAATTCAATGGAAGTTGGTGATAACAGCAAGCTTTCAATGCGGGGATTATCACTTCCCAAACTGGTAAATCTAAATGCAGGCAGCTGTTATTAGTTGAAGTTGACAAATTCAATGGAAGTTGGTGATAACAGCAAGCTTTCAATGCAAAGAGTACCTTTGCTTAAAGATGATATTCAAACTGTACTATCAGATAAGAAGCTAACTGAGCCATCAACCAACAAAGGAAGAGATTAGTTACAAAATCAAGAAGAGTTTAAACAGACTAAAAAAGAGCAAGAGTTTCAAGTGGCAGAAGAGTCAATAACCAGAGGACACACATTTAAAGTAATTGATAAAAGAGACAGACACAAAGGGAATTTTTTTTGAGTCAGCAGTTGTTATGTTCTGGAATGTAATGCCTGAAGAGATGGTGGAAGCAGATTCAATAACTTTCAGTATGGAATTAAATAATGACTAATAGGAGGAAACTGTAGAACTATGAAGAAAGGGCAGGGGAGTTGGACAAATTGGATAGTTCTTTCAAAAAGTGCAGGAACAGGCAAGAGAGAACTCAAGAAAATGGGAGCATACCCTTCAAGCTTACCCCATCATATTTTATGATCATGGCTGATCTATGCCGGCCTCAGCTCCTCTTCTCTGCCATTTCTCTATATCCCTCTATTCTTTGATCCATCAAATCTTTATCCACCTCCATTTTAAATCTAATGATCCAGCTTCCACTACCTGCCAGGTCAGAGAATTCCAGAGATTCACCACCCTCTGAAAGAAGAAATTTCTACGTACCTCAGTCTTAAATGACTGGCCCCTTATCATAGTTATGTCCCCTTGTTCGAGGCTCTCCCACTAGTGGAACCACCTCAACATCTTCACTGTCAAGCCCCATTAAGATCTTAAGTGTTTGAATAAGATCACCCCTCATTCTTCTAAACTCCATGGAATACAGGCCCAAACTATTTAGATAGACCGAGATAGCTAGGATAACCCTCTCATCCCAGGAATTAGGCTGGTGAGTCTCCTCTGTACTGCCTCCAAAGTTACCACATTTTTATTTAGGTAAGGAGACCAAAACTGTACACAGTATTCAAGCTGAGGCCTCACCAACACCTTGTACAACTGTAACAAAGCCTCCCTAGTTTTAAACTCCAACCCATTTGCAATGAAGGCCAAAATACAAGGGGTCAAGTAACCTTCACCTGCGCTGTACCATTTTATAAGAAAACATAGAATGTACAGGTTTAAGAATTAATCCTAAATTTACTTCAAATGGCCCTCAGATTCTCTGATTACATACAAGTAAATCTCTTCCAAAGATTTCATCATGATTCATTTATGGAGAAATCACAACTCAGATACAAATCAATTCCCACAAGTGTTGATAATGCACGTCATATGCATATAAATAACTATTACAAATTAATTAGGTTATTAGGTAAAAGACACTTAAAATGAATCACTGTGCTCCTCTGCACTTTTATTCCAATGCAGCAATGAAGAAGTCTGAATTCTCATTAATCTATTGTGTGCGATATAGATTCAGAGTGCTTACACTTTGCACAGATCTTCAAAAGAACAATTCCAGTGATTGGAATGCAAAGTGGTGTTTTCTGAGGAACAAAGGAAGGAAGAAAATTGTCCCTATCCTTATTAGGAGATAAGGATTATGATTGCACTTCTGTAAATCATTCTGTGCATCTCTGTTAGAACCACTCTCGTTTTTCAGTCAGAAGGTTCTGAATTGAAGTCCGATTCCTATGCACAAAAATCCAGCCTGTCATTCCAACATCACACTGAGAGAACACTACGATGTCAGAGGTGCCAGCTTTTGGCCATGACATTAAGCCGAGGCCCCTCTGTTTTCTCAGGTCATATGGCAATATTTTGAGGAAGAACAGGTATGTCCTTGCCAACACTCATTTCTCAATCAGCAGAAGGGTCCTGACCCGAAATGTTGACCACCTGCTTTTCTCCACGGATGCTGCCTGGCCTGCTGAGTTCCTCCAGCATCACAGTGTTTTTCATCTGGATTATCACTTTGCTTCGTGCAGGAGCTTGCTTAGTGTAGATTGGCTATTGTTCTTCCTGAATTATAGAAGTGGCTACTTGTCCACACCAACTTTATTAATGCAAGAACAGGAAAGGTATGATAAGAGGCATAGATCAAGTGAACAGTCAGAGACTTTTTTTCACCCCCCCCCCCCCCAGTGTGACAATGGCTAACATGAGGGGACATAATTTTAAGGTGATTGGAGGAAGGTATAAGGGGGATGTCGGGGTAAGTTGTTTTTTTTACACAGAGAGTAGTGGGTGCATGGAAAGCACTGCCTGCAGAGGTTGTGGGGGCAGATACATTAGGGACATTTAAGAGACTCTTAGATAGACACATGATTTGACAGAAAAATAGGGGGCTACGTGGGAGGGAAAGGTTAGATAGATCTTAGAGCAGGATAAAATGTCGGCACAACATTGTGGGCCGAAGGGCCTGTACTGTGCTGTAGTGTTCTATGTTCTATGCATTTCTTTCCATTTTACAAACGTATTAACTAGAAATAGTAAATAGACTCCCTCCATTTATGGCTTGTAATTAAATGACAAATCTCTTTCAATAGATCATGTTTCCAGTCTTACCACTGATACAGAACAACGAAAGTACTTTTTTTTTTATTTAATTTTTTTTTTGCAATCTCGCCTTCACAGGCAAGACTAGCATCTGTAACAGTCCTCAGGAAGGCAGAGGTGAACTGCCTTCTTGAACTGCAGCAGTCCTCCTGCTGAAGGTACTCCCAAGATGCTATTTGGGAGTTTCAGGATTTGGACCTAGTGATGATGACAGACCGGTGATACATTTCCAAGTCAGGATAGCATGTAAATTTGACGGAAGTCCACAGTTGGTATTGTTCCCAGGCACCTACTACCACTTCACTTCCCAAGGAGCTGCACATTGTGCAATCATTAGTGAACATCCCTAATTTTGACCTTATAATGGAAAGAAAGCCACTGATGAAGCAGCTGAAGATATGTTCAGTTTAGGATGCTTCTGAGGAACTCTTGCAGTGATGGCCAGGATTAAGGATAATCAACCTCCACCAACCACAGCCATCTTACTTTGGGACAGGCATGATGCCAGCCACTTGAGTGCTTTCCCCTCAAGACCCTTTAACTTCCATTGCAATGCTTGTACACACATCAGTCAGAGATCTTGCCTCATGAGGATAATATTCCAGAATCATGGAATTACACACCAAAGAATCCCATTCATCACAGTCTTTGCTTCAATAATTAGCTATTTATTGAACTGAAGATATGCACTGTCTTTTGCTGAGCATCAATTAGCAACCTAGTTTCAAAATCTTATCAAAAAGCTTCTATGCAGTGCCTAACTATCCAGAGTTGCTAATTGCTTTTCATCTTATTGCAAACTATTCTCCATGCACGATGTTAATTTGAAGTCAGTTAGTATCCTGAGTGGGTAGCTTCCAGTTTATATAGAAAATTATACACAATTTATTAAACTACTTCCTTGCAAGCAGCTGAGGATCCATTTGCTTTGGTCATACAAAAAAAAAGTAACAGATTTCTGCTCGTGAATATTTTCCAGTGACTACAGTTGAAAATAGGAGCTAGCTACTGGGCTCTTCTGACCTTTCCCCATTCTATAAGAAATGCAGATGTCCCACAGTTAAATAATCTGCTAACACCTTCTCTTCAAGCTCACAAAATAATGAGACTTTGTGGGAGGCACCAGTGATACCACTTTCTTCAGAAGAGCAAGGATAAAATAAGCTTGTCAGAGGGGAATGAGTGAAGTTCAGAACCGAAGGTGTTTACAAAAGATAGCAAAGTGTTCCAGTATTTTGCATTTCCTCCTTTGTTATTTCCTTCTCCACTCATTACTACCAAAAGCAAATCTCATTTTATAAGGTGTTAACCTTATCCAGATTTGAACTATTTACTGATTTCTGTGGAGTTTCATTCAGAATCTAAAGAGAAAACAAATGCCTGCTATGATTTTTTTTTGCAAAAACAGTTGAGATAATGGAGAATCTTTAAAAGCATTGACAGGAGAGCTTGTTTTCAGGTAGAAACTTCAAAGACCACGAATGCTAGTGATGCTCCGTTGAGTGCCAAACACCACTGAAGTCCCCCTGGGCCACCTTAGCAAAGGATACTTGGCAGCATCAGCAAAGTCCTGATTTCCAAACACCTTCACACACTCTCACACACAGAAAATACTGCCTGTTAGAAATGTTTTAAAAGCTACTAAACTCTCTTTTCCGACACCTTACAAAACTGAAATTACTGAAAAAATTTAGGTCTTAATCATTATCAGAAGGGCTTGATAGCAATAATCTATGATTTAATTATGAAAATACGTCCAGAATCACTGGACAAAATTAAGAATGAATGGGAAAGTGAATTCCAGACATCTTTACCTACAGAGACATGGAAGAGAATTCTTCATTTAGTTAATACATCTTCAATGTGTGCCAGACACTCTTTGATACAGTTTAAGGTAGTTCACAGGACCCATATGTCAAAAGATAAGCTAGACCATTTTTTTTAATCACCATATAAATCCTATATGTGACAGATGTAAATCGAATGTGGCTTCTTTAACACATATGTTTTGGTCCTGTCCTCTTTTGGAAAAATATTGGGAAGACATTTTTAACATTATCTCAAATGTATTGAATATTGATTTACAACCTCACCCTATCACTGCAATTTTTGGATTACCAAGGATAGAGTCTGGCCATTTATCTCCTTCCGCTAACCATACGATTGCCTTTGTTACATTAATGGCCAAACGATCCATTTTGTTTAAATGGAAGGATCCAATACCCCCTACTACTTTTCAATGGTTCTCTCAAACTATATCATGTTTAAACTTGGGAAAAAATTAGGAGTGGTACTGTTGATCCTTCGCTTAAATTTGAAGATATTTGGAATCCATTTATTCAATATTTTCACATGATATAGATCCCCTTTCAATAACTTTCCAGTTTGGAGGTATGGAGTTGATGACATAATATTGCTCAATTTCTACTGAGAAATTTCAGTCCAGTCTTTTTTTTTTGTTTTTTTTTAAATTGTTCTGTTTAGTTTGGTTTGATATATTGTTTATAATTTTTCTTATTGATTTGGGGATTTTTTTTCTTTCTTTTATATATATGATAAATCTCTTTCTTTCCTTTCTTTTATATTATATTCATTTACTAATAGATTGTGGGATCTACAGATTTTTTTTTCTATTTTATTGTCCTTTATGATTATCTATGCCATGACTGTTATCCTGATTTCTTTGTATTACATATACAAACATTGATGTTATATATTAATCTGTATTAATTTGAGAAAGACAGACAGAAAGACAGAAAAGAAAAGCCTGGTGTTGAGACTTCAAGGTGTACGTGCAAACTAAAATAACGCTGGGAAACCAAATGCATGAATAACTACAATATAGTGGACTTCAATAATTACTTAGTTAATCATGATTTTATTGCTCCCACGCCAGCTAAGCATTAAAAACTTGAAATAATTTATTAGTATTTGTAGTTATTGATAGCAGTCAATGGAAGTAAAAAAAAAATTGCAGATGCTGGAAATCTGAAACAAAACACACAGCAGGTTGGGCAGCACCTGTGGAAAGAGAAGCAGAGACAACATTTTGGTTCTGACGAAGGGTCTGCAACCTGTAATGTTAATTCTGTTTCTCTTTTCACAGATGTTGCCTGACCTGCAGAATGTTTCCAGCATTTCCTGTTTGTATTATTGACAACAGTCTCCTGCACTAATCCATCATCTGGATTCCTATTGAGAGAGGAAATCTACTATTCAATTTAATTTCTTTAATTTAAATAATAACTTTAAATACGTTAACAGTGTTTGCTAAAGCCAAGCTGTATATATTGCTGTTTAATTTCCACTTTAAGACCCTCTCTTGGTGACACATTCTACATGTTGACAAATCAAATGAATCCACATGAGAATTTGTGTAAGCAATTTATATAACTCCTATGTATAAATTTTTAAAAATCTGCCATTGCTGTAAAATGCTTCACATGCTGACTGAAGGAGTAAACAGATGCAACGAACACAAAATGCTGGAGGAACTCAGCAGGTCAGGCAGCATCTATGGAGGGAAGTGAACAGTTGACGTTTTGAGCCGAGACCCTTCATCATTTCCCTCCACAGATGCTGCCTGACCTGCTGAGTTTGTCCAGCATTTTATATTAGTTGCTCCAGATGTTCAGCATCTGCAGTCTCTCGTGTTTCCAAGAGTAAACAGATAACTGACCAGAAAAGGCCAGAGTTTTGCTGTTGTCCAAAAACTTCACTGGAAAATAATTGATATATATAACAAAAAGTGCCATTGAAAACATTGAGCAAATGGTCTCTGACCCGAAATGTTAACTCTGCTTCTCTTTTCACAAATGCTGCCTGATCTGCCAGGTATTTCCTTCATTTTGTGCTTTTATTTCTGTTTTTTCACATCTGAAAATTCTTGGTTGCCCTAGCTCCACCTATCCTAGAACCAATAATAAAGATGCATTCATTGTTGTATAATTAAGCCTAATGAAAGGACTTAACAATCACAACATTTTTTTCTGCTGTAGAATTTTTCATTATGGTAAAACACATCAAAACCCGTCACTGGAGCATAATAATCTCCTCTGGGGTCATTCAAGATGGGAAGTGAATGACAGCCTTGTAAACCTAATCTGATAAATAGAACATACCAGACAAAGAAAAACTGGCATAAGCTAAAGGAGGAGAGAGCAGGGAAGCTGAGCAGATGGTTGATCAAAGATTGAGGATCAATTTAAAGAAGGAGAATCAGTGTTGAATCAGCACCATGGTTACAGGGCTGCATAACATGGGGACATGACAAAGGCACAGTACTGAAGTTGCTCTGAGGGGTCTCCAATCAGTGATGGTTTGAAGAATATCACTTGGTCCTGGAGATTGGGCGTCGGGCCACACAGAATAGAATCAGCACGCAAATAGTCAGCGTTTGAAGCAAGGCTTAGGTCAGAAGTTAGAAGAATTGATGTGACAAACTGATGTATCTGTTAATCAGCCTGTGCTATATCTGTGGTTACCTCATCCTGGTATAATTAATATTTAAATAGATATAAAACTGCATTTATCCATTCATCCTATAATCCCAGAACCATAGTAATTTATTAAAATAAAACAAATGATTTCAATAATAGACTTTTTAAAATGTGCTAAAGTAATAATAAATTCACTTTAACTGATGTTCAGTTTCCAGTCAGGAAATGTAACAAATTTGACTTGACTCCTACACTTTCAGAGTCCCCTTATGCCCTGCACTCAATGCTTTAGTCCATTTTAATGACCGTCTGGGTCACATAGACCAGGATACTCCTAGGTTTTAAGTCCAATCTTCAAGTTGTACTAACTTAGCTGATCTCATTCAGATCTGCAACGGCAGAATCAGAATTTTCCACTACTTGAGGGGAGGAAAGTTATCTCGAATTGCTGCTTCCCACTGTATAACAATACTTGATGGTGAAGCACGAGACAGATTATGCTGAATTATGCTGAGGAATGTATAATAACATAGAAAACCTACAGCACAATTCAGGCCCTTTGGCCCACAAAGCTGTGCCAAACATGTCCCTAGCTTAGAAATTACTAGGCTTACCTATAGCCCTATTTTTTTCTCACTCCATGTACTTATCCAAAAGTCTCTTAAAAGACCCTATCGTATCTGCTTCCACCACCGTTTAATAATGAAGCAATATGCTTGTGAATACACTAAAATTTGGACAACATGCAAGTGGCAAGTACCTTCAGGCAATTTTCACCTACAGCAAAAGAGAGTTTAACCACAATCCCAATCCCCACCCACTGCCTCTTGACATTCAAAAGGTATTAACCACTGTCAAATCTCCTATAATCAATGATTTGGGAAATGGGAGTAGAATGAGAGGGTTGGATAAGTCCCCATTGACCAGAAATTTTATTGTTCTAGACACAAATATATTGGCTGCAACAGCAGATCAGAAAGTTGATATCCTGTGCTGAGTAACAATTCCCGACTCTTAAGGCCTTTCAAACACATACAAAGCACTAAACAGGAGTGTGATGGAATACTTTAACTTACATGGATGAGTGCAGCTTCAGAATCAAGAAGCATTTTGTAGAATGGTACTCAGTGGTAGAATGGTACGCAAGTGGTGCAGGAAGTGATATCAATCAAACAGGGTCACTATCCAATAGCTCACTTGATATCTACACAACAAAAAGGACTAGGGCACAAGAAAATGCCACCACTTGCAGGTTTTCCATCATGAGACCTCCACCCCAACTTGAAAATATATCACCAATCTTTTAATGTTGGGTCAAAATCCTGAAAATCCATAGCCAACAAGATACTGTTACAACATACAGTACAGTAGTTCAAGAAGCCATCTCAACACCATCTTTTCAAAGGCATTATATGCTGGACGTTTGAGCAATGACAGTACATTTGGAATGGATAACAGAAGTGAAGCACAGTGTCATATGCCACAAAACTGGCTGCACCTTATGCGTAATAAAACCGCTTACATCATCAAATGATCTGGACCATGTTGAGACAGACCTGAAGATATATAGACTTAGCAATGCTTTTCTGTAGCAGAACCTGTTTGTGCATAATGCAGAGGAACTGTTTCAGATCTAAGATCACGCTGTGCACACTTGTGAAAGTTTGATCAGGATTTGTCCACTTGCATTATTTGCCTTGACATCATTTGTGCAGAACTATTTTTGTAGTTGAGACCCATAGCTGGTGCAAGACTACTCACAATCATACAAAAGAATTACGGCATAACTCAACATTAATTAAAACGGACTGAATTAAAAGACAATTGTCAGGTCCATAAGTAGGAAAGGTTTAGAGGAATATAGGTCAAACGTGGGCAAATGGGACCAGCTTAGATAGATCGGATGAGTTGGGTCGAAGAGCCTGTTTCCATGCTGTATTACTCTATAACTGAGGTTTCCTGTTCCACTTTTGAGGAGTACAAGGTATCGATCTTCTTCAAGTATGTTGCTTGGTGTTAACTCCTATCACTGAATCTTGTGTTAGGATTCACCTGCCTGACCAGACACCCTCCCTAGGTCCTATTAAAGCTCCAACCCAAAATACAATCACTATTAAAACTCCCATACTGACCTATCCCCCAATACTGTCTGTATCTCCAGTGCTGCTCCAACCTTTGACTCTCCATGTCCTAATGCTGCTTAAGTGCCTGACCCCAAGTGTTAACTCTTTCTCCAAATGTCCCTTCCCTAGATTTCCCTTCCTCCAGTGCTTCCATTGCCCCATTTCCCAAAGCTGGAAGTATTTCTAGGCTATCAATGTGTGATATCCGTCCATGTATGATGTGACTGGCTGGCCACACATAAACTATTTACCTTGACCATGAAAACATACATTTGATATAAACTGCTTTTCTTTGAAAAAAGTCTTATAATGCCAGTAACAACCTGGTAATGGGACAGAACAGCAACAGAAAGCCAGCAGTATGGCAACCGCATTGAGTAATGTAAAACTGGGCACGTAAGAGTGAATGGGAAATTAAGTGGGGGAATGAGATTGATAGAATTGCACTGAGAGCCATAGACTCAATAGGCCAAATGACCTCCTTCTAATTCTTAAGAAAATATGAACTATATGGCCTGGAAATTCCTCTGGACTACCGGAGTACGCTACGATAGAGTATCTCCCAACAGGCAATGGGACACCAATGGTAACAAACTGTCACAACACTTATTCAGTAATTCTGTTAAATTTGTCAACCAGTGTCAATCAAGATGGAATTTGAGTGGAAAATACAGCTCTATTTGACAATTAGCCATAAACCTTGTGGAACATGAGCAATTCACAACTTGCCCCTTTATTTTCCAGGTCAAACTCAAAACCATTTGTATAAATGGAGTTTTTGTTCTGGGTTTCAAGAGCTGTCCTTTGTCAGATTAAGATTAACTCTGCATGGACGGAAAAAAAAATTACATTTAGCAATGTGACAGTAACATTGGATATGCAATTGTTCAAAAGGACAAGCAAAATGTAATAATTGAAGGTAGGAATATGATTGTGTGGTCCTTTTAACAAGTTTTGGTCAGTTTTTCCTCTCTCCACTTGCACAGCCTGACATGCTACAGTTCTGCATTTTGAAGCTTTCACGTTCCCTCTCTCTAACTGCTGTTATATCACAGCACTTACATTCTTTGTTTGTGTTCTTTCATTCCCTCTCTTGGTTTCCTATCAATCAGATGGCTTCATTTCATTTTATCCTTCTAGCAACCAGGGACTCATCTACCAGAGATATTCCTTTGTCCTTTCAATTTTCAACTCCCCACCACCTCCCTCCCCAAACTGCTGGAAGAATCACAGGGCTGTGCAGTGACATCTGGATTGCGCTTCTGTTCTTTTCATTCTCGATAGAGCGACCCCTGCCCTCTGTAGGCTTCCCCTGCAGATGCAAGCTTTTATAGCACTTCTGAGGTGTGCTTCTGTGGGACCTTAAAGGAAACTACCCTTGTTGACATTAAGCAAAGTAAAACAGGACTTTGAAGAATTATTTCTGCAGCATTGTTTAACTGCATGGAATAATCATATCAGCATTTTCTCTGGGTAGGTCCAGCTTTTGTTCTGTGATTCCATCCAAACCTTACGACTGAAAGCCAGGTGTCTGTCAATATTGACTGATTCTAAAGCAGCTGTGGACATTTTCAATTCCATGTGCTGACAGCTAGCTTTGTTTAATTTAATTTAGTTTGAAGGTGGACTGCAATTCTGAAAGCAAGTCACAGTCCTTGATTTCTTTAACCAGTTTTCTAATTATTTTGGTTTATTGGTCTCTGTTTTATAAATTGCAAATTGATTCTTCATGGGTAATGCAAGTCAAAAGGGTCTCTCTAGAACACAGCCTCTTATGATTGGTGTCAAAACAATCCTACCGCCCATGTTTGAACCAGAACAGTTAGCTTCTCTCAAGTTATCAAATATTTATCAGATGCCTCAACCAATTTGGCAGTGATTCTTTAACCAACTGCATTGTATGGAAGAGAATGGGAGAAAATGGGAGAAAGTGGGCATCAGTTGCTCCACTTAGGAATAGTCCCTCCAGAAAACGGGTAGTGGGAGGCAGGAGGTAAATCCCAGGAATCCAGATGCAGAAACCTACGAAATCCAAGGACCTGACATGAATGGTTAGGTCCACTGAAAGCAACTTGAAACACCAAGTTCCATTTGACAATTCAATGTACCCCACACCCACTCACAATGGCAGTTTCCATTAATCAGCATTCATACCCAACATGAATGGATTCATCTCAATGTCACATGGCTAAGACCATGCAAGCAATCACATCCATTTCACACATTATCAGTTGTTCAACCCTGAAAGCCATGTTGCCCAACCCTGACAGCCATGTTGCCCAAACACATTGTGCAACACTCATTGACACACTTCTCTCTTGCAGGACAACTTGGGGGGGGGGGGGTGGGTGGTGGGTGGTGTGGGAAGGAGACAGGGGCAGCTGTTAACCAGCAGAAGGTGGGGGTAGACACTGAACCTTACTTGCTTCAAAAGAGACATCCAGCTGGTTCTGAGACTGTGGTCAGCCAGAGGGCTGATGGACAGAAGATTAAGTTATCCCTATCCCGATGCATCCTTTCACCTCCTAACTTCCCCACATCCCTTCTGACTTACAAACTGCAGACGGTGAAAGAAACACATCACTTCCTCCCCTCACCATACTTCACCTCGCTCCTCACAAATCACCCACCATATCACAATCATATCCTCTTACTTATTTCCCTTCAAGTGGCCACAAGACTGCAAACTGGCCAGGCAGTGAAGGAACAATGCCAGCTTCACTGTAGCAGCACTGGATTTAACACTAGCATCTGGTGGCACAAGTGCTGGCAGATCATACTTAGAGGTAAACTTAAAATCACTGTACATGTGGAGAGTAAGCTGGAGCCAGGGATAATGCTGAGGACCATTTCCCAGAGGACATGGTACTACACAGCAGTTCTACTGTAGAAGATTCAGATGAGGGCTCCAAAGGGGCATACACAGAAGACAGTTGTTGGGTTTACACAGTGCATTGCTTCATGCATTGTCAGGTTTGCAGGAAAGCCTGCTGAAACATAGGAGGCTCCAAGCACCAATCGTGCCCAGGGATTTGGGAACAGCTTGAAGCCCATTCCTCTCAGCAGGAAAACAGCAGGAAAAGCACACTGTGTACCCAACCACAATGCAGCATTTAATGTATCAGCACAGGAAGAAACTGCACAAGAGAAGCTTAGACTGCTGCCATTATTGCCGTGGATATTAATGTTGAAAGAACTGGTGACACAAGAGATTGCAGATGCTGGAATCTGGAGCAACAAACAATCTGCTGGAGGAACTCAGTGGGTCAAGCAGCATCTACAAGGGCAAAGGAATTGTCAACGTTTCAGGTTGAAACCTTGCATCAGGTTTTAACTCCTTTCCCTTCAACAGATTTGCTCGAGCCACTGAGTTCCTCCAGCAGCTTGCTTGCTGAAAGAACTAGCAGTGTCTTTGAAGTGTCCAGCAATCCATCTCCCAAAAGGTCATAAAGATTGTTTCCGCATCTCTCCGGGTGAGTGACAGAGATTCTGTGGAGTATAAATCTGCCCCCTCACTCACAATACCTGGGGCGTTGCTCTTACTTGTCAGTAGCCACTCCAGTTTACTGCTGCTCTTGCCGAGAGGGCAAGGTCATCTGCCAAGCTCATCTCCTCCACTGAAGGTCAGCAGCCTTTCATAAGCAACTGGGTAAACACAGGAGTAGCACCATTTAGGAACACAGGGCTAGGCAAAGGTATGCCTATCGACCCAACTCAGACAGGTCCAGGGTTTGCATCAGATCAGGGACATATATGCTAATAAAACGTTCAGTGCACAGTAGTGTAGCGGTTAGCGTAACGCTATTACAGTGCCAGCAACCCGGGTTCAATTCCGACCACCGTCTGTAAGGAGTTTGTACGTTCTCCCCGTTTGCGTGCGTTTCCTCCGGGTGCTCCGGTTTCCTCCCACATTCCAAAGACGTATGGATTAGGAAGTTGTTGACATGCTATGTTGGCGCCGGAAGCGTGGCAACACTTGAGGGCTGCCCCCAGAACACTCTACACAAAAGGTATATTTCACTGTGTGTTTCGATGTACATGTGACTAATAAAGAAATCTTATCCAGTTCAAGATGAGTTGTTTATTGAGAAAATAAATTTCATAGAAATTGAGAGCTTCAGGTACATTTATTTGAGATCATTTTAATTGTGGCAATGGTGGGATCAGGTATGGTAGATACTCAAACTTGAGATGTGGTTGGATTGACTGTGGTTGGGGCAGGTTTTAATTTTATGCCTACTTAGAATTCTAAGAACACATGGAAGACAGGCAAGGTCATCAATATCAGGCAGGACCCACGTGCAGCACAATGATCTCAAGTCCATTGACATCAGCCTCAAATGCTACATCCCACCAACTGCATCACTCACCAATGACACGTCCCCAATGCGCCACAACCCCACTCACCAATGACAAATCTCCATTAATCCGGACTCAGCAATGCCAAATTGCGTTGAAGTTGTTGGTGAATGGGAAACAGCATTTAATGGCAATCAAATGAGTTATAACGCAGATGATCTAGGTCGACCTTTCTCTTCTTCCAGTTTTTCTTTCTCTCCCTTCTCCTGCATTTCTTCCTCATGCTCTTTGGCTATTTGCCAATATATCTTAGTTCTGCAGCTGGAATCAATTTGGCATCTGTAGCTCTCAAAAACATGCATTGCTGTGCCAAATGTTGTAGCCAAAACCTTTCTCTACTGCATGATTTTGAAGCATGCTGATTTGAGAAGGATAAATTTTGTAAATATTACTGAATTTAGGACAATTTCAGCCAGTACCAACTTTGGAACATACTGATGAGCTAAAAGCTTAAACCAGATTATGAATCATCTCCCTCTCAACACTTTCTATAACTTTGTCTAACCTACTGTGTAGTTAGTTACTTATTCTGTTCATTATTGCTACTCATCGCTGAAATGATCCATGATATTAGAGTGTGATTTGTAGACCCATTTGGGTACATTCATGCAGAAAAATTATTTTATTGGAACAAAATACTGAATTTCAGTTACAAATCTTCTTTCTTAATCAACCCCTTGATAATGGAATTACTGACTCCACTAGGCAACCTTTGAATAAAAAACTGTCTCAGAATCTGAACACCACCAAGGAAATGTGAAATAAACACTCCATTGCTCCATGTTTTCGAAATGCAACTTTACCCTGCAATTTTACTCAAAGTATTGTAAAGCTATCCCATAGTTTTGGTGTATCGAGTGTGCTGTACTTTCTAGTTATGAAGGCAGAACTGTATCTCCCATCCTGTACAATCAGAAGTTAGCACATGGTTGACAGGACTCATTATAAACTGCCTCCTCATGTCACTGCATTGGTCATATCATAAACAGATTGTCACCATCTGCCTGTTATTTATTTCATACCTCCTTAAAACATCGACATCATGGAGCAGAGCGGTGCAACTGGTAGAACCACTGCTTCACAGCGCCGGAGACCCAGGTTCAATCCAGACCTGGGTATAGTCTGTGTGGAGTTTACACGTTCTCCCTGTGACTGCAGACATTTCCTCCAGGTGTCTATCCCAAAGACATGTGGGTTGGTAAGTTATTAGCCACTGTAAATTGCTCCCAGTGTGTATTGGTATTGGTTTGTTATTGTCACTGGTACCGAGGTATAGTGAAAAGCTTGTCTTACAAACCAATCGTACAGGTCAATTCAAGCAAGTGGTGTAGGTAAGTGGTAGAATCAGGGGGGAGTTGGTGAGACTGTGGGAATATTGTAGGATTACTGTAGGTGGGTAGTTGATGATCAGTGAGGACTTGATGGGCCAAAGGACCATTTTCCATGCTGCATCGCTCTACGACTAGAGCGGAAAGAGGCTACTCAGCCCCTGAAGTCTGCGCCATTCGCCCACAAATTTTCCCTGTAACTTTTTCTCCCCATATTCCCCTCAATTCTACCTCCCATCTACACAAGGGGCAAGTTTACAGCAGCCAATTAACCAGCCAACCGACATGTCTTTGGCATGTGGGAGGAAACCACAGGACCTGGAGAAAAAGCTACATGGTCACAGGGAGAACATGCAAACTCCACACAGACAGCATCAGAGATCAGGATTGAACCTGGGCCACTGGAGCTGTTATCAGTTGCTGAATCCATAGTTAAATGGATTGGAAAATCAGTTGTCAATATTAAGATTAAAAGAACATTATGGAAAGCATCAAGCTCATTATTTGATTTTACTTGCGAGCTCTCCGACCATCAGAAAGAAAAGCCGTGAATAACAATAAAGAAACTGATTTATCACCCTGCATTCTGACTAAATTAGTCAATGTCACCTGCTTCCTTGAAGGGGCATTGGGATTCTGATTAAAGGACTGTTATAATTTTAAAGGGTACTGTTGAATAAAGATTCATTATTAATGATTGCCAGAACAATGCTGAGATTACATCACCGATCAGGTTAGCATCCAACATCAGTGTAATATTTCAAAAGTATATTAAGAATTATAAATAGCCCTTGTTAAAAATCACATGGGAAACCTCACACTGCAGCAGATGTTTGATCTGTGGTGACACACACTTAGAGGACAATACGATATCTATAAAGACCACAGTTTTCCAGTAACGCATTCTCAGAATGAAGTCACCTGAAATCATTTTAAGAAGACAACAGTGCTCTTATTGATGTTACTTTAAATCTCATTGTGCAGAGACTTTCGTCAGTGACCTTTAATGTTAATGAAGGCTCAAGTTCAATTCATAGTTTGCCAACATTAGACTTGGTAACCTGAAAACGCAAGAAAGACAGAATATATATTGTCCAGGGTTCATCCTCCTGACTGTTTTCTTTATATGACTCATTGTTGGGATGTGGGCATCACTGGGATTAGAAGTTTCAGTACTTAGACGATGAAAGAAGGGCAATACATTTCCAAATCAGGAAAGGTTCCTGCATTTGCCAGAAATATATAAAGTGGAGATGAAGGCAGAACCATGCACAAATGTGGTGGCACATGTTTCAGGGGAGAAATTTACCTCAGGTGCCAAGGGTGAACAGATTGTTATACAATCCATTTGGTTTTGCACTCTATTGGAGTCAATGCATCCGAATACCAGCTGAGCCATATAATGGGCAACAATAAAGCTGCAAAACAGCCTATAATACATCCCATCATGCATGCAATTCTAAGAACCATGTGTACCATGAGCACCAGCCACTGCTGTTGGATGAATGCTGGCTGCCTCCAAGAAAGCATTTTTGTTTAGCAGCTCTACCTTTGTTGCTTGCCTGACCAAAGAGCAATACAGAGGCCATTCATTGAGTTTGGAATGTTGCTGCTTAAGAAATCGGCAAGGCTGTAGTTAAGTGTGAAGGAAAAGATGAAGAAGTTCACTAGATGGAGCAGTGATGATGGCAACAGCAGGTGTGGCAGACATGTTGGTAAGTTGGAGAGGTACCAGTGGTCCCAGTTACTTGCTCTGCACATGGAATGAATGGATAAAATCCTGTGAATGACGTTTTGGAGAGGACATAGAACAGAGACACAGAATCAGACACAGAAAGGAGAAGGTGATATTGTTGCCAGCAATAAGGCCCAATAGTTTTGAGCTGCCAGTGAATTTACTAGCATCACGAGTCATGGTCAAGGACTCTTGCAAGGACACTGCAAAGGTTCTGAAGAGACTTTTAAATGCGGTGCCTTCAGAGATTTCTCAGAGTTACAAAGTACTGCACATGTAGCCATGGAATGGAAAAAAACAATTACCAATTATGTTGTCAGGGTAAAGACAACAGTTGAAAAGAACAACTTTCAGACATTTTCAGATTGTATGCTGCAAGATCTTGTAGTGTGCAAAACAATTTGACATGTAGGACTTGACATGAGGGACCAGTATGAAGATAGCCCTAAGAAATGTTTGAAGACTCTAGAGACTGCAGAGGGTGCAGTCTAAAGCAAAACCATAAACTGCTGGAGGAACTCAGCGGGTCAGGCAGCATCTTCAGAGGCAAAGGCATGGTTGATGTTTAGGATCGAGACCCTGCCCCTGCATCAGGACATCCTGAATTGGACCTTAAGATGAGTTCAAAGAAAACTCTTTACTTTGTGTGTTATGAATCATCCGTTAAAATAAATATCAGCTTCCAGCCATCCATAAGGGTCTCTGGAGATATTAGTACAATATGTTCCAGTTTCACGAGAATGCATGCTAGCTCCTGGGTTGTTATCGTCTGCACTTAAATATGAGATTTAAGTAAGAATCATATGCAATTCTCATGCTAATGTGTTCTCTATGTACCTTTTCAAAACATCAAAGTATACTTAATAACAAAAATGCACTCAAATTCCAGCTGAAGATAGTACTGTAGTCAGAAGTCAATACTTCCCATCTATTTAATGAGACTCCTCATATTCTGACACTCTTAAAATACCCCATTAGCAGGGATTTCAAATATATTCCATCAGATTAGTTGTACATTGGAGTGAGTTGCCTTCTTTCATTTGATAAGTTTCAAGTTTCTAATGACCAAATGAAACCTCTTCTCTTATTCTGTAACTGATGATGTCTTCCATTCCTCAATATGGGATGGTTTTGCTGGTATAAAGAAGATATTTATTGCTAGCTGAAATAGGGTCAATATCCATGTGGTTTTCCCTTTTACAATCCTTATGCTTATGTGATATGACAACACAAGTGATAAGTAATCATAGCAATCAATCTCTATCCAAAATAGAGACTTAACACGAGGAAACCCTCAGGGTCAGAAAGCTTTGTGAATTAGGAGCCCTTTTACCACCTTGCATGTACCACATTGACAGCCCAATCACTCAGCTATGGCTTGTGGGTAGCACCCTCCTCATCCAAAGCCCATATAAATTACAGCCTTCAGTACAAAATAAAGGCTGCCACTCAAGTATAGTACTGAGGGAGTGCTCTGCTGTCAGAGAAGCCAACTTACAGATGAGATATTAAACTGAAGACCCCCTGAACTCAAGGTAAAAAACAAACACATGGCACAATTTTGAAAACGATGTTCCTGCCAATATTTATCATCAAAAAAAAATCTAGCTGTTGTAATTTGTAGCACATTTCCTACAATTCCAAACTGTACTACACCAGCTGTAAAAGGGACATACCGAGGTCACAAGAGGCACTATAGAAATGCAAGCCTCTCTTTGTTCTTTCTATAACATAAAGTGTTATTTTCTGAACAAAATTAATTCAGTTCGAATGAATCAATACTAACCGCTTGCATTGACTCCCTCAGGGGACTGTTCCACAAATTGACTGCTCCTTGAGATTTGGTCCAGATTTTAATTGAAAGGAAGATCTCAGAATATTGGTAGCAAGACTGAAACCATAATACTAAAGTATCCACATGCAATCCTGTACTGAATCCATTGTTCAGTGGGTTGTAATCGTGACTTTAAAGCTGCCTCCATATTGATTGTGTGCTGCCTGTTGCCAGAGGACAACTTTCATGTTCCAATAGCCTCTAAAACCTGAGTCAGAGTTTTTGTCTAATACCAAGAATCTGCAATTTTTTGTTTTAAACCGTTTCCTTCTGGCTAGGGTTAGTCCATCAGTGACAGATATCATTTACTGGGAATGACAATGGTACAAAGTGTCATGAAAACTATGGCGTCATGCTCACAGCATCTTCACTCTCCTGTGGCTTGTTGATGCAGCTGGCTCAATTCTCTCCCCAGAAAGTAATCCTTCCTGTTTCTGCCCATCCTTTTCCTACATCATTTCTCTCTTTCACCCTCTCCTCCACTGTCATCGACCCATCTTTCCACCCTTCTTCTTCATTCTATCCCACTTCTACATAAGCACTGCTGCTAATGGGGTTGGTACCTCTCCTCTCCTCTCTCACCACTCCTACTGTGAATGTGAACGGAAATGATGGCAGCTGCTACAAACCACAAGCAAGCCATGGATTTTTCTGATAATTCCCACTCACAGCACAGCTAAAATCCTTTCCTTTATCTGTCCAGGCTGATTTTCAAACCAGGCCCATGAAATGCCATAATCTTGTGCTGCCTGATAGTTGACAATTGTAGATTCTTCTTGGTCTGACATCCACTGATTCCCTTTGTGAAATCTTATCCCCAGGGCATATCACTATTCTGAGCACATTAAGGTCATGGACATTAAAATTGCCATACTATTATGGTAACCAGTCCCAATCAGGTTTTGCCAGAGTGCAAACAAACTGAATGACTTAGAAAGGCGCAGATCACAGAACAAAATAATCTTGAAGGAGGAGCCTTATGCAAAGAGATTAACAGCTGCTTTTGCAGAGTTAAGATCATCTCTTATTTGTCGTGATCCACTGTGGTAAGCAGACTAACACAGGGTCTTAGTGGGCTCATGTCTTACATTGAAAGAATGTGTATAGTCATATGTCTGTTTACTGATCCCGACAAACTGATTATGTAGAAGTTAAATGTGAATTGATCTGAATGAAATATTACCCTTGTGGTGCCAGGGTTCAAGCTTTGCTTCTTTGTACAATACCAGACCAGCACTCACTGTGTAAGGTATCTGATTACCTTCTGTAGATTCTGGATGAATCTCACTCAGCACCAGAGCCACTATCTCACTCGTTTTCAGTGATAAAGCACCTACAAAATTATGACAAGAATATTAGATGTGAGCTAGTGGTTGGCTGCTGCTTTACAATGCAACCAGAATACTCGCAGGGCCAATGTCACAACAATGTTCTCTTTGTCCTTGATGTCTTTGAAATGCTGCATGAGATTGAAAGCATCTTGACCTCTTACAATGCAGGAATATAATCAGGAGCTACATGTTGGGTTGTGTAGTTTTCTATATCTCAGATTTTATAAAAGGATTTCAAAGATAAATTATCTCACATTTTTCAATGAATAAAATAACTGTCAATTCCACTGCCCCACCGTCTTTTTCAAATGTATTCACTTGATTCCTATCATTCATCATTGTCCTTTGAAAAGGATGGGAAGAGAGGTGGTGGCCAGACCTTTGCTGATGCTGGGCTGATGTCAAGTTATCAAACTAACTCAGTTTTTTCCCCTCTGCTTCACTTAACTATAATCTGTCTCTCCTTTGAGCTTCCAGCTCTCTATATGGCCAAATTAGGAACTTAATGAATAGGAGCTTTGTTTTTTTTGAATTATCTTGTGACACCACAAATTATAGATTGAAAAAATTAGCACTTCTACATGCTCAGTAACTTTCTCTCCATAACTCACAAAGATATTAGAAGACAAAAATGAACAAGAGCTACTTTATAGATTTTTTTTAAAACCAAAAAAAACTGCAGATCCTGAAAGTCAAAAATAAAAGCAGAAAAAGCTGGAAAACTCAGCCAGCATCTGTGGAAAGAGAAACTGAGTTAACCTTTCAGGTCAAAGGCCCCTGGTTTGACTCTATTTCTCTTCTCATTGATGCCGCCTGACCAGCTGAGTGTTTCCAGCATTCTGTGTCTTTCGATATATATAAAAAAATTAAAATGGTGAAAAGCATGATTCCTTAAGGTGAAAGAAAAGCAAAATAAAACCTAGAAACATTCAGCAGGTCAGGCAGTGTTTGTGGAAAGAGAAACAGAGAGAGCAATTCTGGTTGCAGACCATTCATCAGAACTGATGGCAGGTCATTCAGTGTGATTGTTAACCTGCTGAGTATTTCCAAGCATTTTCTGTTTTTACTTCTTAGGATGGCTTTCCTTACACAGGCAGGCAGGCAGACTTTCTGACAAGCTCCACGCTGAAACCATGTATAAACCGCAAAGATAGTGCTCACATGCTACAATTCGTTTCATATGAACCAATATTAGATATTTCACATCCCTCAATAAACAGTGAAAAAAAATCAAACTGATGAAACAAACATCCAAAGAACATGTGAAATCTATGTGCATTTTAGCACTGACTCACCCAGAAGATGGCGTCCTTTCCTTTCATGTTCCAGATGTTATCTCACTTGACAGAGATCACCCCCAGATTTTTAGTATTCTGATTCATGCATAGCATCTCAATGTCATCGTTCTATCAGCCAACACTTCTGAAAAATGTCTCAGTATCTTTATCCCTTGCATTCACTGAGATATTGGAGGATAATCAGTGAGTTAAACTAATAACCAGAAGGTACTTTATTTCTAAAAGAACTTACATTCTGCAAAGCAGCATTTCTTTCAGTAGCTTTCTCTGCAGATGCAGACAAACCCTTTGGCAGTTTCTTCGCTGAAGCATTGTAGTATCATACAGAGAGCAAACTGATCACATTTTACAATTCTGAAAGTGATGCCAACTAATGTTAATCATGTTACATCACACACCAATGAAAATCAATGCCTCCACTGTAGGATATCGTACTCTATGCATGGTTTTCATGCAGGCAAAGCAAGATTTCACAAACTGAAAATTAAAATAAATGGTCAGTCTGTATTTGATATTGATCAGGATACCAAGAGATGCACCAAACAATAATGCCTTGGGTATTTTTACTCCAAGTTAAAAATTAAGACAAAGCAGACTTTAGCACCTCAGCTACAAAACAGCATTTCCAAAAATGCGCCAGTTTCTCAATTCTGTACTAAAGTGCTAACATAATGTGCTCAAGCTTTGGATCAGTAGCTCAACCCTTAAGCCTTATGAAAGAAGTGTTTTCATTTAACCCAAATAAAATAAATAACTTGCCCTGAAAACCCCATGTGGCAGTAATCTATGAGGCAAGCAGTGATACCTGGAAGTTGGTACAGTTTCTTGGGTCCAATGAACGCATATGGAACGAATCAAAAACAAGTCTGATCTTGGGACTGTTCTTGCAGTAAACCTCTGATCTGAAGAGATGATGCCATCCTACAAGCAAGTACTTCCACATAGCCAGAAATAAGAAATGAAAAGCATATCCATCTGAAAAAGCAAGGACTCTTCTTGTTTGATTTCCTGAGGCAAGTGAACGAGTGCTGGTTTTATCACTAAGAAATAATACTCTCAAGAACATCAGGTGGAAAATAGTACTCCAACATGCAAAAATCAATAATGTTCAAGGAATAAGTGTGAATTTACTGATCTGCAGGAGTTACTCTGCTGCTATCCATGGTCCTGAATCTCCCTTTTCTCATTTCACAGAAGCATTTTAACACCACAAATATTTGGTCCAGTTGCTCTGTATTTTTTGATGTCAGTTGCACTGCTGGCAAAATTAGAAAGCTACACTGTTTTTATTTTAAATTTAAAAGGTGCCAAGGAGATCCCAATGAACTAAAAGCTTCAATTTTAAACTGTATATGAACTGCCAGTTTGCTGGTAACAGCAGCAAGAAAACCTATCAAGTAATTGAGGGTGATGCTGGCTTCAAAGACAATAAATCAACCAGCATTGTAAGACAGGCACACTGAGGTCTAATTTTACCCCAAACTATTTATGAACACCTTGAAGCAATGGGTCCATGCAAAGACACTGAAATGACTAAATGCATCCATATTAGGACAATGAATGGGTTGTGTAATTTCAATCATCAATCTTATTTGGACTCAGAATGTAGAAGTAGAAGGACTGTGTACTAACCCACTGAAGCATTTTCAAATAGTTCTATCTTTGATCTACAGTACAACACTAGCTATATGGACATTTCTGCATAAATGGTCCATTAACAATTAGGAATGCAACACTTTGTGCAATTGTAAATCAACAAGCATGCTCAAAAACATTCAGGCTTAGAAATGTTTCTGCACTTCAATAGTCACATTAAACCAACAACGTATCAGGAGTTTTGTCTGCAGCACATCCCCAGAAATATCCTATCATGCAAGATATCACAGACTATTGAAAGGCCTTACATGTGGTACACAGCCAATGCACAGCCACTATGAGGAAATAGGTGGGCCATGTACCATGGATAGCGAGAGTGGGAGGGGATGTTCTTGTTGAAAGAGGATTGGGAGTTGAAGCGGGGATGGGAATTACTGTGAATCGTTGAAGGTGGGCCACTATGCTGTGACTTCAAGGATTGGTTCACATCAGGAGATTGATGGTCAGTGACTCGAGCAGATGGAGGGGGATAGGAAGAAGGAGGCAAGGAAGGAAGGATTCACAATTAGGCCAAAAGGTTTGAAAACCATTGGTAGTGAAATACATAGAAACCTGAAGACGGGCTTACTCGTGAAAGGAGGCATGTATCAGTCTCCGTGGTTTTTGGCCTGGTAAGACAGGAAGTAATAGGGAGGCACAGTGGCTCAGCTGGTAGAGTTACTGCCTCACAGTTCCACCAACCTATTTCAAGCCAGACCTCTGTGTGGAGTTTTATGTTCTCCCTATGACCTTGTGGGATTCCTTGTGGTTTCTTCCCACATCCCAAAGACGCATAGGTCAGTGGCCACTGGAGACTTTGCTCCTGGTGTGTAGGTGAGTGGTAGAATCTTGGGGTGAGCACGGGGAGAATAAAATGGAATTAGTACAGGATTAGCGTAAATGGGTGCACGATGCTCAGCATGGACTTGGTGGGCCGAAGGACTTTACGACTCCAAAGAAGAAACAAGCCTCAACTGTCCTGCTAAAAGAGGCTGAATGCCCAAATATACTTTGTGCAAGTGATGACAAAATGTTTGTTGCATGCTATTTGATGTTCAGCAACTGTCCAGCACCTTCCTTGTGTACACATGTCATGAGCATAAAGGACTCGGCACAAACTTGGTAAACTCCATACCTGCACACAAGGGACCAGATCATGTTTAGCGTCTGAGTTTCTGATAAAATAAACAATGCTGCATCAAAGATCAAACTGCTGGAGGAACTCAACAGGTCAGGCAGCTTCTGTAAAGGAAAAATGGACAGTCGACAGATGAAGAGTCTCGACTCAAAAAGTCAACAGACCATTTCCCTCTACGGATGCTGCCTGACCTGCTGAGTTCCTCCAGCAGTTTGTTCCTTGCTCCAGATTCCAGCATCTGCAGTCCCTTGTGCCTCTATCATGTAATAATGGACTACACTGTGGAAGAAATTGAATGAGTTGACAACCCAACTCAAATGAAACGCAGGTTGCACAATTAACAATAAACCTGATAACCAACACAAAATCTTGGAACAACTTTCGACCAAGTCACCAAGCATAGATAAATCTAAACTATAAAGGCACTTAAGGAAGAGAGTGTGATATTCAGCTGGGGGAGTGGGACGCGTTCAGGCAATGGCAAATGGAGAAGAATTTAAGAAATAATCAGATAAGCAAACTTTTGGAATAGAAGCATATTGATGTTTGTAAAGCATTTGCTTAGACCTCAATAACATTTGAAGTTTTCTTCCTATGAATTACAATAACATTTTTTCCTTTGAAGGAACACACTGAAAAAGCAGAGTTTATTTAAAGGAGGCACCGTTTGTGAAATACTTTCCCCTCATTTCTCTGTGGATAGAACATTCTAAGATATTCAGATACAAGTTCCTTGTTGTAAATCATATGCATCTCTCAATTCCACCAGCATTGCAACGCTATTAATTTTTAGTGACCAAATAACGTTTATATTAAAAATCCAATACAGAAGAAAAGACACATTCATTGCTTGTTTGAAACCAAGGGGTAAGACTTAACCTAGGCTCATTCTGGGCTGACAGCAGAGACTGGTCAAGCAACGTGTACCCTGTCTACCTGTGTAGCCACTTTCAATGAACCATGGACTTGCACCCCAAGGTCTCTCTGCTCTTCAACACAGTTAAGGGTCTTGCCCTTCAGAGTGTACTGCCTCTTGACATTAGTCCCACCAAGGTGCAACATCTCACATTTATCGGGGTTAAACTCCATCTGCCATTTCTCTGCCCACATCTGCAACTGATCTATATCACACTGTATCCGTCACCAGTCTTCCACATTATTCACAGCTCCACCAATCTTGGTATCGTCTGCAAACTTACTAACCTGGCACGCACACTGGCATGAAGGAGTGCCGTGTAAGAAACATCTCAGCTGGCTGCTCTCACAGAATGGCTCTGACATCCAAGCTCACTGGCTAGCAAAACTGTCAGTGTGAGTACAGCCAATGAATGTTTTATTTCCACAAACATTTAATAACACTAGAGCTGTTAAAAAAATTTTAAAAATGTTTTTTTAAACATTTAGAACACATACACATCTAAAAGTGATTAAGAACATTGAACTATCCAAACTTTTCTCCCAGCAGTCAATGACTGCCATTCATTTCAATGGGGTTATAGTGCTTGCCCCAGGTATAGGCTCAGGAGCAGGGTTGTCAGCCAAAGATCTGGGAAGCCTGTAGGAAACTGCACTGCTCCCCACACCCATGATGAAGACCTGTACCCCAATAAGCCACACACAATGATGGTGCAATGGTTAAGTTAACCAGAGGATTGGACTAACAATATGGAGGCTTGAGTTCAAATCTCACCATGACACCTGTGGAATTTAAGTTCAGTTAACAGTCTGAAATAAAGAGAAAGACTGGTCTTGATAATAATGAACACAAAACTCTAGGATTGTTATAAAAATGCACAAATGCCAGAAATCTGCCATCCTTACCTGGTGTGGCTTATATATTATTTTAGATCCACAGCACTGTGGTGCTCTTAAATGTCCTTTCAAGTAGCCTAACAAGCCAATCAGTTCAGATAATTAGAAACAGGTAATGATTTCCAACCTTATAAGTGATGCCAACATCTCACAATGAACAACAGGATTCCTCCCAGCCAGTTTACTTTCACCAATGGCCTGACCAGACAAGCAAGGTCCTGATTTTCCACCATCCTGGACTGATTCTCTCCCCCTTGATTAACAAGCATGTCCTTTCTATTTTCCTCCAATCATTTTGTCATTCTAGAGTGGGTGAAGAAAATGTCTTTGTCCATTAAATATGTAGACTTTGGCATGGAAATTCATTTGCACGTTTGTTTTTGCAAGTGTATATTACCATGTCTTTAAGCATGGAACATACTGGTGTGTGTGTGTGTGTGTGTGTGTGTGTGTGTGTGTGTGTGTGTGTGTGTGTGTGTGTGTGTGTGTGTGTGTGTGTGTGTGTGTGTGTGTGTGTTGCAATTCTATTGGACAACAGAATCCCATGCATGCTTCTCAAGTAGCATAATGTAAAGTTTCATAGGTAGTCTGGAACATTCAGTGTGGCATAAAGAGTTTAGAGAATCAACACAAATAGGAAGCAGTGCTATCTTATAAATAAACTGCTTCCTCGTGTAAATATAGATTTGCTATGTCTCAATGAATCCTGAAGACATTACAAGCAATGATTTTTCCATCTGTGAAATTTGAAAGTGACCATTCCTTGGTCATTTCCTGTCATTCATAAAATTAAGCTTTGCATCTCCCATCATGAGTTACGCTTGCCCCCCAACACAACCTCCTCATCAGGGGTGCACATGTGTAGTCTCTCCCCTCCATCCACACCAAGAAGAAAAGTTCTGGAGAAGTCAGGCACACGCACACATACACAAGTGCCAGTAATTTCTGAATCCTTCACCACTCTCCTCCTCTCCTGCCACAGGATTGATTAGTGCAATGGCTGACCTTTGCCATCCTGAGTCAGGTCTTTTTTCTTTAAGAAGAACCAGACTGGGCAGCTCACTTTTCTTTTTACTTGAATGGACCAGAGCACACACTGCTGAAATGACTCCGGTTTATCGTCAATATGCACCTACTTGAAATGTGTTGCCAACACCAGGGCTCTACAGCTGAATCCTTCTCTGGACAGCCACTTTTATGTGCATGTGTGCGTCATCTTGTGAACACCTGCGTGATATCAAAAGGCCCACAGTCCACAGCCCACGCCTGCACCAATGAACCTTACAGAAATATGATGCAGAGACATGTTGTACACCATCAGATGCCACAGAGCATATCTGGGGCCATATGTGCACAAGACCATTACACACAAGGACCGAAAGGAAAATTGTACACCGAGGACGATTTCTCCCTTTACTATCGGTTTTCTGAAGAAATTGCACCACAACGAATGCATAATTGTGCTTTAAAGTATAACTTTTTACCCAGGGTCATCACACTAATAAACATCAATAGTGAGCGGACCAGGAAGTCATGCAGAGAGTGATCTCTGTGGAAAGTGGAAAGGGGTGAGAAAGTGAAGATGTGGTTGGGGGTGGGGTAAGTGAAGATGTGGTTGGTGGTGAGATAACATTGTAGCTGGCAGAATGATATGCAGAATGCATAGGCTGGTGGGGTGGTAGGTGAGGACCAGGGGAACTCCATCCCTGGTCCGCTCATCCCTCCCCAGCCATCCTCCTCCCTCGTAAGTACAAGGGGTGTAACACCTACCCCTACACCTCCTCTCTCACCTCCATCCAGGGCCCTAAACAGCCCTTCAGCCCTTCCAAGTGAGGCAGACTTTCACATGCGAACCCCCCATCGTTACTTATTGAATCCAGTGCTCCCATTGTGGCCTCCTCTATATCAGTGAGATCAGATGCAGACTGGATGATCGTTTCACCAAGCGCCTTCGCTCCGTCTGCCCTGGCTGTCTGGCTCTTCCAATTGCCAGCCATTTTAATTCTCCTCCCCATTCCCTACACATGTCTGTCCTCAGCCTTCTCTACTGCCAAGATGAGGTTAAATGCAAACTGGAGGAACAGCACCTCTTATTCTTCCCGGGTGACCTACAACCCAACGGCATTAATACAGAATTCTCCAACTTCTGGTATCTGCTCTCAATCTGTCCCTTTTCTCTCCTCCTGATCCACCTGGCCCATCACACATACTCTCCTCCCATTGGTTCCCCTCCCCATCTCCCTCCATTTATTCCATGCTCCACCGTCCTCTCCTATCAGATTTTATCATCTTCAGCCCTTTGTCACTTCCACCTATCACCTCCCAGCTTCTGGCGCCATTCCCACTCTGTTCTACCCCATCTGTCTGTCAACCCCTCTCCAATCCCCACCCGAATCCACCCATCACCTCCACCCTTCCCTCCACCTTTTTATACTGGTTAACTCCCCTCTATCTTTCAGTCCAGATGAAAGATCTCAACCCAAAACGTCAACTGTTCACTTCCCTCCATGGATGCTGCCTGACCTGCTGAGTTCCTTCAGCACTGTGTGTGATGTTCAGATCCCAGCATCTGCAGTCTCCTGTCTCTCCAAACTTTGCATAGACTCTGTTTGTTAAATTTTCACTAAATCCACTAGACAGCTATCTGGTTTTACTTGCTTACCTTCCTTTTCTCCTCAATTATATCATGTCTCAAAAGACATTCTACCTTTCAAAGAGCTCCAATCCAATAATCCTAACAATTGTCCAAAGATTAGGACTTCCAGTGGCCTTAACAATTGTTGTAAAAGAAACTCAGTGTCTTGAATGTCGTCAAAATAGAGTCAATAGTCAGAATGAAAGCCAGGAGAGGAAATTATAGATCATTACAAACTGAAGTGGCTCAGCAGCGATAAACCCATCAAGGGCAGCCTGTTGTGCGCCTGAGCAAAGATTATCCATCTCACAGAGCACTGCATACTAAGATCATTCCAGGACATAATAGTTTTTATTAAATCTCTGAAAGTAGAGGCCATAGAAAGGGGTAACCGACTTGGTAAGGAGTAACCATGACCCACTGTTAATTTCCCTAGCATCACACTTGAAAAAAAAAGGACAGAATTAAGCTGACAGTTCAGGAGGGAATCGCTGGCTGCCAGGCATCCCCGGCTCAGTTTGTTTTGCACAACCAAAGCTGGATCTCCAAGATGAGTGGAGGTCAGCTGCTGGTGTATCTGACCCTCCCTCTACACTGGACTCACCGGCAGTGTAACACTGATGTGATGAGCAGAGGGGCCAGATGCATTGTACCCAGTCCCTCAGCTTCACTCCAGAGTTTGACTGGCAGAAGCACAACCCCATTTATTTGAGTGGAGTGCCAATCCTGTGTTTGGTTAATTTTGTATTAATGTAAAGTTTTCAATTGTTTGTTGCTCTTTTGGAGGTTTTCAAATGTGCTATTTTTTAAAAAATTTGTTTAATAATTTTAAAAATTATTTAAATTTACTTCAGCAGTTTTTAAATGTCTCCATCAGAGCCATTCTGAGAGCAGGAACCTGTGAAAGGAGTCAGGGCTTCAGGGAGTCAGGTGGAGGGTGACCAGACCACCCGAGCCCTGGTCACCTCTCAAAGCCCGGTCAACCTCATGGGTTGTCAGTTAGGGCAAAAAGGTCTGCTCATTCAGCTGGAAGAGACAAGTCTGACTGGGGAAACACTGTAGGCGCAGAGCCCTGTCCAATTAATTTGTGCAGCAATGAAGAGAGAAAATGCTGAGACTCTCAGCAGGGAAGTCGATGGTTCTGTGAGAGAGAATCAGTCGCAGAGCTACAGGGGAATAAGTCAATGGGGAAATGGAACTGATGAGATTGCTCTGCTGGGAAGCGGCATAGACTCAATGGGCCAAATGGCCTCCTTCTGTGTTGTAATAATTATGTATGCTGGTTCATGGAGGGAGGAGAACAATTAATGCTTCAGGTCAGTGACCCTTCATAGAAATGGAAAATGAGAATGCAAGCGTTTTAAGTGGCAGAGGAGATGGGTGGAGATAAAGCGAGTATCTGTGATGGGGAAGATGCCATGTGCTATGATGCTATGTACCTGTATTGCTGCTGCTGCAAGTTTTTCATTGCACCTGTGCATACATGACAATAAGCTCGACTTTGACCAAGGTTATGCTAGTTAATCACAGCTGATCTGTATGGGCAGGAAATGATGGGGACACTTAGCAGGTCAGACAGCAGCATGGAGAGAGGGTGACAATTAACATTGGTGCAGAAATTGACAGGAGCTTGATGGTGTATAATTTGAACCGGCTAATGTAAAACAGTTCAACAAGCCACAATTAAGCATTGGATTTAGCAAGTGGCATTGATTTTTAATTCATGTCAGAATGTTAATCCCAACATTGTTACGCAAGGCAAATCACTGCAGAAACTTGCAAAGAAGTTGCTGCAATTCTCAAGATCCTCAGCTGCCATTTTGTTATAGGCCGAGTTCAAACAGCAGAGTGTTACAAGGAGGAAAAGGTGGATGAAAAGAAAATGAGGAAAGCAAAAGAAGAGCGAAAAGTAGCAGGTCAAAAACAGGACAAGGGCAACAAGGAGATGGTGAAAACAACACAGTCAAGGGGAAGCAAAAAAAATGAAAGCCTGAAGCAATGAACAGAGCTTTTGAAAAGAAGCTTCAAGAGAGATTAAAGTCTAATCTTAGATCTAAAAGCAATCTTGCACTAATAAATCAGAATATAAAGGAAAAGAACTTCAAAGGAAGAAATGTACATGAGCTGTTAGAATTTGTATGATTTTTTTTGTATTTGTTCATTGGATGTGAATGTCACTGTTAAGGTTGCATTTACTGCCCAACCCAAACTGCTTTACAGTGATTTCAAGGGGCCATTTCAAGGGGCAGTTAAGAATCAGTCACCTTGTAGACCTGAAGTCACATGTAGACCAGACTGAGCAAGGCCTGCAGATACTTTTTCCAAGATGTTAATCATCACTATTGCCTCCAATGATTTATTGAGCTGTTTGTACAATTTAGCGATTAATAACTTTAAAGGGATGGAAGCTAATTTTTAGTCTTTATTACCGGATTAAGTTACAGCTTCAGCCATTTTAATTGTGTTGTTACAAACATTCTCAAGACAAAGGAGCAGAAGTAGGCCATTCAGCCCAGAGTCTGTTCCGCCACTTCACCATAAGCTAAACTATTCTCCCATCTAGCCCCAATTCCCGGCCTTTTCCCCATATCTCTTGATACCCTGACTAATTAGATACCTATCAATCTCCTCCTTAAACACCCCCAATGACCGGGCCTCCACAGCTGTATGTGGCAAAGAATTCCATAAATCCACGACCCTCCGACTAAAGAAATTTCTCCTCATCTCTGTTCTAAATGGGTACCCTCTAATTCTAAGACTGTGCCCTCTTGTCCTGGACTCACCCACCAAGGGAAACAAATTAGCCACATCTACTCTGTCCAGTCCTTCCAACATTCGAAATGTTTCTATGAGGTCCCCTCTCATTCTTCTGTATTCCAATGAACGCAGTCCAAGAGCCAACAAACGCTCCTCGTATGTAAGCCCTTTCATTCCGGGAATCATCCTCGTAAATCTTCTCTGAACCCTCTCCAACATCAGTACATCCTTCCTTGGATAAGGGGCCCAAAACTGCACACAGTATTCCAAATGAGGTCTCACCAGTGCCCCATAGAGCCTCATCAACACATCCTTACTTGTATATGTTATTCCTCTTGAAATGAATGCCAGCATAGCATTTGCTTTCCTTACCGCCGATCCAACCTGGTGGTTAACCTTTAGGGTATCCTGCGCAAGGACCCCCAAGACCTTTTGTACTTCTGTACTTTGAGTTTTCTCCCCATCTATATAATAATCTGCCCGTTTATTTCTTCTTCCAAAGTGTACAACCGCACATTTCTCAACATTGTATCTCATCTGCAATTTCTTTGCCCATTCTCTGCAACCTTTCTGTTTCTTCAACACTCTCTCCTCCTCCACCTATCTGCAAACTTAGCCACAAAACCATTTATTCCATAATCTAAATCATCGATATACAGTGTAAAAAGAAGCGGCCCCACACTGAACCCTGCAGAACCCCACTATTAACAGGCAGCCAACCAGAACAGGATCCCTTTATTCCCACCCTTTGCTTTCTGCCTATCAGCCAATGCTCCACCCACTCTAATACCTTTCCTGTAATTCCATGAGCTCTCATCTTATTAAGCAGCCTCATGCAGCACCTTGTCGAAGGACTTTTGAAAATCCAAATACACCACATCCACAGCCTCTCCCTTTGTCCATCCTACTTGAGATTACCTCAAAAAATTCCAATAGGTTGGTCAGGCAAGATCTTCCCCTCATGAAACCATGCTGGCTTGGACCTGTCTTGTCATCCACCTCTAGGTATTCCATAACCTCGTCCTTGAGGATCGACTCCAATAACTTTCCAAGCAACAACGTCAGACTAATAGGGCTGTAGTTTTCCTTTTGCTGCTTCTCTCCTTTCTTAAGCAGTGGAGCTACATTTGCAACCTTCCAGTCCTCCGGAACCATGTCAGAGTCTATCGATTCCAGGAAAATCGTCTCTAATGCCTCCACAATCTCTAAAGCCACCTCCTTCAGAACCCGAGGGTGCACTTCATCCGGTCCGGGAGACTTATCTGTCCTCAGTCCATTCAGCTTCCCGAGCACCTTCTCTCTCGTAATCTTGACTGTACTCAATTCTATCCCCTGAGATCCCCGACTATCAGGTATATTGCTGATGTCTTCCACAGTGAAGACTGATGCAAAATATATCAGTCTATTGAGTCTTAGATTCAATACATCAGTCTATTGAATCTAAGTTGACATTGAATTTAAGTTGAATATTCTTTCATCCCTGTAATTGGAATAAAATAATAATTTCCAAAGTGAATAATATTTGTAAACTCATCTGTTGTTCAGGCAACAGTTATAAGTAGATTTGTAATTTATTAAAATGATACATGATAATATCTCCAGTTATCCATTTTCTTACTCAAAGTACAAGCATTCATGTCAAAAGGGATCTTTAGCATTCCACAATAATACAATGGCACACAAAATAACTGCAAACATGATGGGCAACATTAGTTGTCATTTAGTAATCAGCTTGTTTGCAATATGAAATAGGCTTCAACCCACTGATATTGTGATACTTGCGATCTTCCCAGAATCATTTGCTCTCTCATGATGTCACAGTATTTTTCATAGGCAAATCAAGAAACTGCAATTATTATATATTTAGCATTTGTGGCCTTGTAGGGAGCAGGGGTCTGATATTAATCCTAAAATAGTCGAGTGCCATTACTAGATTAAGTGTGGCTTTATGATAGATTATTGCACTCAACTTGGAATGTTAGGCATCAGAATCAGACACATTATAACATGGCTTATAATTACAAAAAGCACAAAATATCTGCAAAATGGAAATCAAAATGAAAGGAGTAAAAACAATGATGTTTGACTTGACTTCAGCAACATGCTTAAACATAGAGGCCAAATGGTAACTTCCACTTTTTTTAATCCTCTGTACCACTTCCAACAAAAACTGCCAAGCAATTATTTAGCAACATTTGTACAAACCTGTCAAACTGGTTATCTTAACACGAGTTTTCTGGGCTGAATCAGCCATCGGAATTTGAGAGCAACGGTAATTGTTCCGAAGTGTCCAGCTTTTAGCCCAACTGTTCTCAAACCATTGTTATAAAAGATATCCATCATAATGTTTACATAGCAAATATAAAATAGGGATCATGCTTTTCTACAGGCTTTTAGAAGGATTTCTATGATAGGGTTCCTGAACTAGTGATCAAAATGTCCTGCTCACATTAAAGAACCTATTCAATCAAATCCAAGATTCCTTTAAATTTCCTTGCCCTTAATGTCTCTGCAATAACACCATACAAAGACAAAGGATATTTCATGAACTCAGCCAAGTGAAGGAATTAGTGCAATGCAGCCATTTGAAATGTAAATCTAAATCGATCTTTGGATCAAAGTATCTCTGGGACATTTACCATTGTTCAAACTTTGCTTGCAATGAACAATTGTCATCTATTGTAATCCAAGTTTATAATGGATTTCAAGAGTAAACAAAAATCAATTCATTTATTCCAAGATGAATATTGAAAACTCATAACCTGTCACCTTCATTTGTACATCCAATACCAAAAATATCAAAATCATCCTGCCAAATGTTTGTTCATGAGAAACTCCAGCTGTAACACAAGTAAAATGCATTCAGTTGCTTTTCCACTATCAAGAACGGAAGCATTTCTCTTTCAAGCTAGACTGGATGGCTTCTTTCTAGTTAGTGACAAACTCCAGTAGCATCCTTTTACATACCGTACATCATTCACTCGAAAAGAACTTTAAAAAAAATGCTGACATAAATGAACTGATAGAAAAGTGTATCACTTCTAGTTATGATTATTTTGAAGTGTTCAGGTTTGAACGTGAGGCTTTAATTTGCAGATTGACTCACTCTTGAGTGAAATTTATATTGAAGAAGAAATTAAATTCACATTTGTCAAGATCTGCAAATCTGAAAACTTTTTGTGAAAACCTGATTTTGTTTTGAAATATTTTAGCTGCATGATGTGGAGTTTTCACTCAAAGGCATGGAAGCACACACGCGTGTGCTTATTCTACAATAAACATTGTGGAAGGTGGATTTTTCTTCCCATTGAAGTTCGACAGAATGATTGGAAGAAGTGTTAAGCCACTTCCACCTATCCTAGCATTCAATATCATGGCTGATTTCTGACATAACACCATATACCCAACTTTACATAACATCCCTCAATGCAGTTCATTTATGAAGCCCTGTCAATCTCAGACTTAAATTTAATAATTCATCCACAGCCATTGATGTTGGTAGAAGAGAGTTGCAAAACTTGTACAACTCTTTGGATTTAGAAACAATTCCTAAATCCATCTCCAAAAAGCCTGGCTCCAACTTCAAAGCTGCCACGGCTTGTTTTAAATTCATTATCCACTGGAAATAGAACCGATGTTTTCCTTTATGTCACATGGATAGACCTGCAGGGAACTGGAGGCATGGTTTAGCCTCTAGTTCCATACAGAAGTAGCAAAACACTTCTCTGGCCAGGGTATTATTAAGCCCTGCTATATGATGTGATTTACATTTGGAAGACCCTGCAAGGTCTCAGCGAGCAGACTGGAGCCCGCTACATTCATGAAGTGTTCCTCTTGAAAATCCACTCAAATGTGAACCAATCAGAGTGTAGACAGCTTGCCACTGCCAAGAAATTCGGTACTGAGACCTTCCTTCAAATCATCCTCAACTTCCTAAACTCCAGCCAGTATATCCCTAACTTCTGTGAATTCTCTTTGAAATTTAACCCTTAGAGTCATCGAGAGATACAGCATAGAAACTGGCCCTTTGCCCCAGAGTCCATGCCAAACATCAACCACCCATTTACATTAATTCTACATTCTCATTGACTTCTCCCATATTCTACCACTCATCTACACACTAGGGACAATTTACAATGGCCCATTAACCTGCCGACTCGCACGTCTTTGGGATGTAGGAGGGAACTGGAGCATCTGAAAGAAACCACACGATCGCAGGGAGAACATGCAAACTCCACACAGACAGCACCCAAGGTCAGGATTATTCTGGTAATTTACGTTGCACACAATACATGGCCATTTTATTTGAAATAATGTCACATACTTGCCCAATTATCTTGAAAGCCACAAATTTGTATCTAATTTTGACCCAAATCATTTTATTTCCTTCATTCTTTCCCTTTTCCTTTGTTCAGAATCTAAGGGTAATGTCTCATGCTGGGATACAACTCCATGTGGCTTGAAAGACTTTGAGTATCTAATCTAAGTAGACATGGTTCATCAGTGAATCCCCACAGAGTGTGTCACAGGCTGACTGAACCTGGAATCTTTGTGATTTAAATTGCTCAGTTCACAACAGGTGATTCAATTACTCACGAAACCACCTAGGGATAAAGGTATCATGGTTTTTTTCTATATGAAATATTCAGTTCTAGGTAGTTGAGATTATTATAGGCTTACAAAAGAAATGTGATATTTTGAATCACTGCAGGTCTACCGGTGCTATTTCCCTGAAATGTTTAAATAAAATTTGCATACACATTTAATTCAAAAGCTCAATTAGCACCTTACTTTAATGCATTTCATCAATAGTAAACTCTCCATCTGAGGGCTATCTCATAAGAATAAGAACTGAACATAGTAATTACTCACAAAGACCACCAACTCTTGTCGTGAAATCTTAATGAATATGTTCATTGTTTAACTCAATGAGAGCCATACAATTCTGATACTTTCAAAATATTGCAACAGACTGTGCACAGGGTATTATTTGCTACAGTAATAGCAAATGGTAATAAATATTTTGCCTTAAAAATTCTTATTAGTAATTTGCTGAAGTCATGGAATATTCCCATTAATTGTGGCCTATTTTCTAATACAGGTAAACATTTGGAAATTATGCAAAAATCTGAATTGTTTTTTGGTAGAATCATGGGCATTTATGATTCAAAAGGAGGCCATTCAGCCCCCCGTGTCTAAGCCAGTCAGAAATGAAGCCATTTGGTTTACTCCCACTTTACATGCTTGGGCCTTTAGCCTTGAGTTATGGCTCCCAGTGTTCATTCAGGTACATTTTGGGCAGTGTCTTCCAGAACCACACTACACCTTACGTGGAAAATGTTGCCCCTTAATTATAACCTCAGTGCCATTGGAAGTAATTCTTCCCTGCTAAGGTTGTCCAAGCCTCTTTAATATTATACAGATCCAATTAAATCTTGTTTGAAAGCAAACAACTGCACCCAAATCAGTCTCTGCTTGTAACTAGAATTGTCCAGGCCTGACAATTGATAATCTATTTCACAAAACACTGTTCATAAGGCTTTTCTTCATCCACTAAAATTCCATTTTAATGTCTAAACCTTCAGTTGGGAAAATTGCAATTTCTGCCTGAATTAAACCTGGTTTAATCAGCCTAAGATGCAGGCTGGCAGAGTAACAGTGATAGTTGCTGCAAGTCTTAAGCAACTGATACTGTGATAAATAACCTAAACGTAAAGAAAATATATATATAGCCGCAGAATATGAAACCATCTGTTACTTCCAGATTTCCTATGGAATAACACAATATGCAAAGACTTCTTTGAAAAAAAACAATTAAAGGACTGTGGACACGTTGACTGAATCCCATCTGCAGAGATCAGAGATAACATTCAAAATGTCCAAAAATCAGTTGCAAAAAAAAAATTGATTTGGATCCTTAACCTTCTGTAGCTAAAAAGTTTGTGGTTGACCATTGGAAAGAAAAAAAAGCATTATGTTGGGTTAATATGTTGAAAATAAAATGTTTTACATATTTTGAAGGCCCGCTTTGATATTCAATTTACATTCTTTATCTTCTGTGTTTTAACCTGCACAATAAATAGGCCAATCTTTCTTATTGTACACAGAGAAAATAAATGAAGACCTTGCAAGGATAAACTGGAAAATTTAAATTGCATAGTTTTTCTTTAAAACAGTATGACGTCCCTATTAAATTAATCTATGTTATTCTTACATATTTAAATACCAAAAACAAGAAAAGGATAGAAGTACTCAGTGGGACAAGCAGCATTTGAAGAGAGATGCAATAATTGATGTCTTAGGTTGATGATCTTTCACCAGTCTGTTTCCCTCTTCACCTATGATGCTTTACCCACTGAGTATTTCCAGCATTTTCTGTATTTATTTCAGATTTCCAGCAGCTGCAATTTTTACTTTCAACTGAAAATCTTTGCTCAGTAATTTGTTGGCTGGTAGGAACTTCCAATCCAAGTCGTGGCATTTTGTTGGTTGATAAATTCTTTTAGAACAGTTGCAAACCAGTTCCTGGGAATATCTAATATCTTGCTCATCCCCTAATTTAAGGCATAATGAATTATAATTTTACAGAAAGTAAATAAGATGTCTTTTCATAAGAACTCGAAAGTAACAACAAAAAGTCTCAGCAATGAAATAGGATTATCAAAATCAGGGAAACATTGCTGCCTACCAAGGCATTGTTCAATCAACATGAAACTAAACCATAGCGGCCATCCCTCTTGGGACAGAAGTATAGTTTTTTTTAGGGTCAAAGTGACGTGCCTAACAACAAAAAGGCTTAGTCAAAACTAAGTAAAGCTAATGCAGCAGGCTTTGTATTCAAATATCTGAGGCAGGTGTGCCTGCAGTGCATCAGGGGTCTGGCCATCTTGACACACTAATAGAAACTGGTGGGGTCCATTATCACAGGCAGCTGGGACTCTTTCACTGCACCTGCTGTTACAACTGATCTTTGAAAATGAAGGTCACACTAATTAGGTTTTTATAAAAGGCATTCAGATCCATGGCTTTATAAATAGAGACATAGAATATAAAAAGATGGCAGTTGCGTCAACCTTTTATAAATCACTCGTTCGGGACTTAGTATCACATGATCGCATTTGGGAAAGTTTCATTTTCTTAGAGTGGATGCAGTTGAGAGTTATCAGGGAAAAAAAAGAGCATGAATGAGGGGTTTCAATTAAATGGAGAGACTAGGTTAGATATATTCTCATTACAGTGGAAAAGGTTAAGAGAGATTTAATACAGATGCTCAAAATAACCAGGGATTTGATAAACAAAAAGGACAAACAAACAGGACGATCAGTAATCAGAGCACAGAGATTTAATACAAACAAATCAGAGGAGAGATAAGGGTTTTTTTTTGCAGCAGGTTGCTGTGGTCTAGAATGCTAGTCAGGATAGTTGGTAGAAGCAATTCCAAAGTGACTTTCAAAAGGGAATCGGAAAATTAGAAACTGGCAGGGCTATGAGGAAAGAGCAGTGGAGTATGGGTTTGGGCTGTGATGCATGGATCCTGCTGGACTTTAACAAGCTGAAACCAGTTTTACAAACATTTTGAAAAGCCATACCAACTTGTCATTTTAACTTAATTCACTGGATGGGAACACACAGTCAAATTATGGTTTCACAACCCAACCAATATTTCTGCTAATTGATTTCCATGTAGAATAAGATTAATGGCATGCCCAATGCCTTCAGTTTCTCAGCATTTATTGATTGAAAACTGCCTTCAAAATATAAGCAAAGTTATAAAAGCATCTCACATGGCCAAAATTTCTGGATTAAAACAGAAAAGGCTCAAGATATTCAGAAGGACCAGCAGTACCTGTGGAGAGGACACCTGGGTCAACGTTTCAGGTCGATAACATTTCAGTTCTGATAAAAGGTCATCCACCTGAAACACAAATTTTGCTTCTCTTCCCACAGATGCTGTCTGGCCTGCTGAATACCTCTAACATTTAAGTCTTTATTATAGAAACCATTTGTTGTTTGCATTTAGAATGTCAGATAACTGCTCCAGCATTCATTCAAAAAAAAGTGATGATGACATCAATGGAAAAATTAGCATGAAATAATCACTGATGGTATGACAAAACTGAATTACCTTCAGTGAATGCAGTTCCAGGGTGCTGCAGGAATCATGTCATGTTATTTTATCTCCCTTTGTATTCAGTCTGCATTGCTGAAATAAAATATTAAAAATAAACAGAAGTAGGAAAAATACATTTAAAAGTCAATCCAAATATCTCCAGTTTTCACTGGGCTACATTCATGAAATATTTGTCCAGAAATTCATTCACATTCAATAACATGAAACACACTGTATGGCAGCAGCTTGCAATCGTCTGATTCTGAAGCTCAATTTCATTGACTTCAATGGAACTAATTTTTGAGGCAGAGTACAAAGTGCTAAGGCTACTGTAGAGTCTATTTAATGCTCAAAACTAGCAAAGTAAGAGTTAATTAGGCTTCCTGAAATTGTCAAGCAAAACATTCAGTTGGAGGGAAATTGGTTAGAGGTAATAATGGCTGTCCTTGTCAGCAACAGCCCAGCCTACGAGAGAATATCACATTTGTTCAGGATCACAATCTGTACCAAGGACACAAAGGGCACGAACTCCACAGGGCCTCTACTTTTTTTTGAAGAGAAACAAGACAAAATCTTTTCGTCTTGTGAAGTTAATTGTAAATGGGGACTTTTGTCCATAGACAACAAATCTGATGGCCTCTTAAATGTGTTAGAAGTAGAATTAAACCAATCTTTATTTGAATTATCCAAAGATTAGAATTACCTACTATTGGAAAATCTTGGACAGAATCGCCTAGAAATTTCAGTGGAACCCAAATGGTTCTTCAGATGAATATGGTAACAGCAAAGTGCTGACTATCCCAGTGGTGGGCCTACCACTGCAATATTCAGTGGCATCTGAAGACAAGAAATTCAAGAGACCTTGGTGATGAGAGCAGAGCGAGGTGGGTGGGAGTGGGTAACTGAAGGGCAGGTAATGTTTGTCAAAAGGATTGGTTGCAGGAGGTGGATGAGAGGAGATTCTGACAGATGGAACAGTGGCTGGGTTCAGAAGTGGAGAGATAAATAACTGAGGATTATGACCTGTGATTGGTGCCTTTGGGAGAGTGGGATCCTGGGATCCTGGACCATTGGGGGAAAAAAATCAGAGAGTCAACAACTCGGGGGATTGGAAGGTCAGGTGTCAGGACCTGGGCCTCAAGGGGATAGTTGGTAGAGCAAGTTGGTGCAAAGGATCGAAAAGGTACATGTCGTACTTGCCTTACTCAACATGGTTGTCCCAGAAAGGTCCAGTCATAGTCACTCTGAAACAACGTGAACTAATTTCCTTCAATAGAGGCATTCCACAAGGAATGGCATCATCCCGTACATGACTGACAGGAAAATTGAATCAAGCATAAAAGCATGAATCATCCTGGGACATGCCCAGTCAAGTTTCCAGAGAGGCTCAAAATGAACTCTCCAGGTAAAATCAATTTTCAAACACGTAATGCTGAAATAATTAAACAGCATGCAGTTGAATCTCCAGACGAAAAACCTTTAACATAATCATTTTGTTGGGTGCGATAGTATTTGAGGATATAATGCACTCCAGATTGAAAAATAATGTTGTCATTAAAAAGGCATGCTAACTCAAAAGAAGCCACATCGTGCTTCCAAAAGTGCAGGATTTCACTGATTTGTTAGAAATGTTCTCCAGCTAGCTGTATATAGAACCCAACAGGGTTCTTTAAAGATAAAATAATCACAAGAATACAAAGTTTAATAAACTTCAATTCTTATAATACTTATCAAGAATGGAGAAAAGAAATCTGCAACCTCAGGATCGTGAACAGAATCAAACAGCAATAAGCAATACAAATGTCTACAAAAAGATTTCACAATATAAATAAAAGGTTCAGTAACGTACGTCACTGACTAACGCAATCTGCTACAAACAGCCTTTTCATAATCCCGGCAAGAAAAAGTGAATGAAAGTCTGGGAAAAAAAATCAGATGCATTTACCCCTGATGAAATGAAATCAACCCTGACAACAACTGAATGGAATCCATTGTAAAAGACTGCAAGCAGAGATACGTGGCATCCAGCAATATGCATGTGTCCAATATAGAGCATCTCGGTGCCTAGCAACCTGATATCTCTGCCTGCTTCCATGGCACAGTCAGTCATCGCTCTACCTCTGTGGAAATGAACATCCAGCATAATTTGTCTCTAAAAAAGGTGCAGGAATGCTCGGAGGCTTTCACATTTAAATAGTGTTAGGATCGATTTCTTTTTGACCGCAGCCATTGGACAAGATGCTCTGCACTCCAAATGAAGGTACATGTCACGTTTCCCCAAACCACCTCCTGCCCCAGTCAAAAAGTGCATCGTCACTAAGTGGAATCTATGTCCAATTAATATAATGCAAATTGTTCCTGTTCCTTTCCATCTTGCCTAGGTTACCATGGAGTACAGAAAAGAGGGAAAGCACCAGACACTTATACTCAGTGCAAATTTATATCCGTGTTCATGCTTCTGAAAAATTAAACAAGAAGCTAATGCAGATCAAATATGAAACAAATGCCAAATTGTCAGGAACATGACTGGGCACAGAAACTCGCTGTCAGCCATCAGCACACTTAATACAGCCTTTATTCAGCATCAAAGTTGCAACATAATACATCCAACCCATATTGTCACTGTTCCACTGTACAGAATCACCCTTAGCTGATTCAGGGCAGAGAGAGAGATGGGGACAGCATGACGGCCACTGTATTAAATTGACGGTGGCAGGATATAATTGGCCAAAGATAACCACTGGAAAGAGAAAGTTAAATGTCACAAAGACACCAAACGATGGGCTGAAAAATATTTTTAAGATGAATTCCTTTAACTTTATTCATTTGACATTACCAAGTAAAGCAATTAGAATTTCAGAGAAGATCAACAATAGAGAACAGAAACCAGATAACTAGCCATTAATATCTCTTACACTGAGATAATGGTATGTGCATCAATGTACAGTTAGTTAATAGATGCCTTGTTAACTGAAACGTTTGGATAATGTATTTCTGATCTTTTGCCAGCTCTCTTCCCACATGGCCTGCAGTATTAGCATAAGAATAATTGCAACAATGTGGCTTTTTCACCAAGATACCGTTACTAAATGATGTTTGTCTAGAAACTCCTAATTGGAAATGTTAAGTGTGCTATATGAGCAGTGTCAGCATATAATAGTCTGCCTCCCAAATTCAATCCGTTGATTTCAATGAATTGAATTTTGGAGGCAGAGCAGAATGAAATTTGCTGAAGCCACCAACCAACCAGTGTATTTTATTACTGAGTTCAGTTTTTAAATCTTCTCCAGTGAAATCTAAGAATAAACTTTGTCATCTTATTTCTCCCTGCTCTGGATTTATTTTAATCAAATGCAGCTTCTGCTGCAATAATAATGTCTATGCTCTAATTAATAGAGCAGCAGATAGGAAAGTGAATGGAAGAAAATCCAAACAGCCACCAGTTTATAATTCAACATATTAAGAATTAGGAAGCATTGCAAAGAGGAAAGTGTCCATATGTATAGACTCAAACAACCAAGGTTACCTCCCATTCAGAGAAGACTGGATACAATTTGAACTGTGATACAGTCCTCAACAGGTTAACAAGTCTCCTACTAAGGGAAGATGGAAATTGGATTTGTCTACTTGTCCAAAATAAATATTGTATGCCTCAGGGTTCTGCTTGTTTAGCTATATGCAAAGACATCTGCACTTTGGACTTGGCAATGAAATTCTGCTCACTCCTATACCAGCCTTTCACCTTGTGGTCACCATGGTCACATGGGAGAGGGAAGGGAAAAAAAATGTTGATTCTCATTACTGTTGTAAAATCAAAACCTACTCGTAGGAAGTGGAAAATTGAGAAGCTTCCATGAGAAGGTGCTGCTCAATGTGAAAAATGCCTTTGTACGTGCAGTAACCCATGGACATACATGCCCAATATTAAACTAAAGTATTAACATAAAGTATCTCAGAAAGTTGTGCAAAGTAAATCAGTCTATGGAGATCTGATTGCCAAGCAATTCTAAAACACAGCACTAACAAATCACAATACAAGACTTCCCTCCCCTCTCTTCTGTAATTAATGGTGACAACAAGATAAAGGTTGGGATAGGAGAGAGCAAAATTTCATTTGCAAATGCAAATAACAACCACAGATATCAAATATTCAGAGCAGCTCTGGCTTGGCTTTAATAATTGCACATGGACCATATAAATAATTAGGGGTTAGGTACCTGCTGCATTAATGAGCCCCTTGTCTCCTTTCATGTCAGTAACATGCTTGCTGAAATGAAATTTGTTTTTAATAACAGAAGCAGAACAGATATTGGAAGTGTTCCTATCTCATTAACTACTGGTTGGTCATTAAAAAACAGTGGAATCTAGCCTATTAAAAACTTAATGCAATAGGACATAATCCTTTCTCTTTGCACCCTTTTTCTACTTCTCCCCACCTATTACTCAGCACTGATTTCCAATCTAAGTGCATCATAAAGGAAGGAAATAAAATTAGGAATGTAGCATTGACATAGTCCCTTTTCCCATTTCAGTAACATCCTAAAGCAGTTCAGAGTCAATAAATTACTTTGAATTGCACTCACAGTTGCTATGTAAGTAAATATAGCAGCCATTTGGCAGAAAGCAAGATACCACAAAGAGCCATAAGATAGTTTGGGGGAAAACGTTCACAATAATAAATGGTTTTGATAGATCAAGTAAGGCAAGTATTTTCCATTGCCATGCGGTTTGATAACCAGAGGAAGCACAATTAAAATAATTTACAAAAGAACCAAAACAGAAATGAGAATTATTCTCAATCTGAATTGTAGTGGTTGAATGGAGGGTACAAGAAAACTCAAAAGGAAACTGGATAAATACATGAAGGGTAAAATCTTGCCGTCCAGAAGAAAAGGACAGGGGAGTAGACGCTAACAAGTTAACACAAGCACGATGAGCTAACTGGCTTCACTTTGTACAAAGATTCTATGATAAAGTCTTAACTCACCTGCCATCTCTGCCCTTCTACTGTATATTTTGTGTCCTTTAAATCATTTTGATTAAGGAGATACTTCGATGGTTTTTCCATTTGTTCAGATTTCATTGTTTTTTTTTACTGTGCCATTATCACTCATACTTTCCCCAACATTCTAAGCCAAACATTTTGATGCCAAGGTTTCATCCAATTAATGCCAAGTGCCTTTTGATATCCCTTCTTGACTGATTGGTGTCAGGTTATTGACAGATTTTCTGAAGCATGTCTCACTAAGACAGAGACCTTGCTCCAACTTGTACCTCACTCCAGCGCCCCGTACCAGTCACCTGTCACAATGCACAGCTGAAAAATGCGGACCAGATCAAATACCAGGGCAGTATCATTCCTAATTACAATTCCCTAGATATGGAGGAAATCAGAATTAGGAAATCTAGCAGAGCTCTTGCCCAACACCAAAAAAGAGCCTCTCTGTCAAAATGAAGATCCAAGGCTGTGGTTTTAACACCTCTGCTTTACATTTCAGAGACATGGACCACCTTCTTGCAGCTCACTGAACAATTCAAAGCAGTTTCACATGTGCACTCTCTGCTCAATAATGACTATTTGCAGGCAAGACAGAACAGCCAAGGATGCATCAAGGATGTTCACAACACAATCTAGGTTGATTGATGTATAAAAATGGAAGACCGCCACCTCTTGTACAGGGAGCTGGGGCAGGCAAGATGAAGGAAAGGTTGTATATACAAACGCTTCAAAGATAACCCAAAGAGCAGTCATTAATGAACTGACATCAAACTCAAACAAATGGCTCAGGTCAGGACTCACTGGGGACAAGATCAGTGTATACAGCTTTGAGCATGATTAATGTGAGAAGCTCCACAGATCTGCAGCATCGAGCATCACATCTAACAGACTTGCTATGCTGAAGTGCAGCTGACAATATGCATCACGATTCGGACTGCAACTCATATACCTAGTCACACAAGTGATTTGCATCACCATTGTCACCAATAGCCCATCGTATGCTTGGACCAAATTGCCCATTTAACAATTGTTTATACTTTAATACTAATACACTGTCCTGTAGAAGAAAATATTCTATATCCTAAACCATCAGTTTCAATTGATAAAATGCTTTCAGCTTCAGTGTTCTTTATCATCCTCATTGTTAAATTCTGCTGATTCTCCACAGAGTGCTATTGGAAAACACAGGTCACTTACCAGGCTGAAAGGGCTTTATGCTTCTAAAGGATGCATATGGATGTACAATGATCTTGATAATTATACCTTAATAAATGGTATTTCTGCCCTACAATTTACGAGAGCCACTTCAGATAATGCATTAAATAGCTTCTGAAGAGTTGCATGGTCCCTGTATCTTGTTTTAAATCAAATTAATATTCTCACTATGCCGTTCAGTGATCAATTCAAAAATTATTTCACACGTTACTGTATTTCAGACACAAATACATCCAATAATGTAGCTATGCACAAGTCACAAAAATGACCAGCTGTTCAGCCTGTATCTACAAACACCGTCCAGCAAAGTTACCACTTAAGTGGGGTACTTCCAGTGGGAAAATGTTACACAGACTGTTGTAGCACTTGTACAATATGATAAAAATGCATTATTCGATAAGATGTATGAGGAAAACAGTAATGTAATATAGGCATTTAATATGTTGTGGTGCCGAAGTTACTTGGTGTGCATCTAACTGGAAACAATCATCCTTCTTGCCCCTGTTCCTGCCCCAACTTGTATCCAACTTATACCCTCCCTCTTTCCCCAACAATCCAGGCTACGTACATGGTCATGGAGCCAGAGAACTGCAGGATAGAAACAGGCCTTTCAGCCCGAATCAACCACCAATTTACACTAATCTTACATCCTCATCAATTCCCCCCAGATTCCACTACTTACCGACACACCAGAGGCAATTTACAGCAGCCAGTTAACCTACCAATCCACACGGCTTTGAGATGTGGGAAGAAACTGGAGCACCCAGAGGTGTGGTCATGGGGAGAACATGCAAACTCCACACAGACAGCACCCCAAGGTCAGGACTGAACCTGGGACTCCGGCATTATGAGGCAGCACCTCCACTCTTAGCACCGCTCCGCTGCCTGGTTAAGTGGGAGTTGATGGTAAGCAACCTTATGCAATACACACACAAAATGCTGGAGGAACTCCAGGTCAGGCAGCATCTATGGAGGGAAATAAACAGTCAGCATTTCAGGCCATTTCATCAGAAGGGTCTCGACCTGAAACTTCAAGGTTCCACCTGCTAGGCTACTTCAGAAGGTCAGAGGGCAAGGGATCCAGGGAGGCTTGGCCGTGTGGATTCAGAATTGGCTTGCTTGTAGAAAGCAGAGGGTTGTGGTGGAGGTAGTGCATTCAGATTGGAGGCTGTGACTAGTGGTGTCCCAAAGGGATCGGTTCTGGGACCTCTACGTTTCCTGATATTTATTAAAGACTTGGATGAGGGGGTGGAAGGGTGGGTTAGAAAGTTTGCAGACGGCACAAAGGTCGGCGGTGTTGTGGATAGTGTGGAGGGCTGTCGAAGCTTACAGAGGGATATTGATAGGATGTAGAGCTGGGCTGACAAGTGGCAGATGGAGTTCAATCCGGAGAAATATGAGGTGGTACACTTTGGAAGGTCTAACTCCAAGGCAGAGTACAAGGTTAATGGCAGGATTCTGGGCAGTGTGGAGGAGCAGATGGATCTGGGGGTTCATATCCACAGATCACTGAAAGTTGCCTCACAGGTAGATAGGGTAGTTAAGAAAGCTTATGGGATGTTAGCTTTCATAAGTCGTGGGATCGAGTTTAAGAGCCGCGAGGTAATGATGCAGCTCTACAAAACTCTGGTTAGATCACACTTGGAGTACTGTGTCCAGTTCTAGTCACCTCATTATAGGAAGGATGTAGAAGCATTGGAAAGGGTGCAGAGGAGATTTACCAGGATGCTGCCTGGATTAGAGAGTATGGATTATGAGGAGAGACTAAAGGAGCTAGGGCTTTACTCATTGGAGAGGAGGATGAGAGGAGACATGATAGAGGTATACAAAATATTAAAAGGAATAGATAGAATGGACAGCCAGCGCCTCTTTCCCAGGGCACCAATGCTCAATACAAGAGGGCATGGCTTTAAGGTAATAGGTGGGAAGTTCAAGAGAGATATCAGAGGGAGGTTTTACACCCAGAGAGTGGTTGGTGCATGGAATGCACTGCCTGGGGTGGTGGTGGAGGCTGATACAGCGGTCAAGTTCAAGAGATTGTTAGATAAGCATATGGAGGAATTTAAAATAGAGGCATATGTGGGAGGAAGGGGTTAGATAGTCTTAGGCATGGTTTAAAGGTCGGCACAACATGGTGGGCCGAAGGTCCTGTATTGTGCTGTACTGTTCTATGGTTCAATAATATCAGTTGGCTACCACCTCACCTCCACTGAACTCAAAACCCAAACTATCTGTCTACAAGCTCAACTTCAATACCATCTCTGCCACAACACCCAACTATCATTCTGCAAGCAGATGTCAGACCCTATCTCATATAAAGTCTCATTTCCCTGTCATCTCACAAGCTAAGCTCTGCTGACTCTTAATCCCTTACACCATCACTTTCACAATTCTCTTCCTGATTTATAAATTCATCAGTGGCATTGCTCTACTTTGCCTTGGCAATGTCCCCCAGGCAACAGTGGCACAGCTGGTAAAGCCACTGCTTCACAGTTCCAGTGACCCGAGTGTAATCTGTGTGGAGGTCATACATTCTTCTTGTAAATGTGTGGGATTTATCCCACATCCCAAAGATGTGGGTTGGTAGGTTAATTGGTCAATGCAAGTTCCCCCAAATGTGTAGGTAAGTGGTAGAATCTGGAGGGAGTTGACGGGAATGTGGGGAGAATAAAATAGAATTAGTCTAAGTGGGTGCTTGATAATCCATGTGGGCTGTAGGGACCAAGGATCTGTGTGACTATGACTCCAGCACCGTGTCCTACCCTGCATCAATTGTTCTTTCACCTCTGACTGTTTGTGCAGCAGTGGAAGAACACTCAATCATGTTCCAGCACTCTGAAATCCTTCCTTAGAGTCCTTTACTATGTCACATCTCTCCTGGTTTTTAGAAGTATCATTAAAACCTCTCTTTTTAAACTGCATCATCAATTGTTTTCCCTAACCTCCAAGTCTACTCAGTCCCTAATGCCTCTTTGTACTTGGCTACACTTCACTATATTAAAGTCACTATAAGTGCAGGTTTCCGCTGTTGAAACAAGATGGATTGAGACTGGCACTGTGATGCTCAAAGTAGATTGGAGAACTTTCCTATAGGGCATGAGCAATAATGTAAAGTACACTGTATTATTCTACATTAGTGTATGTTTTAGTGTATTCCTTTTGTACACAAACCACTCTACGACAATTAGAGATTAAGAGGGTTAAAATAGAAAGTGCTACAAAATGTGCTGGATCACAACATATGATTAACCCGCAGTATTTAATACAGTGCAGGGCACACTTGAAATTTATGCTGCCACTTCATCATAATCATGATTTGAAGATCTAACAATAATAACCTGAGCACACTACTACAGTGCCCAACATAGTGAACAGCTAGCACTTGCTCATGTTAGTGAGGGATTGGGATTTAACTTTCATGTGCTTCACTCCATCTTCACACAATAAGCAGTGCGCCAAGCCTCATAGCTACAACTCACAGCACAAGCACACAGTCAGTTATTCAACTGCCACAGCTACATCAAAAAACCACATTGCATAACACTTCCTAGCACGTTGCCACTCTCTCACAGGTTAAGGTGCACACAAGGGATGTCTTCTTTTTAGGCAGTGCCTTGAGATTGAGAGGGATTTACTTCTACTCTAGTTTTGTGGGTATTGAGGGGGCCCCAGACTCTTCCACAGAAGGGGCAGGTGGTGGCTGAAGGGATGGATGGGATGGGTAGTTTTTCCAAGTGATCTGCTCCTTCTGCCGCTAATGTACGACCTCTGTGTGTTCCTGATGTATGGCCTCAAAGTTCTCAATACCATCCCAAATGCTCCTTCTCCACTTTGAATGGTCATGGGCCAGAGATTCCCACTGGGGACACTGCAATTCTTCAAGGTAGCTTTGAATATACATATGTATTTTTTTCCCGGTTATCTTTTCCCATGGCAGAACTTGGAACAGACCATCTGTTTGGGAATCTGGTGTCGGGCATATGAGTGACATGGCCTTCCCAACACAGACAACTCAGTACAACATGGGCCTCAATAATGGGATACTGGCCTGGAAAAGGATATTGGTCCTCCCAATGATTTTGGAGGATTTTGCAGAGACTCCATTGGTGTTATGCTTCCAATGCCTTGATTAAGCAGCAGAATGGCAACAATGTCTGCAGCAGAGAATGATTATTGGAGCAGTCATTCCAGAACCAGTAAGCAGGAGCTCACCAACGTGAAGATGACGGTATGCTCATCTTTAAACCTCATTCTCGCAAACCACCCCCCTCTCCTCCCCCCCCCGCCCCACCTCAACACACAACCACTTGTGAAGACACAAGAGACTGCAGATGCTGGAATCTGGAGCAACAAACTGGCGCAGGGTTTGAGCCTGAAACATCGACAATTCCTTTCCTCCCACAGGTTGAGTGAGCTGGGGCTTTTCTCTTTGGAGAGGAGGATGAGAGGTGACTCGATAGAGGTGTACAAGGTAAGAGGCATAGATCAAGTGGACAGTCAGAGACTTTTTCCCAGGGAGACAATGGCTAACACAAGGGGACATAGCTTTAAGGGGGATGTTAGGGGTAAGTTTATTTTACACAGAGAGTGGTGGGTGCGTGGAATGCACTGCCAGCAGAGTTTGTGGGGGCAGATACATTAGGGACATTTAAGAGACTCTTAGACACATGAATGATAGAGAAATGGGGAGCTATGTGGGAGGGAAGGGTTAGATTGTACTTAGAGCAGGATAAATTGTCGGCACTTCACTTTCTGATCCATTCATGGCCCCATACTTGTCCTTACTCCCCTCAGTAACCAGTCCCTGAACAGCAACAGCATTTTTTTGGTAGAGGTGGTTTGTACAGACAAGGTGGGTCAAACAGCCTGCATCTGTGCTGTATGACTAGGACAATGGCACAGAGATAAAGGCCACAGTCACTTGATCCAACACTTGCAGCCACCAGCTCAGGGACAGGCACATCTACTGTAGAGGTTTAAGTGGCTTAGTGGACCTAAAGCTTCCTCTCACAGGAGGACAGCATTCACTCTTCCATCTCTGCCAGTGCCTCTCGCTGTCATCTACAAGCCAGCCGAGGCTGCTGTAACCCTGAATATGTGGTGTAGTATCAAGCTAGGATTTCCAAGATGTGCAATGTTATCTTCCAAGGCCATCTGTAGCCTCTTCCACTGCAAGTCCAACAATCTTCCATCACCTCTGGGGGAACCTTGGGGCAGGCAAGAGAATGCCAAAGCCAGAAGTCAAGTAAGACAAAGGGAGTTTAGTTGACAGTTGTTCAGTTTTTGGCACAGATAGATGCATAAATATGTTGGTGTTAACTTTTATCCAATAATTGTAGCCAAGTGAACACTAAAGACCATCAGCAGAAGGTAGGTAAGAACGTGTGAAATTATTTATTCATGTTTCAGGACCTGGGCATTGTCGTCAAGACCAGCATTTATTGCCCATCCCTAATTGCCCACAAGATGGTGGTGGTGGTGAACTGCTGCAGTTCTTCAAGTCAAGATACTCCCATGGTGCTGTTGGGTTGGGATTTAGACTCAGCGACATTGAAGGATTGTACAAGAGTGGTATGCAACTTGCAGAGAAACTGGTGGGTGGGGGTGTTCCCATGTTCTTCATGGTGGTAGGGATTGCGGGTTTGGGAGTCTGATCAGTTGTATTCTGACTACTCATCCAGAAAGGGTCCCCCTAACAATAGCTCCACTTTTCCTCATCCTTCACCTTTACCTCTTCCTCCTGCTTCAGTTTTACCTCCCATCTCTTCCTCTGTCTCGGCTGCCTACACCAAATTCTCCAGCTGTGCTGTTACAGGTAAGGGTGAACCAGCCTGATCACCAGGATGTGCAATAGATAGCACACCACAAGTTTCAAGACCATACAGCAAAACTGCTCCATGGCAGAAGAAGTGTTGTCTGACAATGGAACCAGCTGGCTCCATCAGGTTACTGCTGGTTTTTGCTATGTGTATGTTTGCCAAGAAATTCATTCCCAGTTGGTGATGCCAAACACAATATGTTGCCGTGACAACACATTGCACATCTTTTCTGAAATACAACTCCATGGCTGATTGGGAAGAAATTTAAAGGCAATTACCCCTCTGAGCATGATGTGCAAGCTGGAATTATGAAACAGATGGACAGAGAACAGCCCTGATATCCGTGTCAAACACATTTTGGACTTTGGACTAATGACCCAGTTATTAAGTTCAAAACAGACCGACACAAAATACAAGCTTCATGACTGCTTCCTGGCTACCGGGCAGTGAACATCAAGACGCAGAGGGTCTGGTTGCTTGAGAGTGGAATCCCTTGCAATTGCAGTACATTTTGGAAGCTCATAAATCCAAATGCTTACACAGCCTGCAGCCCTCCGCCAAGGGAGAACACAATGAGCTCCACTCTCCTAGAGTACCGGTCTGTGACTTGCTGTTTGCAGCACACCGCTATATTCTGGAAAGTTGTGGGCATCTCCTGTTGCAACCTAAAATGAGCCGGAATCGTAAATCTGTTGGCCAATTTTCCCTCAGCAGTAACTGGTGAGGTGGTTCTAATCCTGCTCTGTGATTGCAGTGTGGCACTGCTCAGAATTCTGAACCTCCTTACTGAAGTAAAGTCTCCAAATGCATTGCTCTTCACCAAGGTAGACAATGGAGAAATATTTCCCATGATCCTTCTGGATCCTCCTCCTTCTTCTACCATGTTTGCCTGCTCTGCACATTTTCTACTGATATCAGTCCACTGATGGAATGATAACTGCAGAAGTCTCGTAGGGAAGGTGTACACCTTTCCTTCTGCTGCACGATTCCTTTTTTTATTTCAAAATCTTCCACAACACTGCCATGCTGCTCTATCTAACTCAAACTACTGGTTCATAAATCAACCAGCAACAAAGAACCTTATAGATAGTCCAGGCTGGCAATTGGGATTGGGGGTGGCAGGGTTGGGGAGGGGGTGAGGGGAGGAGAGGGTGAAGAGATAGAAAGCAGGGTCCTTCCTATTGCTTAATATTGGAACTTCATGTACAATGAACACATGGTATTAGCTGCATCTGTGGAGCTGAAAGCTCTACACTGCCAAATTTTTGACCTAATTTGTTTTTTGGCAGATCCACTGGCCTACAGAGACTCTGGCTCACTTTCCATCTTTTCTTAAAATGTACTTTTTTTTAAAAAACAATTGCTTTGAGGTAAATCAGAAAATATTTTTTATTGGGGGGAATTCCCAAAACTTTGCCAAATCTTACATGCAAGGTGGCATTGCTAATAAGAGCAACATTTAATTTTTTTTTTTGATGTGTTACCCTGACATTCACATTCTGATACTTGAAATGTAGGTGCAACTTACAGAAACTTAGTAGTATTACAACATAAATAAACTATCAGACATCTGATGTCTGTTCTCTGGGTACAAGAGAAATGTTTTACAATACATATTTTATTGTTCCATAAATCAAGGACACCAATTTACAATGCCTACACAAGTCAAATTCAAAAAAATATTTTATATTATAATATTCTGGATTTTCTTAATTTTTTTTCCAGAATATTACATCAATCTAAGTGTAATTTTTTGTTTAGTTGCATTTAACTGTGGATTGATTTTTTTTTTATCTGTGACAATAAGAATTGCAGGAAGACACAGACAGTCAGGTCACTGGATTGAAAAGTGACAAATACAATTTAATCCATAAATAGGCTGAGCTAATGCATTTGGAAAGTGTAACAGGGCAAGGAATATACATTAAATAAGAGGATATGAGTGGTGTGGAGGAACAAAATGATTTTGGAATGTATAGCCACAGATCCTAACAGGCATCAGGGAAGGTCAACAAAGGTGGTTACAAAAAGGTATATAGGATGATAAACTTTATTAACTGAGGCAAAGAACTTAAGGATATAATGTTGCCAGGCCAAGTGAGGAAAGACTGTATAGGTAGGTTTGTTTCTTTAGTCTACAGGGGGCTGAGGGGAATTCATTGTTTTTATTCCAAATTTCCCAAATCTGTAGATTTTACCATTCTGGACTAAGGGAAAATTCAATTGAAGTGTATAAAATTAAAAGACAGTAAAAGGAACGACTTATTTCCCATAGCAGAGGGTCTAAAACAAGTTAGATTGAAATAACTTGAGAGAAGGACTGGAGGGGAGATGAGAAAAAAAATGTTTTCACTGAGAGGGTGGTTAAGAATCTGGAACTCACTGCTTAAAGGGTGATGGAGGCAGACACCCTCATCATGTTGAGACAGTACTCACAGAGTGTACGTGAAGAGCAATGACCTGCAGGGCTAAAGATCTAGTGCCAGGAGGAGGGATTAAACTGGAAGATGTTCTTCAATTGGCACAGACACAGTGGCTGAATGGCCTCTCCGATTGTTTTAAAGTTAAGAACATGCAACAAGGTACATATATTTGCCGAATAATGTAACTGCAAATAATTGGCTACTGTAAATTACCCTTGGTGTAGGAGGGTGGTAGGAAAATCTGGGTGGAATTGATAGACATGGGAGAGAGGATATGTTACAGGTAAATTGGGAAGGTGGAGTGGAATGAGTGGGAAGTACACAAATGTTCTGGGAGCCAAAGTGGACTCTGGGCAGTATGGAAAAATTATTATGTAGAACACTAGCTCTTCCCTCTCAATTTCCTGCGCAGAATGCTCCCCACCCCCACTGACACTGAATGTCAGTTTTTCCTTCCCAGTTTCGTCACCCAACCCCCACAAATGCTGGGTTCCATTGACGCCCTCCATCCTCCCATACTCCCCTGCCTCACCACCACAGCCAGCAGAGGAACTCCAGCCTGAGCTGCAACAGAATTTTAATTTACTCATTGAGCAACCAAAATGGTTATTGTTCCACCGCACTTCCACTATTTTGTTGCGGAAATTTCTACCATTGCAAAAGGAATCATTCCCTTCACAGCTCTCCAGTCTGCTCTTCCATCCCCACAAATCACTTGCTTTGATTGCAAAGGCAGGAGGTGCAAACCTCCCCTTATGCCTCCTCCTTTCCTGCCATCCAGGGACCCAAACAGTCCTTCCAGGTGATTCACTTGCACTTGCTCTGATGTCTGCATTTGGTATTGACTATGTGGTGTCAGTCTCCAGGAGAAAAGAGACAGTTTCTAGGTACATAAAAACTTAGAAATTTATTTCTATTGATCAATGCCTGTTTATATGATCCCCACTCTCAACTCCACCTCCGTCTCATTTTATCCCTATCTCTTCCCACCACCCTCATGTAAATATTGAGCACCCTCTTAAACACATGTCACACAAGGTGGCAAGATCCACATTCCAATCCTCTCTGGGTAAAGACATTTCTCCCTTCATTTCCTATTGAATATGTGATTCTCTTACTACTTACATGCCTTGGCTTTAAATACTCCTGCAAGTGGATCCACCTTAAATCTATCCTATCAAACCCCTCCCTCACAATTTTAAAGGCTTGTTATACGATCTCCCAACATTCTACTTTCAAGAGAAGGGAACCCCAGCCTACTTAGTCTCAGCTGATTGCTGTTATTGTTCAATTTAATCTTGTTTGTGCCTTCTCCTGTGCCCCTATACCTATTCCTTTCCTTTTAATGCAAAGAACAGAATTGTGCACACTACTCCATGTGTGGCCAAACCAAGTCTGACCTAACTTTTCAGCTGGCACAGTCAAGCACTGTTGCAGAAGTGGATTGAATCTCCTGAACCAGCAGCACCAGATTTGTCATCTTTTCCTTACATTGAAGACAGTCATGCAGCCCATCAGCCCTATGCTAGCTCTCAGGACAATCCCATTCCCCACTAATTTCCCTGTAACCTGATCTTTCTCGCATGCCCATTAACTCCGCCCAATTCTCCTGCCGCCCACCTGCACTAATTTACAATGGTCAATTAACCTACCAACCTACAAATCTTTAGCATGTGGGAGGAGACCATAGGAGAAACCCACAAAGTCACAGGGAGAATATGCAAACTCTTCACAGACAGAACTGGAGGTCAGGATTGAACCTGGCTCACTGGAACTGTGAGGCAGCAGCACTATCTGCTGCAGCACTGTGATGTCCATTTGGACATCTAATGCTTGCCAAAACTGGAAGGTGTGTAACAGTTGGTTCAGTGGTAGATTCCTGAAGTTCAACTGGAGGAAGAGGACAGGAGGTGAAGGGCGTATATTTAACAGCATTGGGAATGTCTCACATCTTCTGCAGTTGATTTATCAGTCACTTAAAGATTTGTACCCTTGTTCCTGATGTTCTGTTCTGGCCTTACAAAATGTGGGGACTCTGAACTATGGTATTTGCAACTCTTAAAAGTAACATAGAAGATGACAATCAGAGATTGTTTACCTAAGAGGCTTTCAAAATAGCTGAAAAACAAAAATCAGGATAGGGAACAATGTGGCTTTCTCTCGGTCATTTCTCCAGCTCGGCACACTTAGCAGTAAAACACGAGCGACTGTAAACCTTATCAAATTCACAAGCTTAAGTTTATAAAGTTATATCAAGATGTATATATTTATGGAGAGAGACAATTTGACTTTTCCATTTAAAAGTAATCAAATCTTTCTAATTGGAACATAATCAAATCCTTCAATTAATCTGTGCAGAACACAGATTCTTCTAGTTCAAGTGGATTTGTTCAGAAAGATGCAGACACACTGCAGGTGGGGATAATTTTAACACTTGGCAATGGTATAAAATAAGCAAAATTGGATGGTAACCAAGGAAGTAAAACACTTACAGTGATGAAAAACAAGTGTACATTCTGTTTGTCTTGGCAACAAAGCTGAAAGCATGCATACATTGTGACAAACATGCACTTAGGTTAAAAAAAAATATATTTATTCATCTAAAATCTAAATGCACATCTGCAGTAGATCAGCATCATTCAGTGTAACACCAAAAGCCTTGACGGTGCTGATCATCAGGGACCGCTCTTTCTACAACAGGATGATCGGATCACAGTACTATTTTGCCAAGTATCTTGATATCCCGATCATTCACCATTAGTCAAGGTTAAAAATCTGCAGTACTTACTGTATGCCAGTTGCTTGGTTACATCTGGAATTATTCTAATACTGGCAGAAGGGAAGTGCCAAAAGATAGAACAAACTTCACTTCATTCGGTACTGTCAGTGCTCTTGCATTCTATTAACCTTCCCTTCCTCTGCAGCTGGAAATTAACACTTGCAACTCCCTGTCCCTTTTGACATGTTTGCATTCCATTTGTTTCTCACTTCCCAAATCCTGGAACTGTGATTGCTCAAGCTATGGAATAAGAGAAAGTTAACGATTAAATACCACACAGATTTGCACGTTGGAGTGGGAGTCAGCACCCTTCTCCCTTGAGCTAATAACATACTCAGGAGATGACAGAATGCTGTATTGTTCTTCATCCAGCCTACGGAGCCCGTCCGCCGGCACTAACCTGACCCAGATAAGGATGGCCAAACAAGCAGAGCCTTTGTACTCACCAGCAAGACTTGAGCATGATGCTTGAGCAAGTCTGTTTTACAATTATTTTGGTTGCCAGGTCCTAATATGCGATTTCCTCTTAATGGTCCAGCAACAGTTCCAAGAAGGAGACTATGTGCCTGAAAACTAAAAGCTGTTCCATTTTATTGATGGAAAACCAGAAGACTGTCAATGACTGCCCTCACTCTAATCTGCTGACAGGAGCCAATTATAATGATTGCTGCAGTTCCCTTGCTGCACCTGTAACCAGAGAAACTAAACTTGCCCTACTTTGCTTATTTTAATATTAAAATTTTGCTTTCTGCACCTAAAATGCCATTTGTGGGAACAGAATTTCTGGGACCGATTGCACGTAAACTATAGTTGAACTGGAAAATGAATGGAAAGTTTGAGGTGAGTGTGCAAACAGTTGGTGAAACAGCCCTTTAATGTTCAATGGCATATTTTAAGCTATACTGGTGGGTTCTTGGGAGCATTATTCTAGTCACCAGGTGCAGCTAACCTGTACTTTTTACGCAAGGCCCTTTCTTTAGCACCGATTATTAACACATTGCTCAGATGCCCCAACCACTGGTATGCACACTGGAGGGGGGGGGGGGGGGGAAAAGAGGGGTGGTGAGCTTCTAGCTCACTTGATGCTTCCAGATGTACCCAACTAGCTGGATCTCCACAGAAGAAGTGACTAGCACAGCAAAGACTTCAGCCACTTGCACCTGATGTGCTTCCATGCCAGCTCCGGTCTCAGGTGTAAGGTTATCAGCCCAATGGACTCAGTCTCACGCTGCACTACCATTCTCGTTACCTGATATTATTGTCAGAACAATTTGATTGCAGAGAATACTTGGTGAGCTGCAATGGGTCAATTATTATCCAAGAAAATATGATCTCAAGTTAAAAGTAAGGCTCTGGTACTTGCTGGAAGAAGTTTCAGCTCTGAATGTTAAGTTCTACTTGAACTCCCATTCTCCTAAAGCAGCTGGCAAAAACAAAGCTCATTTAAATCTGCCCAAACGTGAATTTTCCAGCATGCAAATTAACCTTCAAGTGACATTAGCAGTTAAACCTTACATAAGGTGCAACACAAGCAGGAAGATGCAGAATATTAAGACTATTCCACAATCACTATCATTTTTTCTTTATGGAGAGGTCTCTCAACACACTTCTATATAATCATCCATTAGCTCATCCTCACAGATCTCCACTGCTTTCCTAGTTCTCACTGTTCTCAAATATAAAATTCTTCATGTAATTGTCACATTTGTTCTTTTACTACCAAACTGTTACTAGCTGTGTTCTAGACTGTGTCTAGGTTCCTCTGACTTTCATTCTAATGCATTCCATCTCCCACTGTGCTACCCTTTGAAATTCCCTCTCAAGATTTTTGCCTCAGTACTTTTCTTGCCGTGATATCTTGGTCCCTGTTTAAAAATCCCCCACAGATTTGCTCACTGCTTTACAATCTCTCAGTCTGTGTTCTCGTACAAAATACCATGAAACATTATGCCATTGGCAATATAAGGTACAGTTTCACTGAAAGAAAAGTCAACTATAGGCAGTATTGATTATAAACTAATAACTAGTTTGTTCAGATTAAAGGATTTATTATTTAAATTAATGCAACCATTATCAATTTAAAATGGAGCACAGCAAAATTATGAAATGAAGTCAACATTTCAACATTTTCCCAAGTTATGACACCTCCCTAATTCATAGTTCAGGAGCCATTATATTCCATACAATTATCTATCAATGCTCATCCATATAATCCTTAATCCTGGTCCCTCGATAAATAATCATCAAAATCATTTTGAAAGTTGTTAATCAATTCAGCATTAACTGCTTTAACAAAGAGTCCATGCAACTGCACTCATTGCTCTGTGGAGGAAAAACCTAATCTCAAGTCTTGCTCAAAGAATATTAATTTTATCTCAAATGAATTCTCAATGGCAGCCAGAACATCCGAATTCAGTCAATGATTTCCCCAGAAACAGTGTGTTATTGAGAAGTTAAGTTTTAACCTTGGTGGTGGTGTTATAGCTGACAGAGTGCATAAAACAGGAAGATTGAATGCACATAATGCTAACAAGATGACTCAATCTTGTGCAACCCATAAAGATTAGGACTGACTGAGATTAGTGAGGTCGGTTGCCAACATTCCATCAGAGACTGATGCATATATTGGAGAAGAAAACCCTAAAGGAAAATAAAGAATAGAATTAATTTTTAAAACATATAAAGAAACTAGAAATCTAACATATTAATTGATAATTAACAGCTGACATGGCTAATGAGCTTTGTCTCAAACTGAGTAAACTGGTTAACCAGGGCGATAATGTTCTACTAAAGTACTTCCTAGCAGACTGAGACTGTATATGATTTTAAAACAAAAAAAAGTTGAAATAAATTAAAACAAATAGACCTTAATATAAATTTTCAAAACAATATTTAAAACAAATAAAAGTTGCATATATGAGCCCATGTGCTGAATTTTTGTTCTCATCAGGAATTAATGCTGGAGGTCACATGTAATGGGCAAAAATCAGAGGCACAGAATCTGGGATTGCATGGAAGATCCTCATTACCAGCCAGCCAAACAGAGTAAGTGACAGGGGCCAGAAATCAGTGAATATCCAATCATTTTCTTAATGGGTGAATTTTGTCTTCACACCCTGGACTGCAATATGATGGAGAGGAAAGACACCCCACTGTGAAATCCATTTCACTTCCATCCCACTGGTTTCAATGCAGAGACTATTGGTTAAGTCCGTGTGTGGCAGTGGCTCTAACTTATTATGTGGTGATGAAATTTGGTGAAGAAATCTAAAGAGAGGGAAATGGAATTCAAGTCACATCCTTGAATATTTGATTGAGGTAATGAGAAAAATCAACAAATTTTTGTTCCTCCCTGCCTTCCATCTGCTCTACAAATATGACTATGAACTGTCTGGAGGCTGGAACAGGCACTGTTTAAATATTTCTTTTTCCCAGTTACTAGATATGCTAGAGACATTTAGTGAAAACTATCCACACTTCATTGTCTATTTTGATTATTCACAAACTATTTAACAGCTAGAGCACTTGAATGTGCTTCACCTGTCCCTAGCATAGACTTTTTTAATAACACGAGTTCAAATGATTAATCGGGTGTATGACTATTTCCAGCACTCACCATTGAGCCAACTTTGTTGGTTGCCGAGGTTTGAACATCAGTTTAGAATATCCACTCCTTCGTGGCTAATACTCAGTTTTTCTCTTCAGAGTTCTGCAGCATCAACAGAACTGTTGCCATTCTTTTACAACAGGGAGAGAACTCCCAGCACACGTTATTTTTTTGACATATATATTTTAAATGGAATCCTATTGATTAAGTGATGTAGGCTGTGTGTGAAAACAACAGCATGGGGTCAGCATTGGTTGACATGGCAAAGGACTGAAGCACGAAACCTTTAAAATGCAACAGCTCTTCAAACCATTGCTGATAAGGTGTCACCGAGCTGCAGCAATAAAGGGGAAAGAAAAAGCTATAGCGCAAAACTCAAAAGCTTCAAAAAGAACCCTGCAAACATACTTTTGTACTTCAATGGCACGTCACTGCAGCAGTGTCAGAACAACTAACGCTAATTCTCATTATTCCTGGATTGCAATAAAAAAAAACGCATTCAGTGCTTGCCCCTTTGCTGTCTGGGTTTTGTATTATTCCTAAATGAGGATGTGATACTTTAAGTCTTCAAAGTAACTATGAAACCTGCTTCGGGGTTTGAGAGATGGTTAAAATCTCAGGCAATTTCCTGACATGTTGACACAATTCACCACCACAGCTTTGACAAGCACATTGACTTTAAAGAAAATTTAAGCAATTTGCGTGATTTAGCAATGACACTTTCATCAGAGAGGGAAGAGGAAGGAGCACGTTTTAAAACTAATTGGAGCCAAAGATGCTTTATGTCAGATGGCACCAAAATCACTGTGCACTAAACACCTTAGGCTTAGTTGGCTCACTTCCTTTTCGAAATAATCATCTCGTGTTACAACCGTAGTGTCAACATTTTATGTCAATTTCATCATTTATAATTGGATAAATATCACAGAAATATTCTTTATTGTTACCTTACATCCAGTTGCAAACAGAAGCAAAAGGTTAGGAGTAAATCTTCCTAGAATCATACTCTCCCCATAAAAGCATTTTCTGAGGTATTTCCATGGTAACTACCTTACTTAAGAATGGCATTCTGTTGCAACAACAATAACAAGTCATATAAGCAAACCCAATGATTTTTTGCAAGACAAATCTACGCAAGTTGTCACCTTCAAAGGGTTTGGTGGCTTTCAATTAGTTCTGTGCAGCAAATGGAATATGAATGAACCTGTTGTTCATTGATTCATAATGAAGTCTCTTCAAGGATTGCAAACTGTGGCAGTGCGAGGAGATCTGGGAACCTACGCCATGTCAAACCTTTTGATGGAATTCAAAACAGAAACAGAATCCTAGTTGTTGCTGAACACTTTCAGTTATACATAAAAGTGCGTCACAAAGGAAACAGCTTTCTCCCACGGCTCAGGGAAGTCTTCAAGTACCTTTTTACACTGAGTATTGAATGCAACAAATTACCAACAGCTTAAATTATTAACTAATTTAAGACTTCATTAACTGAGTTTACTGGAATATCTCCCTCAAGATCCCATCCAATTCCCTCTTGAAAGACTTCAATTTTCCCATCCTTCCAGGCAGCGAGTTCCAGATCCTCATCACTCTCCATGCAATAACAGATTTTTTCCCCACACATTCTGCATCTGTCTTTCGTCCATCATTTGGAAATTGCATCCTCAATCTTCAAGCCATTCCACAATATTCAACTTTCCACTCTAAACCCATCACATTCTTTCATACCTCTACCAAATCTCTTCTCAACCTCCTTTACTCAGAGAGCAATCGCAGCTTGTCGACTTTAACCTTGTGGGTGAATTTGTTCACCCCTTGAACCATTGCAGTAATTCTCTTTTCCCCTCCCTCCAGTACCTCTGCAGCCTTCCTGAATTGTTGAGATAATGATCAGTTGCTGTACTTCAGCTGTGGTCTAACTAGTGTCTTATAAATGGTTCCTTTTTACTGCACAAACGACGATCAGAAAAGTGTCCTATCACCATAAAATACAAAGGATATTTCCTGTTGTAATTTAAACTTTTCAAACAATACTTGTTGGGAATCATGCCTTTGCACGATAAATGGAGACTAATTTTATTTTCCTAAATTGATTCTCATCGTTTCACAGCACTGTTCAATTAATTCAATATTTGCTAATTATCTCCCAGTAATTTAATGAGGGTGCTTATTTTTAATTTGTTCACTTTTAAGGATCTAGACATCACCGGTAAGGCGAGCATTTAATATCCATCCCTAAGTGACCTTGTGACAGTTGTGGTGAAACACCTTGAACTGCTGCAGTTCTGCACTCCTGGTGAAGGTTCTCCCATTGTTCTGTTGAGAAGGGAGTTCAAGGGTTTAGACTCTGCAAAAAAAAGGAAGAAATGGCCCTATATTTCTAAGTCAGAATGGCACCCTTGGTGGAGAGGCCAAGGTGAGTAACTGCAGTGCTTTTTGTAAATGGCACACACTGCAGCCATGGTGTGCTGGTGATGAAGGAATTTAATGCTTAATATGGTGGAGAAGGCTCTATTAAAGTGGGCTGCTTTTTCATCAATGGTGTTGAGCTTTTTCTTTCCCAAGTGTTGTTACAGCTGTGCCCATCCAGCAAGTCATGAGTAATCTACCACACTCCTGACTTGTACCTTGTAGATGGTTTTGTATTGCAAGGAAGAGAGTTACTCACTGCAGGGTACACAGTGTCGGACTGCTCTTGTAGCTATGGCATTCACGTAGTAGGTCCCGATTAACTTCAACTCAGTGGTGATCCTTGCAACTTTCAGGGAACTATGTACTTGTTTTTTCGAGGTCTGTTCTACAACACTCCTCTGGACCCTATCATTCACTGTGTATGTCCTGCCCAAATATGCATCACTCGCACTTGTCTGAGCTAAATTTAACTTACTAATCATACCACCTACATTCTAATCCAAATTGTTAATATACATGACAAACAATAGGGGACCCAGCACCGATCCCTGCGGCACACCACTGGTCACAGGCCTCAGATCTGAAAAACAACCTTCCACTAACACCCCCTGATCCTATCACCAAGCCAATTTGTATCCAACAAGCTCACCCTGGATCCCATGTGATCTAACTTTCCAAACCAGCCACCCATGCAGGACCTCGACAAAGACCTTGCTAAAGTCCATGTAGACAATGTCTACTGCCTTATCCTCATCAATCACCTTGATCGCCTCTTCAAAAAAACTCAATCAAATTCATGAGACAATTTCCCACACACAAAGCCATATCGATATACCTAATCAGTCTTGCTTTTCTAAATGCAGATAGATCCTGTCCCTCAGAATCTCTTCCAGTAACTTTCCCACCACTGTTGTTAGGTTCACTGGCCTGTAGATCCCTGGCTTGTCCTTGCAGTCCTTTTTAAATAAAGGCACAACATTAGCCATCCTCCTGTCTTCTGGTACCTCAACCATGGCTAAGGAAGATACAAAAATCTATGACAGGGCCCCAGCAATTTTTTTTTGCTTCCTCACAATATCCTTGGATATACTTGGTCAGGCTCCATGGATTTATCCAATTCAAGACCATCAACACCTCCTCTTTCATAATGTTGATATGTTCCAGGAGATCACTGTTCTTTTCCCTGAACTCACTAGCTTCCATGACTCTTCCCAACTGTAAATATAGACGTGAAGTATCTGTTTCAGACCTTACCCATCTCCCACGGCACCACGCACAGATGGCCACACTGATCCTTAAGGGGACCCAGTTTCTCTCTAGTTACTCTTTTGCTCTTATAGACTATTTCAGGGTTCTCTTTTACATTATCTGCCAAGCACATCTCATGTCCCTTATTTGCCCTCCCGATTTCCTTCTTAAGTGTATTCCTATATCCCTTATACTCCTCAAGGGATTCGTTTGATCCCAGCTGCCTCTACCTGGCATATGCCTTCTCATTCCTGAAGAGAGCCTCAGAATCCCTCATCAACCAGGGCTCCCAAATCCTGCCAGCCTTGCCCTTCACTCTAACAGGAATATATTGTCTCGGAATTCTCCTTATCTCACTTTTAAGTGCCTCCCACTTGCAAGATGTCTCTTAATTTGCTGACAGTGTCTCCCTATAAAGCTTTGCAAGTTCCTGTATAATGGTGTCAAAATTAGCCAGTTTAGGACTTTAACTTGTGGACCAGTCACATTATTTTTTCATAACTATTTTAAAACTAATAGAATTATGGTCACAGGTCCTAAAGTGCTCCCCCACTGACACATCAGCCACACTTCTTAAGAGGAGGTCAAGTCTGGCCATCTACATATTGCTTGAGAAAACCTTCCTGGACACACATAACAAATTCTGCCCCACTAATCCCTTAGCAATATGGCAGTCCCAGTCAATATTAAGGAAGTTAAAATCACCAACTATCACAACCCATTATTCATACACCTTTCTGTGATCTCCCCGCATATTTGTTCCTCCAATTCCCGCTGACTGTTGGGGACCCTGTAGTACAATCCCATCAAAGTGATCAGCCCTTCTTATTGTTAAGTTCTGCCTATATAGCCTCATTGGACAACCCTCACAGAATGTCCTCGCTAAGTAATGCCACGATGTTCTCCCTAATCAATATTGCGACTCCCCCTTCTTTCTTACCTCCACCTCGATCACACCTGTAGCATATGTACCCCGGAACACAGCTTCCAGTCCTACCTATCCCTCAACCATGTTTCTGTAATAGTTATAATATCACAATCCCATGTGCCTATCTATAGCCTGAATGCATCTGCATTAGAATAAATGCAGTATAGTCTATAAGACCTTCCTTGCTCCCTGCCCTACCCCTGCCTGGCCTGTCCGCTAGACTTGCTCACTTTAATATTTGTTTCAACTTTTTCATCTGCAACATTACCACATTGGGTCGCACCCACCTGCCAGACTAGTTTAGACTGACCTTGTGATGGAAGGATATGCATCGAGTAGCTAAAGATGAGACCTCCCTGCTTATAAATAGCATAATTTCCAACATTTAACACATTGGAATGTTAAACAGCATTTGGAATTAGTTCCCCTGTAAAAATCTCCATCAATTCCAGCTAACATAATTGTAACTCTGTACTAATAACAAAATATTGTAAAATACATCTTTACACACTGAAGAATTCAACAGGCATAAACCAGTGGTAATAAAAGACAAGAAAATTTATGGTAATATTTGAAAGGAAAGCTTCAATTAAGTTGTAAAAGAAGTTTACACCAAATAATTTATTTGTTTGGAGCTGTAATACATCCCCCATGCTGGTTTAGAAATTCACACAATCAAGATTCGACACAGTATAATCACAAACAGAAGTGATTGTCCACACATTGACCTGCTTTCATCCTGCATAAAGACACTGTATGACAAATATGGAACTGTCAAGTACATCACACGATACGTTTCAAGTCCTATAGCACATTTGAGATACTTGGCAGCTTATAGATCACCACCCCATACTGGCAGCATTGGCACAAATTGTGCTCAAGGTTCATAATATTTGACAGCAATATACAAATTAGAGGCCTGTCCTCAGTGTAGTTGAAATGTCTAAATGGCATTGCACATGCACATTGCCTATAAATGATGGGCTATGAAGGAGGGGCTTACTGGCAAACTTCTCCCCCATTCCGTTAACCTAATCTTGCATAAAATCATTCCCCAATAGCACCAGACCTCAAAACGGGATCAAAAGGTTACTTTCTTGCATTCAATCCTACCACACCCAAAGGACACTGATTGGACATCAGATGCCATTATGCTGTTGGTACTTAAAACCCTATTTGGACAATCTCACCCACACACTGCATGTCACTCGGTAATTAGTTTAATAGGGTGCAAGGGCAGTTAATTTGGGGACACATACTACCAAATCCCAATGAGTTGCTTCAGGAACACATCATCGTTCCCATGTGAAAAAAATAAGGACCAGTTTCCCAGTAAACAAACATTAATTAGTTTTCAGCAAAGAGCACTGTCTATCTGATTCTGTCAACCCCCCCTTGCCTCCAATTTAGATATTGGGTTCTAGTCCCAATCCAGGACCCGAGCACAGAATCTAGTCTGATACTCAGCAAATTTAAATAGTGTGAAAGTATATGCATCCATCCATAAAGATCTAATTATATTTTATTCAACATATGGAATTTTCCTGGTGACTTAGTAAAATTCATTTCTCAGGCAATATTATAAATGCAAACTCTCCGCTAGTAATGATTTTTTACTCTTCAACCAATTAGATAGATTGCAAATGGCAACTGCATCTGCACTTTTAGTATCTGCTGAGTCAAAAATCAGACTCAAGAGTGAGTAATGGGCTATTAATACTATAGATCTAACCGTAGGAAAGGGATGAATAAAATTGATGACACCGAATCGATTCCACCGGACGGCTGTTCTCATCTGCCAGCAATGCAAATCTATAGATCTGCAATGGTATTCCCTTGTTTACCTCTCAACAATTCCATTAAAGTTGTTCCATTAAAGGAATGTCCTGAAGTAAGTGTACGGAAATCAGTTATTTCTAGTCAATAAATATATGACAAAAATCTCTGCCAAGCAGCAATAGTTTGTGAAGGTAAAACTTTAAAACAATCCCAAAGTATCAATTTCCTCCGCTTCTGCAAAATTCCCTAATGCCTACGCAACTCCGGACAGTTAAATACCAAATCCATGTCACTCTCAGCAACAGAGAGCTGGATGCTTTTACATAATTAATCTTTGCCTCTGATTACTTGTCACTTTGCAATGCCCTTTATTTCATGTTTTCCTTAGAGGTATTGCAAACTACCAACAATACTACCAATGCCAATACAAAAGAACTACTTAATGGAGTTAATAGTGCACACTATCAAAGAAAAACTCAAAATGGTTTCAGTACTATGGAATAATTTGAGAGTTCAGTTGACAGCTCTTAATCCACAGGAACTTGGCTCTTTTGGTCTATCACAGCACTTGCATCTTTTCTGATGATCAAATGTCTTAACTCTCACTTTGAGATATTCAATATCCTCTGGGAATCAGGCAGCAAAGAAGAACTGAGGCAACAATGGCATCAGCTACTCTATGACTGACTCCAGTTACTATTTTGTATTAGTTAGAAACATGTCCACTGCACAGCGCTGAAATAACTTGGTTAACAAAAAGAAAAATCAAGGTGCTTTCCAATCATTAAGGATCTCACAATTAACCAAAATAATAAGAACAATGCAGTGTTCACGCCTCAATAAAAACTCACACAGCAGGCAGTCAGGCTTTACTTTGTCAGTTAATTGCAGATTTTTTTTGCCATAACAAACAAATCAGCTGTTCTGCCACTTTTTTAGGAATGATTCTGATCTCTTGCAACAAACCCAATGCCTGGCTGATTTACTGTCCGTTAATGCCTCATTTACACCAAGAAAACAAAGTATTTTATTCCAATCAAATGGATTCATATCTGTTTTTAAAGTATTGGTCCTGTTGCCAGACATTTAACAGTAAAGGAAAGAGAAAGGGCCCAGTCAGTCAGTTGTTTTCAGGATCAGAGTGATGGTTTTTGTCTTTTTATCTAGCTGTTCCACTAATCCCTGTTTAATCTGATATTCTTTTGAACGTTAGAAGCGATTCCACATTTAACAAGAAAAACATCAGTTAAGTGCAAGTCTTTGGATGAGGATATGATCCTTTAATTTAAATCTGGCTCCTGTTTATGTAGCCTATTGCCCTTTCCCAGCTATTTGTTCCTAGCTCTCACAGAACACGACGACTTTACTGATTGCTGATACAACTTTCAAAATTCATATCAATTGACTCTTGTGAATTTGAGTATGTAACAACCCATAATAGTTAGTCCTGAGTTACAGATATACTCAGGTCCAAGATCCTTAAGTGTAGCAGCACAGATAGATAGGATGGTGATGAAGGCGTATGGGATACTTGTCTTCATTAGCTAGAGCACAGAGTACAAGAGTAGGGAGGTCTTGTTACAACGTTATAAAACATTGTTAGTGTAGTTATTATCACCACATGATTGGAAGGATGTGATTGTACTGGAGAGGGTGCAGAAGAGATTCACTAGGACAATGGAGACACAAGAGACCACAGATGCTGGAATCTGGAGCAACAAACTTTTCATGCTGACATTTCAAGTCAAAACCCTGCATCAGTCCTGAAACATCAGCAATTCCTCTCCTCCTACAGATGCACCTCGACCCGCTGAGTTCCTTCAGTGGATTTTTTTTCCCCCCATGTTGTTGCCTGGGATGTAATATTTCAGGAATGAGGAGACACTGGATAGGCTGTGCTTATTTTCCTTGGAGCAGAGGAGGCTGAGGGAGGACTTGATGCACGTGTACAAAATTCTGAGAGTCATAGATGGGGTAGATGGTAAACAAAATATTTTCCTGATGGCAGAGGTGTCTAAGACCAAAGGGCATGGGTTTAGGATGAGGAACGAGAGGTTTAGAGGAGATCAGAGGAAGAAATTATTGCACCCAGAAGGTGGTTGCAATCTGGAATGCACTGCCTGAGAAGATGGTGGAGGCAGATACTCCCGCAAAATTTTGGAAGCACCTGGACAAGCATTTGAATCACCAAGCATAGCAAGTGACAGACCAGGTGGTGATAAATGGGATCAGTATGGATTAGTATGGTTGTCATGTACATGGAGGGCCAAAAAGCCTGTTTCTGTGCTGTATGACTATGACTTCCTCTAAACTAATATATCTGGCTTTGAAAGGACAAACCTGGCACAATAATTTGTACAACATAAAATCACAAATGGGACCGAGTTAAACGATTTCCATTTTTACTTCATGGAGTGATCTTAATTTTTAGTGCATTGACTGGACATTTGACTGCACAGGACATTGAAGGTCAAAGGACTATGGAATGGAACTTGCCATAAGATCTGGATGAAAAGTGACAACAAAATCAGGTACAAAAGAAACAAACTAGGCTTAGAAAGCAAATCTCTCTCTCTGTCAGTAATGAATCTCCTGCAATCCATATCTCCTGTAGTGAAGAACATTTGATGTGTCAGCAGGTGGGAGTAAACCAGCATATTTTTTTGGTTTAATATTTTCTATTCAAAAAAGTCTTTTAACTCTGGTAAAAATAATGGACCTCTCTTTTTTAATCAATTTCACCCATAAGGAATATAGAGGTGGTTTGGTGGGAGTGTAGGGGAACCTGCTAACTGGCACAGATGAAGAAAATAATTAAAATAAGTAAAATGAAATATTTATAAATCGCCCAAGGCTGTGGAGAAGTTACTGGAGAACATAAAGAGTAACCCGCAGTTCCAGATTCTAGCAGTAATCTGAATTCTCCTTAGCTGGAGAAAGTTTCCAAAATATTAAATGATTTAAACTTCAGGGAGTTAAATGCTTACAACAAAGATAACTGGGATAGAAAATGAAATCAAGTTGATTAGTCCAAAAAAAATGGCAACAATAACTTTCAGATGATTTGAAGGCTTAATAACATAAATTGAGATATTCAATTAATTGAAGTGAAAATTGCCTCCAAAAATATGTACTTATAACTGTTCTACTTGGAATCAGGAACCACGACAACATTCTCAAGAGACTATTCCCTCACAACCTCCTGGTTCACACTTCTGTCTACACTAACTATTCCCTTTCTTACAGCATTTTCCCATGAAATCGCAGGAGGTGTAATACCTGCCCACACACCCCCAACAGGTGTCACAGCAATTCACTTGTATTTCTTCCAATTTAGTGCATTGCAATCAGTGCTCACAGTGATCTCCACTACTTTGGAGAAACCAAACACAAATTGTGTGAACGCCTCCATTCAGTTTGTAAAGGGTGACCTCTAGCTTGCTTTGCCAATCATCTTAATCCCACACTGATCTTTCAGTCTGTTCCTCCGACATTGTTGAACAAAGCTCAATCTCATTTCAAGGAATAGCACCTCATCTTCAATCCAGGTACACTGAAGCCCTTTGGACTGTGTATTGGATTCAACAAATTCAGGTAACCAACTTTTCCTGTGTGTCAGGACTGGCCAGTTCATATGGTAAAGTCATTCACCTGTAACATCAACTCTGCTTTTCTCTCTTCACAGATGCTGCCTGATCTGCAAGATATTTCCAACAATACTTCCTGTTGTGTTCAGCATACTCAGCTGTCTTTTTCTCCCTGACTTTATTTGTCTATGAGCTGGACATTGTTTCAGACATCCCTGATTTATACCTATCAGAGACATCATCTTTGTGCTACTTATCCCTGACCCTGTCTACAAATTGAAACAGGTGTTTTCTTACCATATCAGTTCTGATGAAAGTCTATTTCTCTCTCCACAGATGTTGCCAAATCTGCTGAGTATTTCCATCAGTCCTTAAGACATAGGAGCAGAATTCCGCTACTTAGCCTACTGGGTCTGCTCCACCATTCAATCATGGCTGATTTTTGTTTTCTTTTCTCAACCCCATTCTCCCATCTTCTCCCATAACCCTTAACCCCTTTACCAATCAAGAATCTATCAACCTCTACCTCAATACACCCAATGACTTAGCCTTCACAGCCCTCTGTGGCGACGAATTCCACAGATTCACCACCCTCTGGCTGAAGAAATTCCTCCTCATCTCAGTTCTAAAGCGATATCCCTTCAATCTGAGGCTGTGCCCTCGGATCCCAGACTCTCCTACGATTGGAAACATCCTCTCCACGTCCACTCTATCAAGGCATTTCAGTACCCAGTCGGTTTCAATGAGATCTCCACTCATCCTTCTGACCTCTACTAGGCCAATAAATGCCCCTCATACATTAGAGCTTTCCAGTACTTCTTGTTTTTAAATCTCAAGTTTCCTGCATCTGCAATTTTATTTTGACTTTCAATACCTATAACTTATAAAGACTGGTGAAATAGCTCCCAAAGTATAACTGGCTGTTGTTATACTTCCCTGTTCACACAAGAGACACATAGCGCCTCATCTTTTGCACAGGGTTTATCACTACATTCCTCTGGCAACAGAATTAAATGAATTGCTTTAATAACCGCACAAGAAAGAAAATCAGTTCAATTAAACTACAGAATAAATAAACAAGGAAAACACCAACAAAATGTTAAAGCTTCTCATACCCTTTTATTGCACTCATGAGGCAGACACATAATTGCCAGCAGTATTGCTAGGCTATGGTATCTTTGTTAAAGAATCAAAGAAATTACAGTATGGAAAGTGACCACTCAAGCCCATCATCCCTGTGTTGACGGTATCTAATCCCATTAATTTCCACACTTATTACAAGTTTCTCATTTTTCCCCAAATTTTATTCCTATATAGCTTCAATAACCTGGTTATCCCTCCAGTATCAAATTCTAAATTTATATCATGTCAAAGGTTCAGTGAAAGTTGAGAATCTTGCATTTACTTGAGCTCTCAAATATTTTGAAAATTTTAAACACTTCTGGAAGCTTCTTTACCATCTTGTTCCAGAAAACACAGCTCAATTGCTTTTTGACTTTTCCTCTCTCACTCTTACAATTAGTCAAGTTAGTTTACACACCACCACTTTCACCAATAAGATTCCCTTTCTACAACAGCACATGCTCTAAATGTGGCTTAACCAATGAATAGCATGAATCTTTAGTTTGACATGATCATCCTCCTATGCATTGGCTTCAAAACCCATTTTCTCCTTAGCAGACTGTGGATACATGGCGCGTTACCCACAGGGAGCAAATCAACAATTTACTGTGGCTTCTTAGCAGTGCTTCCCAAGCCTGTGATCTCCAGCACCAAGAACACACGGCAGAAGGACATCACCACCACCAGGTCACACATCGTCCTGACTAAGACATTTTCTATTCAAAAAAATATTATAAAGATCTGTGCGAGCCAATTTTTTGTTACATACACAGTGGGAGGTGCCTGGAAATGCACTGCCAGGAGTGGTGGTGGAAGCAGACACGATAGTAGCATTTAAAAAGGGATGTAGACAAGCACATGAACATGTAGGGAATAGAGGGATTACGGATCATGTGCAGGCAGATGGGATTCGTTTTATTTGGCATTATGATTGGCACAGCCATCGTGCGTCGAAGGGCCTGTTGCTGTGCTGTGTTCTACATTCTCTCTCCTCTGAACTCTAGTTTAAAGCCACTGGGTTAAAATTCCACAACTCTTCCCTATAAGGGCAGATTTGCAACGCAGACTCCAATAGTTCTATAAGAATGCCAGCTACTACCTTCTCATAAGCAAATATTCCTCATTACTAGTTGCCCATCTTGTTAGCAGTATCACATTGAGCTTTAAATAATAAAGTAAATCTCAGCACAATACCTTGATTTTTTTTATTTAGTGTCTTTATAAGAATCTCAAATGACGTCTGCTGTGTTAGTTTCTTCCAAATACTATCCTACTTTCAAAAAAGCAATGTAGCTATACTCTTGCTCTTTTCATTCCATTGTGAATTTTACATTAAAAATTAAACCTTTTATGTTATTGTGTTCAATAAAAGGTGTTATTCATGTTAGTACATCCTTATATTAAACATATAGTTTATTTTAAAATTTTTCTTCCCCTTACTGCTGCAATATCCAGTCTGAGAGAGAATCTACCTGAATCACTCTTAGGCATCTGCCTCTGCAGTTTCCACAAGAGTGCGACAAGAACTTGAACAAACTGTTCTATAATCCGATTTTATCACAACAAAGAAGTAGACTATTTTAGCCATTGGGTACATGCCAACTCCAAGGGAAGCAATCTTATTAGTTCCACTCCCCCTTGCACTGTTTCCCTGCTCCCCTGCAACTTAACCTCTCTTGCATAAACCCATTAACTTCCTTTTCACTCCTTTTTTTCCCCGTCCACCTACACTAAAGAGCAATTTGCAGTAGCTAAATAACCTACCAGCCCATCTCCAGGATATGGGAGGAGTCTGGAGCAACCAGATGTCCCTGCAGTCATACAGAGAACATGAAAACTCCACACAGACAGCAAGAGAGGTCATTATTGAACCCAAGACACTGGAGACACAAGGCAGCATACATGAACTGCTACACTACCTACACTACCATGTCACCCTGTTCCTCTTCCTAATCATGTACCTGATTTATACCTCCATTACAACACAACCTACCCAATGAACTTACAAAATGAGAAATTAGTAGCATGGATCTCTGAAAATATCACCGCTAATTTCTTTCGTTGAGAATATTTTAATTGGTTCTCTTCAATGTCTAATGATAGGAGAGACCATTCAATGCCAACACAATGCCATTACCTATTATACTTTCATTCTTACAAATAAAAAGACGATAGCTGAATGAATTGGAACACCTGTTTACATCAACAGAATTGTGTCTAGCTCAAATTCCACGTAATATTCTTGTCAGTAGCATGGGATTAAATGGGGAGTGCAGTATGGATATCATGCTAAGGTACATAGAGCAGACCCAATGGTGAATGATCGTTTCCCAAAATGGATGGAACTATATAATGGTGACCTCAGAGGTCAGTATTAGGACTATTACTTCACATGACTTTATTATTTAGATCTGAAGATAGGATACATATATATTGTCAATGATTGTAGGTGATATAAAACTTCGAATGCAGTGAATGTGAGGAGGAATAGTAAAAGTGAATAGGGAATTATGCACGTATATCACCCTTCACAACTTCTTCTCCGAGTTACTACTGAAGTATAAATTTTGTTGTCAGGAAGAAACACAGCAAGGCCACACAACTGAGTGACTGTGAATTAGTTTTGAAGTTTAAATATTGTGCAAGACATGGTTAGGACTCACATCATGCTGTGATGTGGGCTTTTAGGGACCAACTAAGCAGACAAGTCCTTGATTCAATATCTCATAGTGCCTCAACACAGCACTAAAATTTTAATGAAGGCACATATACCAGGCTTCAACAGCAAGCGAGTGAAATGTATGGCATGTGGCATATCAAATTTGATGCAGAAAACTGTGAATTGATGCATTTTGTAAAGAACAATGAAGCAGGACAACACAAACTAAATGGTACAATTTTAAATAGGGTGGAAGAACTGAGGGACCTGGGGTGTAGGTGCACAGATCTGTAAAGGAGGCAAGACAAGTTGATAAACTGTTTAAAAGAGAACATGGCATCGAGATATGGCACAGAGGGAATAATAAATTCCCTACATTTATAGGCAAAAACAGAAAATGCTGGAAACACTCAATAGGTCAAGCAGCAACTGCAGAAAGAGAATCAGAGTTTAAGTTGTAGGTCAAAGATTTTTCATGAGATGAATTCTGATCTGAACCATTAACCTTTTTGCTTTCCAATAGTGCTGTCTAATCTGCTGAAAGTTTACAGCATTTTCTGTTTTATTTCAGATTTCTAACATCTGCAGTTTGGCTTTATAAATAAGGGCTCAAAAACAAGGAAATAAAATGAAACCTTTCTAAATTACCAGTTAAGTTTCAGCCAGAGTATTCTGTCCTATTCTGGACACTTCAGTCTAGGAAGGATAAGGCAAAAAGGAAGTATACTAGAATGCTAACAAGGATGAGGGGCTTCAGTTCTGTAGACCTGCAGTGGGTATTGTTCTCCTTAGAGCTGAGAAGGTGAATAGTGAATGCAGTTGAGGTGTTCAAGATTATGAAGGATTTTGATGGAGTAGATAGAGAGAAATGGTTAAACTGGCAAAATGATCAATAGCCAGAGGACTCAGATTTCAGGTAATGGGCATATGAATCAGAGGCTGCAGTGGGTGCAGGTTGGACTCAGCGAGTTGTTATTATCTGCACTGCGAGAGTGTGGAGGAAGCAGATTTAATAGCAAATTTATAAAAGAATTGCCTATCTATTTGAAAAGGAAACATTTTCAGCGCTATGGTGAAAGTGCAGGGGAGTAGAACTAATTGGACAATCCTTTCAAAGAGTTGACACATGCACAATGGGCTGAATGGCCTCCTTCTGTGCAGGTCTCAGAACTTGTTAACTATTGTAGTTGTTTACAGCTCTCTCCCTTTCAAGTGATGTATCCTTTCATTCACAGGATAAGGTCTCTGATCTTGCCTGATGAATCCACGTCCAAGTCTCCTCTGACCAAGCTGTGTTTTGGGCACAAAGCGTTGGATAGTGAATAAAGCAAGCTTTGGACCAAAGTGTTTATTCTTTCTTGGTGACAGCTAATTAAAATCATCTTCTCAGCTACATTCACACCATACTGGCTTCCAAACACAGTGTCTGCTTGAAATTTCGATGATTTAAAACATTTTCAGATAAGATTTTAATTATCCGTCTTCATGGAACGTACTGAGCATAACAATCACAATCCGCAGGGATACAAATTTGTAGAATTTTCTTTCATAGTTTATAGTTTGTTTTGGGGATGGTGAGATGTCAGATCAATGTGAAAAAAATCTGGCACAGAGGGAATAATAAATGAGTCTACATTCACAAGCAAAAACAGAAAATGCTGGCAACACTCAGCAGGTCAAATAGCATGTACAGAAAAAGAAACAGAATTAACCTTTCAGATCGAAGACCTATCATCAGACGAATTCTGAGAAGGATCTTCAACTGAAACATTAACTGTTTCTCCTTCTAAAGATGCTGCCTGACCTGCTGAGTGTTTCCAGCAACACACAAAGTGCTGGAGGAACTCAACGGGTCAGGCAGCATTTATGGAGGGAAATGGACAGTCGACGTTTTGGGTTGAGACCCTTCATCTGACTGACAGAAAAGAGGAAATGGCTGGTATAAAAAGGTGGAGGGAAGGGGTGGAGCAAGAGCTGGCAGGTGATAGGTGGATCCAGGTGAGAGCGGTGACAGGCAGACGAGGGAAAGGGGAGAGAGGGAATGGTATCAGAATCTTGGAGATGATAGGTGCAAATGACGATGAGCTGAAGATGATGAAATATGATAGGAGAAGGTGGTGAAGAATTTCCAGCATTTTGTTTTTATTTCAGATTTCCAGTATCTGTTTTGATTTTCATCCATATTCAGAGGCTTCATTTTTGGCTTATTGACATTGACCCAATGCAAGTGTAGAGTCAGTGATAAAACTCACACAAAAATATCAAATTAAAATATTAACATTCTACTGGGCAATGTTCTCAGGTATTTTCTAAAACACTTGTGTTAATAGATCAGGATTAGTTTGTAGAGGGGCTTCTGCATGTTCTTGGTGCTCAGAGTACCAAGGATTTTTAATCCAGTTTCAATTTGCCAGCTAGATTTGAAAGCGTTAATTTTTGAAGCGGGGTAGTGAACGCTTAGTTGGGTCTGCATTATACCGTCACTTACAAGCTAATACCCATATAGCAGTTCCTGCCCAGTGCAGAGCGAGAAAATGTCAGTAAGAGAAAGTTGTCCTCCCACTTAGCAAGTAGTGATCAGAAATGTTGCCAAGAATTTTATCTGGAAGTGTTGCAAGGGAGTGTGGAGTCTCCAAAGAATAAGAAAGGAAGTATTTATTGGGCTGAATCAAGCAGGTGGGTAATTATTCCCTGGACTTACACAGCCCTGCCAATATTGTGGGACAAACCGATTGACAGATACCTGTGGAGCTCAGCAATGGAGCCCAGGTTCCCCAAATTACATTGGAAATCTGCTTCAGAGATCCCACACCCGTTGTGGTGTTTTTGAAATCAATATATACACATTAATTTGAATAGGGGTTCCTATCTAAAGATGAAGAAAAAGGCAAGTAGAGTTGGGGAGAGGGCCTCAGTTGCACATTGGCTGAGGATTAGTCACTGCCAAGGCCACGACGTGCCACACAACTCCAGGAACAGGAGGCCCATGAAGACTGTACCCATCATAAGTGTGTGGGGAGCAGATCCGGGTGTTTGTTGTAGAGTAACCCCACCTCCCACCATAAATTTTGTTGCTAACTGCATCACCTGGGTGTAATACTAACCCATACTGCTTGGATCCCTGGTCTGTGCTGACTTTTGTTGTAATCAGTTTCCCCATACCCACTCCACATGGTTCTGTTAAGACTAAGAGCAGATACTTCTTATGTGTTTGCGAAAGTTGCCAAAAAGAATTAATTTCATAATTACAAGCCAAGAAATCATGAAGGAAGAGAAGGAAAAAAGTGTTTGGCTCCAACTGACCATGAGTAATGTTCTCTGTCATAATTAATCCCCTGAAAAAGGTTCAGAATAAGTTTTTCCCGCCTCCCAAAGCAAAACTCTGCAATAACTATCTAACCCCATGAACAACATGGCAGATCATGACCAGCTGTTTTTAGTAGTGTGACACTTCCATCACTGTAGCAGCACAGGAAACTCACAGCATTCATCTATTTCAATCAGCTCTTTGTCAGGTATTAATCAGCACAATATTAAATCACACCTACCCTACCCATGCTGTGGAAGCATAACCCCGTGCATGTCAATGGTGCAATATCTGAAGAATGGCAAAGTGCCAAAGGCAGAAGTCATTCTTTGCAAGTACAATTCAATAGATCTGCAGAATTTTTAATTCTGCAAATTGCCTGCCTCTTAGCGATAACTGCCACTGTCTACTCTGAATTTCATTCCCATTTACCTTAAATAGACCACAGTGCAAGACACATTTTACAGAATAATCCTTACTCACTCTCCTTTATCAATCCTCTTAAACACCCCCATTTTTCACTTTTCAACTTTGTCTTAGCAACTTTACTAGATAAATCTTTTTCACATCTCTCCTTCACCTATTTATGTTTCAACGTTAATAATGAACAAAATGATTCACTGAAATTATTTCTTGTCTCATGCCCCACTCCCTTCTCAATCTGAGAGAGTGCTGATAGTTCTCAGCTTTTAAATGATAACCAGATTCATTATTCACACTGAGTTCTTTAAGGTCAAGTGATTTTGACACAATGGAAGCCTCCCATCTACAAGTAAAAGATTCATAATGTAGAAGATTCGAGATTTTTTTTTGAAATGTCCGGCAACCTCATCTCCAGCTGTCTCAGAATTACAAAGATTTTGATAATGAGAGGGAGTTTCAGGTGTGGGGTTTGGAGAGGTGGAGAGGAGGCAAGACAATTGTTTCGGCAATCAGAAACCTTGGCACTGCAGGTTTTGAGTAGAAGAGCAAAGGTTGAGCAGCGAGGACCCTGATCTGTGGGGGTTTGGAATTTGAAGAGAGGATTAAGTGGTTTGGTTATGGCAGGGTGTCAGAATTCAAATAACATGCTAATGAACATATTTAATCAAAACATTTTTAAGGTTTGGGATAACTGAATGAGATCAGCAGTTCACATGAAACTGGCTTTCTTATGATGATTGCAATACATGCTCAATTTCAAGCTTTGTGAACAGATGTACCCAAGAAACAATCAGCTGCATTTCTGGGCAGGGCAGCCACTGAAGAAAATGGGAACAAAGAAAGACACTGCTTTTGAAATGAATTAGTAATGATAGATTTAATGGCCCATTTCTGGAAATTAATATACCCTTCCATACGGAAGCAGAATAATTTTAAAATAGGATTTAAAGAAATAATGTCTTTCATTTCAAAACTTACTGCTAAATCCACATTGATTTTTTTAATGTTTTCAAAAGCAGTGGACTATTTGATTTAAGTCCTATATTAGAGCACTGCCATTTAGACTGATGTCGGTTCAGGAATATTAAAGTGCCTCAAGAGTTGTCCGTTCTACAACATGCAGAGAGACAATTATCCTGCTTCTTCCTAACAAGCTGTTAATTACCTGCTAATTGCATTTGCCTTGATTAGCCATGGTTTTCCCAGCTCATCAATCTTGAAGTTTGACTGGCTATTTACCTGAGAATATAAACACCTGTCTCAAGCAAATGGCTACGCTCATTAAAATTTCCTTTTAATCAGAGTACCAGCTTGTTAACTATGCTTAATGCAGTCAATTTAATGGAACACAGTGAGACATGAATTTAAACAGACATTTGACCACTGTAGTTTCTTTCTTCATCAATACAGGTCACTCAGGGTGAAATAATTGGAGGTGGAATTCTTTCTTGGTCAGTTTCAGCAACTGCTCGAGCTTAAGTTTTTCTTATCATGTCTCTGCATGATCAAAATTTATCTCAATTGTTTTGAATGATTCCCCAACTGAAAAATGTTTCAATTCTTGTTTAATTTGATAGACAGCAAAATAAAACCAAAGAAAAATATAAAAACAAAAAAAATATTTGGCTGGGAGAACATTTGAGAAACATTTCTAATTCTCACATCTTCCAAAGAGTCACAGTCAGGCAGCACAGAAAAAAGGTCCTTTGGCGCACTGAGTCCACGCCATCAATAAACCACGCATTTACACTAATCCTACATTAATCATATTTTTTCTCCCCACATTCTTATCAACTCCTTCACAGAGTCTACCACTCACCTACACACTTGCAGCAATTAAGGGGTCAATAAAACTTTCATGTCTTTGCGATGAGAGAGGACCTGGTGGAAACCAACATGATTACAAGATGCATGTGCTTACTCCACGCAGACAGTGCCCGAGGTCAGAATTGAACCCAGGTCTCTGGTGCTGCGAGACCACGACTCTACTTGCTGTGCCACCCTAAGTGATTGGCAAAGTTCTTCCATAAAGGTGAATGATATCACTTCTGATTGTAGAAATATATATTGCAGAAAGAGGTCACGCAGACCATTGTACCTGTGAACAAAATTACATAAATAGGAGCAGTAGTAGACTTCACACCCTCTCGATCCTCTTCTGCTATTCAATGAGATCATGGCTGGTCTGCTTCAGATTGATTCACAGAGAGATACAGATCAGAAACAGGTCCTTCAGCCCACAGAGTCCATGCTGACCATCGACCACCCATTTACACTAATCCTATATTAACCCTTTATTTATTATTCTCCCCACATTCTCATCAACTCCCTCCAGATTTTACCACTTAGCTACACATTCAGGGCAATTTACAGCAGCCAATTAACCTACCAACCTGCGTATCTTTGGGATGTGGAGAAAACTAGAGCATCTCAAGGAAACCCACGCAGTCACGGGGAGAACATGCAAGCTCCACACAGACAGCATCCGAGGTCAGGACTGAACCCAGGTCTCCAGCACTGCGAGCTAGTGGCCCTACCAACTGCACCATTGTGCTGCCCAACTTTATAAATTTATAACATTTTATTTACAGCGTGGTAACAGGCCCTTCCGGCCCAACGAGTCCGTGTCGCCCATTTTAAACTCCAAATTAACCTACCCGTACGTCTTTAGAATGTGGGAGGAAACCAGAGCACCTGGCAGAAACCCACGTAGACACAGGAGAATGTACAAGCTCCTTACAGACAGCGATGGGAATCAAACCCCAATCGCTGGCGCTGTAATAGCGTCATGCTAACCGCTACGTTACCATGCCGCCTCATCTGAACTTCATTTTCCCGCCTATTCTCTTTAACCCTCAGCTCCCCTATAAACAAAAAAAAATCTGTCTACCTCACTCTTTAATACATATTCAATGACTCAGTGCCCACAATTCTCTCCAATGGATATGGAGATCTTTGATTCTTGGCACCTCAACCAAGGGAAATATTAACTCCACACCCACCTGTCCATCCTCTTCATAACTTTGTATGCTTCAATGAGGTCATCTCTCATGCTTCCAAACTCCAGAGAGTAGAAGCCCAATCTGCTTAATTTCTCCTCGTACAACAAATTCACCATTCCAGGGATAGATCTGGGGAGTACACGAGTTTCCTCCCATATCCCAGAAATGTGCTGGTTAGTGGGTTAATTGGTCATTATAAATTACCACTAGTGTAGGTGGGTGGCAGGAGAATCAGGGTGCGGGCGGTGGACATGTGAGAGAGGGTACGTTACCAGAGAACAAGGTAATGGGACTGATCCGATTGTTCTGAGAGCTGACATAGACTCCATGGGCCAAATGGCCTCTCTACGTCATTAAAAACGAGAAAAAGAAATGAAATTATCCTTTTTCAGAACATCCTGAAGTGCTTTACAATCAGTATAATACTTCAGAACAGTGACCAGATTCAGATGTAATGGTAACCGACTTGTATACAGTAGGCATCCACAAAGAGCAATATGATAGATAATGACCAGATAAAGGCCATTATAGAGTTGTACAGCATAGAAACAGGCCCTTTGGCCCACCACATCCCTGTCAATCTATTTTCATATAAAATTATCTACACCATACCAATTTGCCCACATTAAAACAGAATCCCTCCATCCATTGCCTATTTAAAATGAATTTAAAAACTCTATTCTTCCGAGCATGTTAGATCAAGTAATTTGTGGCTTCCATCAATCCTTCCATTTACAAATACATCTAACCATTCACTTTAACCTAGATCCTTTTACCTAATGCTGTGGATGTAATCAAATATTACAGAAAACAGGAAGACAGAGTCAGCGAGTGATACATCACAGATACAGGTGCTTCAAACCACCACATCCACACTGTTTTGCCCCATCTACATTAGTCCCATTTCCCCCATTAGGTCCAGATGAAAAAAAAAACAAGATGCTGGAGGAGCTCAGCAGGCCAGGCAGCATACGTGGAGAAAACCCTTCCTGACCAGAAACGTTGATAGTCTATTTTTGTCCACAGATGCTACCTGGCCTGCTGAGTTCCTCCATCATCTTGCTGGTTTTCATTAGATTCCAGCATCTGCAGTCCTTTGTTTCTCGCCCCATTAAGTCCATATCCTTCAAGTGAATGTTTAAATACCTCTGAAATGTAATGTAATGATTGTATCTGATTTCACCACCTCCTCTGCCAGCACATCCCAGATATCAGACATTCTGTGTATAAAACACTTACCCTCAGATCCCCTTCATAACTCCTACCTCTCAATTTAAACCCATTTGATACCCCTACCATGGAAAAGTGATTTAGGCTATCTACGCCTCTCATAATCTAATCAGGTAGAAATATACAAGAAGTGGATAACTTGAGATTTTGGGGATTAAGCATCAAGTATTGATGAGGTCACTGATGACAGCTCTTCTGCTCTTTTTCAAATCGGTGTCAAGGAATGCTTCACATTTACCCGAAAGACCAGATAGAAGTTCAGTTTAACATCGCATCTGAAAGCCAGCTCCTCTAACATTGCAATGTTTCAGTGTTAGACTCAAGTCTCAGGAACAGGACTGAACTTGAAGTCTTTGGACTCAGCCACACCTGACGCTGCAAGTTTCCCTATCATCTTTATTACCCATGTGTAGTGAATCACGCACCCATTGCAGCACTGGCCTCATTTTCATCCCCTTCAGTGGGTGGATAAGCCACTTTTTCAGCTTACTGCTAGCCTGCACAGCGGAAATCAAGACCAGAGTGTTCCACGGACTGGATGCAATAAATTTCGCAGCCCGAGAAGCAGTTCCTATTGAGTGAGCAGAAGGTTCTTCCAACAGCCTGGCTGCTTTAGTAGCAACCAGAGAGCTGCTTTAGGTTGATATATGGATCAGGACTGACCCTTGCTGCCATAATCATTGTGCTTCTAAAGATAACAAAATGTCGTGAAATGACATCTAAAATATCAAGATATACAGTACCACTGCGAATGATATTTGAACTGCATTGCAAAGTCTGTTACTCTACACACCTGCTGTGATTGTACAGCTGATCAGCATTCTAAGAAGCCAATTTTATTCAAGATCATGAAATACAAGCACTTAATTAAATTAACTCTAAACCTCAACCCACCAATGATCTATTATAGTGGCCAAAGCCACTGAATGCCAATAATAGCTTAGCACGTGTAGAGCATGGCCCTCCTATAAGGCTAGACTGTAGGTAATATCTTGATGAACAACACCCATGTCGTGCACTTCTCCTGGGAATGGTTTGAAAGTCAATCAGTACAATCACCACCCTTACATTTTGAGTGCTCACTCTAAGAAAGCCATGGAAATACAACGCCATTTTAAGCTGCTTTTCTTGCTAAAAACACCCTGTATTTTATCTTTCTTGTCAATCAAAAAAGAACCTCTATTGAAACTGCAGTGATGAGACCTTCAAAAGCAGAAGTAGTTTTTAATATAAATCATCATGGTCACAAGAATGAGATACTAGAATATTTGCTGTTCTATCTGCGAGCCGAGTCTTGGAACATCAGAGGTCGGGGACAGAACCCCTTAGCATTAGACGCTCACAACCCAAGCTGAGAGTCCTGTAGAATCCTGGCTGTTGCTTGATCTTCACAGTGAGATTTTTGACTTGAAAAGGTTGCTCACAGCATTAAAAGAGCACTGAAAATTCAGCAATGGTTCTGTTTGTGTTGATAACTTCTATCCTCCATATCTACCAGCAAGCCACATAGGAGATCCACTAATGAAATTGATTTTTTATCTCTTATGACTGATCAGAGGAAATCAAAAGGAAAGTACTCCAGTTGTTGGATCATATTTTGCACAAATAAATCATCCCAGCCCCAAAACAGCAATGCAGGAATTCCTCAGGACAATGTCTAAGGCCCAACTATCTTCATCAATGACCTTTCTTCCATCATAAAAGGTGAGAAATGGGAATGTTCAATTGGTCAATGTTCAATTCCACTCACAACTCTTAGGCAAATGAACACTTCATGTCAAGATGCAGCAAGATTCAGGCAGGACTAATCAGTAGCATGTAATGGTAATGACACAGAAGTACCAGACAATGACCATCTCCAATAGGAGAAAGTCCAGCCAACCACCTTTTACATTCATAGAGTTACACAGCATGGATACGGGCCCTTTGGCCCAATTTGTCACTGCCAACCATGATGCCTATCCATGCAAATCCATTTGCCCACATCCCTCTACACCTTTCCTATCCAAGTACCTGTCCAAATGCCTTCTAAACTTTGTAATCGTATCTCTTTCTACCACTTCCTCTAGCAGCTTGTTACATACAACCACCAACCTTTGTGTGAGAAACTTGCCCTTCAGATCTCCTTTAAGTTTCTCCCCTCTCACCTTAAACCTATGCCCTCTAGTTTTAGACTCACCCCCAGCCCCCACCCTTGGAAAAATCTATCTACCTTATCTAATGCCCCTCATAATTTTATAAATCTCTAGAAGGTCAATTGTATTATCATCACTAAGATATCTTTGTCACATGTACATCGGAACACACAGTGAAATGTATCTTTTTTTGCGTAGAGTGTTCTGGGGGCAGTCTGCAAGTATCGCCACGCTTACAGCGCCAACATAGCATGCCCACAACTTCCTAACCCGTACGTCTTTTGGAATGTGGGAGGAAACCGGAGCACCCGGAGGAAACCCACGCAGACACAGGGAGAACATACAAACTCCTTACAGACAGCGGCCGGAATTGAACCCAGGTCACTGGCACTGTAAAGCGTTATGCTAACCGCTACACTACCGTGCCTGCCCTACCATTAATATACCACTATCCCCTACCATTAATATGCTGGGGGTCCCCATTGACCAGAAACCCATCTGGACCAGCCACTTAAATACCATACCGACAACAGCAGGTATCCCTTTATAACAGGAATCCTGTGGTGGGTGATTCACCTCCTGAAACCCCTATGCACTACCGCCACCCCCCAAGGTCTTTCCACCATAGGAAAGACATGATGGAATACTCTCTACTTGCCTGGATAAGTGCAGCTCCAACTACTCTCAAGGAGCTCAACACCATCAAAGCAGTCCACTTGATTGGCACCCATTAACCACCCTATTCATTCATTCCCTCCGCCACCAGCACCCTTTCTGCAGTGTGTACCACCTACAAAATGTACTGATGTGTCTTGCCCAGGCAGTTCCTACAGCACCTCCCAAACCCACAACCTCTACAAGAACAAGGGTAGTAGGTGCATGGCAATACCACTTTGTGTCTGTTCCACACCAAGTAGTACACCATCCGTGGAAATATATTGCCAGTACTTCCATTGTCACTGGAACAAAATCTTGGATCTTCCTACCCAACAGCAGCAAGGGAGTAGCTTTGCTTGAAAAACTGCAGTAATTCAAGGCGGTAGCTCACCACCATCTTCTCAAAAGCAAAGAGGGATGAGCAATAAATGCTGGCCTTACCAGCCATGTCCAGATCCCAAAAATGAATTCGAACAAACTCTTCAGAGTATGTTAGATCAGGTAACTTGTAGCTTCCATTGACTCTTCTATTTGCAAATAAATCTAACCATTCATTGTAACCTAGATCCTTTGACCCAATGCTGTAGAAGTCTCAAGTTTTAGAACATAGAACATTGCAGCACAGTACAGGCCCTTCGGCCCACAATGTTGTGCTGGCATTTTATCCTGCTCTAAGATCTAACCCTTCCCTCCCACATAGCCTTCCATTTCTCTACCATTCATGTGTCTATCTAAGAGTCTCTTAAATGTCCCTAATGTATCTGCCCCCACAACCTCTGCCAGCAGTGTGTTCCACGCACCCACCACTCTCTGTGTAAAAAAAAACTTACCTCTGACGTCCCCTTTTAATCACCTTAAAATTATGCCCCCTTGTGTTAGCCAATGTCACCTTGGGAAGAAGTCTCTGTCTACTCGATCTATGCCTCTTATCATCTTGTACACCTCTATCACGCCACCTCTCATCCTCCTCCTCTCTAAAGAGAAAAGCCCTAGCTCACTCAACCTATCCTCATAAGACATGTTCTCCAATCCAGGCAGCATCCTGGTAAATCTCCTCTGCACCCTCTCTAAAGCTTCCACATCCTTCCTATAATGAGGCAACCAGAACTGAACACAATACCCCAAGTGTGGTCTAACTAGAGTTCTACAGAACTGCAACATTACGTCACGGCTCTTGAACTCAATATCCCAACTAATGAAGGCAAACACACCATATGCCTTCCTAACAACCTGATCGACCTGCGCCGCAACCTTGAGGGATCTATGGACATGGACCTATACATGGGAGTCATACAGCACAGAAACGAGCCCTTTGGCCCACCACATATGTGCTGACCATTTTGCCCCATCTACACGAATCCCTTTTGCCTGCATAACATCTGTGTCCATCCATGCCCTGCCTATTCAAGTGCCTGTCTAAATGCCCCTTAGACATAATGATTGTATCTGATTCCACCACCTCCTCTGGCAGCGGGTTCCAGATATCAACCACTCTCTGCATTAAAAACGTACCCCTCAGATCCCCTTTAAAACTCCTTCAGTCATCTTAAACGCATGCCCTTTTGAAGACGCAAAAGGAGCTCTAGATTTCCTCAAAGAAAAGAGGCACAAAACAAGGCCTAGATAAATTTAATAACCTCCACTGCAAGCCAAGACACTTAATTTTCCCTCAGGACGTTTGTAATAATGAGATTATCTTTTCATTTTTTTTCTGAAAGCCTGAATAACATGGGAAATGTAATGTTGAAAATGTGAAGGAATTAGACTGCAACAAGCAGCTTGGGTTCCATTGAATGAATTGTATTTTAATGAAAACAACTGGGAAGAATGTTGAGATGCTCTCAGTCAACACTCACAATTTGTGTCAAGTCTATAACCACATCTTCATTTTCTTTTGTAACTGGAATTAAGTTGAATTTGAATTACGAGGTACGGCTGTACTTCAGTCAGAAAAATATAGTCACAACTGGAATTTCTCCAAACTTGACCCCTTCTGGTGAGAGGTGGTACTGCAATGATTGTGGAATAGTTTTCATGGTGGTAACCCAAAATAATAAAAAAAAAGCAGCTTTGATAATCACATTGTTCTGAATAGAATGTGGAACCTCTAGAAAAGACCAACTGATCAAAATGATGAGAAAGGATTGTGGCCACAGCACAGTGGTGTAGCATTTACCAGTTACCATTACCACATGTTCATCTATGAAAACTCTGTGAAAGTGCCGATATGATAGAGAACTATTTAGTAAGTTGTTTTAGAATTTGGTAACCACTAACTTACTAGAAGTAAGTAAGTAACTACTAAACTATTGAACACCTCCTTCTATTTTCTCTTTAGGCTTCTTTGTATTGTTCAAGTGCCCATGATGACAGGTCAGACATTAGGTATTTGATATTTAGCTTCTTAGCATAATGAGGAGGAACAAGGAATCCTTTACTCATAAGAAGTGGACAAATTGGTTAGGAATGCAGTGTTCTAAGTGTACAGATTCAAAATTCATTTCAATTAGCAATGAAGATTAACTAAATCATAGAAAATGTGACCACACTTGGGGTTGATCTGTACAGATACACAATGTACAAAAGGATAAAAGCAATGGAGAGGATGCAAAAAAAAAGGATTTACAAGGATGATGCCAGAATTGATAAGGTCCAACTATTAAGGAAGAATGAACAACATGGGCTCAATTCTCTGGAAAAAAGAATTCAGAGTACACCCTAATCTCGGTGGTAAAGTTATGAAGGAGTTTCACAGGGCAGAGGTAGAGAAGACATTTCCAGTTGTGGAAAATAGGAGAAATAAATACAAGATAATCATTATAATTGTAATATAAAAGACATTTCCTCTGAATTCCATAAAATTGCAAAGACCTTTTGGGATGAATGATTCTTCTATTGCAGTAATATTCTGTACAATTCTGTGTAATCACAGAAAAGAAAAAAACTGAATTAAAATTACAAAAAGGGTGACACTGAACAAGCAACTACAAAATCAAAATAATCCATACAGCATTAAAATCTTGACTGGATCACAGCAGAGGCTATAATTTCCTCATAAATAGCTGTAGTTGATTGCTTCCAATGTTCAAGTGGTTTACACACCATCATTTTCATAGGCTGTAGCTTTGACACATGCTGTGATCAAAGATGCACAAAATAAGGGATATGAGAAATCACTGAAATATTCTAGTCATAGTCTAAGCAGCAACTTCATAGCAAGTAGTACTTGCACTCAGGAAAGCATCTCAGTTTCTTTACGAGAAAAAAAAATGCACATGCAAGAGTTTAGGCCTGGAAAGGATTGTTATTTGTATTCAATTCACTCTTAACATTATATTCTATGCAATCAGCTAATATACTTAATCAACTTATAACTGGTACTAATTTATTCCTTTCATGAAAAATAGTGGGCGTTAAGCCGAAGGAAGTATCCTCACCATCTGTATTTGATGTTGCAATAAACAAGGAGCCAACAGAACCAATCAGAGCTTGAATCATAGTTTGCTTTATAAGATCAGACAATTTCAAGGTTGCAGTCTCACTTTGTGGTTCAAATGATGGTCATAGGCTGCTCTAGTTTGTCTCGATCACAATTTATCTTAGCTGAAGCATGTGATGAAATTACACCCTCGACATCACTCCAACACACCAGCGCTGCTTTTCCCTGTAGAAAGTAAAAGGAAAATCGATAACGTCCACCTTTCAGCATCTCCCAAACTGTTTGCAGTACAAGTATACAGTAAAATGTGATGGTCCCACTTCTTACACCCAGACAGTCCCTCAGGCTTCAGGACAACTTATTTCCAGTCCAGCTTGTGTCTTTGTTGAGATTTTCCAGATCTTCAATTTCTTGGAAGTTGCCCGTATGTGGTTTCTTTTAACGCGGGGCAGCTGTGTTCACAGACAGGTCTTCATCCAGTGACACAGGGTCCCAAGAAAACTAGAGATCAGATTCTGTCAATGCCAATGCTCTGACCTATAAATCCGAATTCCACTTGTTTCCATTGAATAATTGATCCTCATCCTCCACTTAATCAGCAGAAGGACCAAAGAAACTGATGGAATGAAGACCCTATAGTGTAACCATTAGTTAGACTTTACCTCCTCACCCTTCAGCTCCAAACTGTTTGTAAGGTAGACCTGGCAAGACACAAAAGCAACTAGACATCATGAAAGGAACTGACTAAACATATGGATTGAGAAAGAAACGGAGTGACAGAGAATTAAAGATAAAAAAAATAGACAGAGAGGAAATAAAAGACTGCAAGTAAAAGAAATGAACAACTTTAAACTTTGTGAATCTCTAATAATACTTCAGAGTCAGTAGGAATTGTACACCACAGCTTAAGTTGTTTCTTATCTGGAGAAGTTGATAGGTACTGCAAGAACACAAATTCTTTCAAAGAACCCTTGGACTGTTAAAGTACCAACCCCAATTTTCCACAAATTTAACTAATGTGCAAATGCTGCAACTTCATGAAAGTCACAGGGAGGTTGGCAGCAAGCCCTTAGTTTACCAAGGCCAATGATGGAGCAACACAAATCATCCATTAACCAACAGCAGATCTCAATTCATGGATTTCTCCTTCATTACAGGTCACACATTAACAATAAGCACCATTGGGACAATTTCTGGTGCAACAACATGTTCACGTGCAATACAAAATGTTGATCTGAAGAAATGGCTCAATGCCATAATGTTTTCAACACCACTCCTGAATAGGCATCCAACAAGCTCACAAAAAAGACCAGCACAAAGCAACACTAAAGTGATGTGCAGGGTGGCACATTCTTTGTTCAGTAGGTTAAAAAGATGGTGCTGATTTTCATCTTTGGGTTTAAAATAGATTGAACAGTGCAGGGAAGGTGGCAAAATTGTACTGGAAAGGAATAAATAATGACTCTGAACTGTAACTCAGTCTGAATAAGAATACCAAAACAATCACTTAGAGGCCATCTCCATTTTGAATGTGGAATCATTCATGTCCTTGACTTTGTAAATGTTAGTCAGAGTAATGGCAGTAGAAATTCAAGGAAGTTGGAGAAAACTAAAGTACACCAAGTTTTTGTTAAAAAAAAATTAAATGAATAGTGTAACACTTAACATCCTCAAGGTCCCTAGGTTAAATTGATATTCTACAATCCTTACCAATCTTAATATCCTGGATTACAAACATTTAATGGTACAATTCTATGAAGTCCTATTAAGAAAGACTCTACAGAGTTAGAAATTGGTAGCACGATAGCATTATTTACTTGACGTTTTGTTTGGTGACAGATTTGGTGTGGACTTTTGTCTGTGTAATATAATTCAATAGTGGTTCATTTTATAATCTGCAAGGAAGTCCATCAATACTCCAACATATTTCCTGCAAAACCAAGTTATTTGAACCAATTACTCAGATTTTTGTTGCGAGAAGCATTAATCATTTGATACATGTCAGGAAGTGTCAGAACTAGTTAGTGTCAGATCTGTTGACAGTATATGAACTGCTTATATAAGGTATGGAATAATTTATCTAATTTAAATATCTAGACTGAAATATGTGACACATGAAGTGATGAACCACTGTTCAAATAATACTGGAAGTTATACAAAATCATTCATATGCTGAGTTCCTCCGTATAGCCCTGCTATCACAAGGATGTTACAAGTGGGGAATCTTCCCAAATAGGAAGGGATGGGGGAAGAGAAAAAAAAATCATACTCAGTCAACATTTTGTGGTTCTTTGAATGTGTCATTTATTACCAGTCCACATTTTGTTTTAAATTTTTTATTTTATTTACAGTGTGGTAACAGGCCCTTCCGGCCCAACGAGTCCACGTCGCCCATTTTAAACCCAAATTAACCTACCCGTATGTCTTTGGAATGTGGGAAGAAACCGGAGCACCCGGAGGAAACCCACGCAGACACAGGAGAACGTACAACCTCCTTACAGACAGCGACGGGAATCAAATCCCGATCGCTGGCACTGTAATAGTGTCGCGCTAACCGTTGAAAGCATCAAGAGTTAATCATTTTACCTGTGGCTTCCTTCCAAGAACGATATGTTTCAACATATAAAATTTCCAAATTCATGCTCCCTAATTGCCAACTCTTAACAAAATCTTCATAATATTGAATATTTCTATCAGCCTCTTAACTTTTGCTTGACCATGCAATATAGTAGCAGTTGTGCTTCTGAAATTCAGGTTCTTTGATTTCTGTGAACAACACACGGCTGCAACTAAATTGTATGTTTATCACAAGCAATCACTGACAAATTTGTACCATCTTCAGTCTCCCTCTTCTCTTGTTGTCTCAGAAAATGTCTTTGAACATAGAATTAAAGACATTTACAGCACAGAGGAAAACCATTCGGACCACATTTCAAACCTTTCATCGTCTTGATGTGTTCTGGAAAACAAGACATTCAGAACCTGACACATTATTTTAACTCTGACAATCCAATGCTTTGGATAAACTTCATGAGTTTAAAATCAATGAACTGATTAATGTTCTATTGGTTGTAGTTGGGAACATATCAAGATCTTAATGCAGGCGAGTGTAGGTGTTTACATTTGTCTACTTTTGAAAGGATACGTTAAGCACACGCATATTATACATATACATGAATATGCTATGGCCTTTACATAGTTAATAATTATCAGTGGAAGTGCCTGTATCTTTCCAAATGACTGCTCAAAATAATCAAAAGGCAAACCCCTGCAAATAATGAATTTAAATGCAAACTGGATTAAATGTTTTAGGGTCTGTGGGCCAGATTATCTGGGACCAAGGGATTAAACCTAGCCCTAGGGTTTAATTATGCCTGCTGTGCTCTTTCACCCACCACTGGCAAAACAACACACATGACCCACCTTTACATGCATAGAAAAAGATTATAAAATAGACTGGATCATACAGATGAAAATAATAATTTAGTTGAGGGCATTTCAGATAACAATAAAACAATTAATTAACTTGGTGCAGTATCAGGGTACCAGAGGATTTCACAGCAGTGAGGAGGTTATTTGGCCCATTATTCCTGCTCCAGCTTTCTGAAAGAGAAAACCAATTTGTCCCAACTCCCTGCTCTCTCTCTTTTGCCCAAAACAGTTTCCTTTTTAACTAAATATCCAGTTCCCTTTTAAGGAATGCTATTGATCAGCTTCCACCACCCTTTCAGCAAGCAAATTCCAGTGCATTTACAGTCCAATCTCAACCAGAGATATCTAAACCTCTGATTATGATGGTGCTTTAAATTCACTTAATTAATAATATAGAATATAAATCTTACTCTTGGCACTCTTTAACTGACAACTCATTTTCAAATGCTATCTGAAGATAACATAATACCTTGTGATGCAGTTGAAAAGGTTTTTTCTAACCTTGCAATGCAAGGGTGTCATGCAACTTGATGGATGATGGTATTACCGGGTTATTTTTAGCAGCAGATGAATGGGCTACTTACTATCTTCTATGAATTCCAATATTTTAAGACTGAAAATTCTATCAGAGTATTATTCTCAGACACTAAATACAAAGTGGGGAGATGGTGCTGCAAGAGAGACACATTATTCAGAAGGAGTCACTAACACCAAGACCACTTCATCATTGTTATTCCCTTTGACTTCCCCTGCATCTGCAGGATTTCAACATCTTCAAATAAATACCATAGACAAAGCCATTATTCTCCCCAATGAACTCTTAAATACATGTCCTTGTACCTCAATCACTGTTGCCATGACATGGCATGACTCAGTTTTGCTCAGTCCAGCTTCTCCTTACCTAGAACTGCAGTGCTGTTAATGGAACAGCAGCTAAAATTGACCAATTTCAGGTTCCCAAGGAAAGGTCCAAAACTCAGCAGCAACCAGAATTGATTGCAATATTTTGAAAAGTCATTCACTAAAATAAAGAGCACTTAATGAATTAAAATAACAAGTAACATAGAAGCAGATATGATAGTGGTGTTTAAGAAGCATTTAGACAGGCGGATGACATTTAAGGAATGGAGGGATATGGATCATTTGCAGACAGATAGGTTTAAGTTAATTTGGCATCATGGTCAGCACAGACATTGAGGGCGGACGTTCTATGTAATGACACAAGTTTTGTCACGTTTTCTAAGCAAGAAAGAACATTTACTTATGGCCCATATTCAGATGTACAAGTGATAGCAGAATGCTCCCAAAAAGGATGATGCAAGGAGGACTGAAAATGGGCAATGAGACCTATATCCAAGTTACCTTTACCCACTGCCCCCCCACCGAGACATCAATGCTTTCCAGGTTCACCTCACTACTGTTCCCTCTGATCCCTTCACTTTTAGAGTGCTTGTCCAACCCCCAGTCAGCTTCAGTCCACATCACAAACTCTATCTTCTAGTCGTTGACCCCATCCACCCCCAGTAACTGTCTGAAACTGAACCAAACTATTTGCAATTCATGCATTGTATCAAAGTGAACTATTGAGACCTTCTGCACCTTACCAACCCCACAATTGGAGCAAAAGCAAGGAGCATAACTCAAGTATAAAAAGACCAGAGTTCCACAAATTCCAGTACTGAAATAATTCCAAATATATCATGATCTATTTTTTTTTTAGTTGTGGTGTATGTTTGAAAGCTAATTTTACTCCAAACTAGTGAGTACCCCATGCTTACTTATTTGAAATTTATGGAATACGATAGTCCCATCTCTTCAATCCCTACCCACGACAATATTTTCATTATCTGACTGATGTAACTTATTCATAATTTTGAATCAAAATGCCAACCAAAAGAAGAAACAGCTTAATACTATAAATACATTCATCCTGCAGATAATGAAATAAGGGGAGCAAGGAGCCAGAAAATTCTGTTAACAATTTAGGTCAATTACACAGTTTGGCAAACAGATGACAAATTAAATGTAAATACCAAGAAATGCAGAAAAAGATGACTTATTTAGATTGACAATGAAGACAGCAGAAGCACTTCAGGGATGTTGTATATCACCGAGTCACAATGATGTGACAAAAAAAGTTTGTTGATGCATTTATAACAACAGATTATACACTATAACACAGCTGTTATATAATGTACTACAGCCAAGTCTACAGAGGTCATACAGCTGTTTAACATTACACTACTCAGTTCTCACCTGACTACTGTGTGCACTTTTGGGTGCCATCAAAAAACAGGTAGATGAGTGCATTCGGTCAGTATAAAGAATACCATATGTAATTTGACGAAGTGTCTGTGGCCTGAAACATTAACTCTGTTTCTCTTCCCACCGATGCAGCCTGACCTGCTTAGTATTTCCAGTATTTTCTGTTTTTGTTTGTAATCTGAAGTACAATGAAAATGAGCTTTGAGGAAAACTAGAAAGCTGAAAGAAACGTGAAAGCAACTACCTAAATTCAGGTTATAATTTAAAGGTAAATCAAATCACTGGGACCATAGGTTATAAATTAACGGGCTGAGCCTCACTGGGAAATGCCAGCTGCCTGGTGATAAACCACTGCCATTTACAATGCAAATACCAGAGAGTTCATGATTTAAGGCACATGTATATCCAAATCACACAAGCTCCAAATTTCCTGATATAGATTCCAGCTGGCACCAAGAAGTTCTGCTGCTAGAAAATGCACTTACTAAAATTCCCCAGCAATAGGGATTCTGCACCATTGATTTCAAAGGAGACATTTCAGCCACGAGAAAGAAAAAGTAAGAATTGGGTAAGCTGCCTTTAGTCATTTGTGTTTACAGTAGCCATTTTAATTAACCAAGCGTTAAATGTTGCTAGATAATTGTTGTTTTAAAAAAATGTTTAATTACTTATTTCAGTTTTAAAGTTCTTGAAAGATTCTGAATGTCAGAGACATTCAAAACCATCAGCTTTGACAGACAGCTCAACTGAAGGTATACCTTTGTTACACATCAGAAGATTTTCTCAGTGAACTTACAGGCAGGGTTTATTCTAGCCAATCCCATCCACATGCCCTGATTATGCTGTACAAGGCTCTGGCACTATGCAAGGCCTCAGTGATTGGCTCTAGGACACTCCCAGCCTTCAAGTTCAGCCTTATTGACCAGCCATCTGAGCAATGGTCACTTCAGGTGCCAGAACACACGCAGCAAAATCCATGGCATTGAGAAGCAAGTTTGAAACAAATTTTAGACAAGTATCTCTACTCAAAGTTGCCAGCAAAGAATCACAAATTAATTTCACTAAACATATTCATGGCCATCTTACCCAGAACTCTGTACTTGAGGCCTTCCAATTAAGTTTTGGTTCCCACCCCTGCAGCAAACACAATAAGTGTGATTGATAAGCTATCCCTCTATCTTTCTCCACTGCAATACCCTCCTTCAAGATTCTCCTCCACCACTACACAGTGGAATTGAACCAGTTTCACCTGCTTCTTTTCTTATCCATTAAGTCATAGCTAGAGAATCACCTGCACTGTTCTCCAAAGGACTAAGGGTCTATCACTACCCCTTCCCATTTCTTGTCTGCATACTCCCCCTTAGCAACATGACGTGACAACATGGTGTCTGTTTCCATGGGTACACAAACACCACCAAGCTTCACCTCTCCACAATCTCCCCTGCCAACTGTCTTAAACTGAATCAGGCTTTTTGCAATTTCCACTGTCATATTTGACCACCCAATGAGTTCTGGACCTTGTATCCATGCCATCTCTGTGGCCAGCCACCCCCCACCTCGGAAACATTGTCCACATGTGGTTGAAGACATAGTCCATGCCCTTATTATCTCTAAACTTTACTATTCCAAAGCAGCCCTGGCTGCTCACCTTCATTCTACGCTCTGTATTACTAACATCACCGAAAACTCTGCTGTTCATGTCTTATCTTGCACTACTCAGTTCACCCACTATCTTTATGCTTGCTGAGCTGCTGGTTAACCAAGGCCTTGATTATAAAATTCTCATCCTTAACTTTCAAATCCCTCCATGGTCTGCTCCTTAGAACACTGCAATCTTCTCCAGGTTTATAACAATCCGAAATCTCTGCACTCGCCCAGCTCTAGCATCTTCAGAATCCTTTCAATTAACTTCTCCACCAATGGCAGTCATGCCTTCAGCTGCCATGGACCTAACCTCTGGACTTCACTTCCTAAACCTTTCAACCTCTAAGACAACTAGAGATGGGAAATGAATGCTTGCCTTGCCAGCAATAGCCACACCTGAAAAACAAATAAAAACTTTCCTCATTTAAGAAGGTCCTTAAAATATAACCCATTGATCAATCCTTTGTTCACCTGCACTATATCACCTTAGGAGGTTCCGTATCGATTTGATTTGTTTGATAACACTACTGTGAAGTGCCTTGACATGTCTCTGCTGCATTAAAGATGCAAAACCAATAGAAGTTGTTTTTGTAGAAAATGTTTTTTTTTGCTTTAGACTTTTCATATGCAAAGCCTCTCCTACAATTCATGACGAACCTAGGTTGCAGAAAAATAAAAGCAGACATTACTCATATTAAAGTATTCATTTTAATTCTGAGAAAATATTCAATGACAACTTCCTCGACATTAATAAAACATGCAGTCATTGTGAGGTTTTGATTATCTACTATACGGCTTGTATAACTGAACCCAAGTTCTACGAGGGCAAGCATTGAAGGGCACAGTTAATGAATCATGAGTGCTCCCTGATCTGGTTCTCAAACTAGGAACTCATCACTTGGTGCCCTGAACTCCTCACTGCGCTGCTGAGCAATGGGCTCCCATTAGCAGAAAGCGTCAGATTCAAGGTTCAATTCTTTTCTGACTGGTGTTCATGAGGCAGTCCAAGCAGCTCGTTGACAAAAAAAATTGCCTCCCGGAGGCTATACAAACAACCCCATCAATCTCGGCCCAAACTTCACTCTTTGAAATCAAGTCCTGTTTTTAAGACAAGGCTGTCAGCTGCCTCGAGAGGATTTCTACCAGCTGTGGGGCTTGTGACCACAAGGAATGAGTGAGGTAAAGAGCATGGGTTCACATACAGTACATCAGCATGGATGCAGCCTGACCTTCTGAGTACCTCCAGTATTTCCTTTATTTATTTCAGAAGTCCAGCATCCAGTATTTTACTTTTGAGAAATACTATGGATCTGTTTTTAAGCATCAAGATTCATCTGCTAGTCACTGCAATCTCTAGTCGAAAATTGCCCTATGAATATTTGCAGTCAAGGACCTTGATCTTAATTGCAGTTTTGAAGTTGCTGTATTTGTGCAATTCTTTGAAATCCAGCCCTTCTTGATATTCTACCACTAATAATGTGCAAATTGCTGGCAAGCAGCTAAACGGATTTTGCATTAGTAAACTGCAGTACAATTAGAAATGTTCCTATTATTCCTTGATCTAAAATTGATCCAAGTAGTTCAGGGCAATCCGAGCTGGAGTCTCCATTTATGGTGAATAGCTAATCTCAGCTCCTTGTCCCTCTTATTCTGTCCCTTGGGATCGAGTACATGTTTCTACCACTGCAGTGTTATGGGTTCTGAGGTTGCTGATGAGATGAGACTCATCGTGTCAATCAATCAAAAAGCATTTGGTGACTTACCAGAATGTCTGAAAGATACTTGGCACAGTTCAGCACTTCAACACAGCTGGTAAGGCAATTGTCTAGGTCAAGAATTAAGAGATTACGGCAAGAAATTCTGTCACATAACAATGTTTACATCCTCCACACAACAGAATGTCATTGGAAACCTCATCACTTGAAGTCTGCAATTTTCCTCGGGGATCTCCAAGTGTATAATGCACTGGGGCTGCCAGACAGGTAACAAATACTCAGACCAAACTTTCACAGAATCCATTCCCACATGCTATGTCCACAGATGGCATGGGCCACTCATACCTTCACATCAAATAATAAGCTTGCTCTGGTGAACCAAAATGTGAACTGGCATAAGTAGGCCCCAGCCCCAATCCAGTCCTGTGCACCTAGCAACAAAAAAGAACTCAAGAAAACAGGAGTCGGCCACCAGGCCACTCAAGCCTGCCGCATCACTCAGTATTATCATGGTTCATCTATGCCGGCCTCAATTCCTCTTCTGTACCAGTTCCCTATAACCCTCAGTTCCTCAATCTTTCAAATATTTATCTATTTCATCTTAAATATATCTGACCTCCACCACCCTCAGAGTAGAGAATTCCAGAGATTCACCATCCTCAGAGAAGAAATTTCTATGCATCTCAGTTTTAAATGACTGGCCCCTTATTTTGCAGCTATATCCCTTTGTTCACAACTCTCCTACTGGTGGAAACGTCTCTGTACAAGTATCCTTTAAGTTAAAAATTTCCCCTTTGCTGTAATTCTCCTGCCTTCATTAGATCTTGCCTCAGTCTGACTGAGGCATAATATTCAAATGTCCCTTTGAACTTCAACCTGTTCTCCATTTCATCGATGGCTGCACATTTCCCTTGACAACTGCTGATGTCGATCCCTTCCTGTATGCATGTGGCTCTGGGATTAATATGGTTTCATTTGGGGAGGAAGGCAGATCTCCTCACCCGATTCAACTGGCGTGGGAAACAGAACATTCCCTCCTGAGATCATACATCATTAGAAACCAGAATACTAAAAGACCTGCTTGCATCAGCAATACTATGGAGAGATCACTGAAATAATTCTAACTGCACAGATGAAGAGTTTTTTTTCCCCTGTGCTTGCACTTACTTGATTATTAAGCAGCAAAAATGCAATGCAGTGCTTGTTTGGTGAATGACAGATGCAACTAATTACACATCACTCAGTACTGAAACTCAGTACATGCTAGTAACTTATTGTGGATTTTTACAGAAGTAGAATTAAGAGTAATTCCAAGCCAATTTCTTTATTTACAGTTACTAAACAAGGAAGACGGATTGTGATTCAGGTTGTGTTTTGTGCTTCATTTCATTGATTAATCATCAATTCTGGAGATCTATCGAAAATGTAGGTCCTATCTATGACCGTAGTGGGAGTGGCAGAGATTCTATTTGCTTTATATGTGAAAAAAACACATATTTAGGAAATATTTACAGTTTTACTTGCAGATACCTTCAGCTACTGTGTGAATTTTGGCCAAGTTTCAATCCTTCAGAAAAAAGAGTGCCACAGATAGAGCCATAGAGCAATACAGCACAGATAAAGGCCCTTCGGCCCAACCGGTCCATGCCGACCACAGTGGCCACCCAGCTAGTCCCAATTTCCTGCGTTTGGCCCATATCCCTCCAAGCCCCACCCCTACATGTACCTATCCAAAGTGCTTCTTAAATGATACTTTTGTACCTGCCTCAACCACTTCCTCTGGCAGCTCATTCCTCATATACTCACCACCCTCTGTGTGAAAAAGTTGCCCCTCGGGTCCCTTTTAAATCTTTCCCCTCTCACCCTAATCTTATGCCCCCTAGTTTTGGACTCCCCTACCCTGAGGAAAAAACTGTTACCATCCACCTTATCTATGCCTCTCATAATTTTAAACACTTCTGTAAGGTCCTTCATTCTCCTACATTCCAAGCAAATAAAGACCTAGCCAGGCCAACCTCTCCCTACAACTCAGGCCCTCTAGTCCTGGCAACAGCCTCGTAAATCTTCTCTGCAATCTTTCCAGTTTAACCACTTCTTTCCTAATAACAGGGTGACCAAAACAGTACACAGTACTCCAAGTGCAGCCTCACCGATGACTTATACAACTGCAACATTATGTTCATCTTTGGTTTGTATCGCCAAATTTGTTCTATTTTAGCAATGGTGTATTGTCCACTGCCTCTGAAATTCTGTTAACTTCAAGGGAATGAATTTCAAGGCATGCTGCTGCATGTTTAGACATTACCAACAAGGGATAAAACCCTAAGCTAAGGTATTTTTCAACTTCGTAGATTCCAGCTCTGTCCAACCAAACAAGTCTCAGCTCCCACCAACACTATTTCCTTTTTGCATTGAATGTCCACAGGTAAACTCATTTGCTGAAAAGTTAATGAACATTACACAATGGATTGAGAAAATTTTGAGCTTATTTATCTCTGCCACACCTCCTGCTTCAAGGTAGGAAGGCTGTCCACTCCATCCATCTCCTAGAGCAGGCTCACCATCTTCCAAAAGCATCCCACTTGTAAATGAAAGCAACATGGTCAGTTCCAGCAATTCATCCAATATCCCAGACACGTGCTGGTGCTGATACTGAGCCCACAGACCACCAGAGGGACACTTGCAGTCCCAGAAACATCACGAGTGCTCCATTGATGTGCCTCTTGAACATGCACCACCTGTTCTCCATTGACTTTGCCTCACGGTGATGATTTCTACAACTGGAAGCTGGATCGATGATGGCAAAATCCAAGCAGCTATCAGAAGTGGCTTTGAACAAATCTTCAGCCTATTTTGCTCATTAATTTAGTTTGAATGTAAATGAATGGTTGAGACTTTAAGTTCAGTTCACGTAATCACTTGATATTAGGTAACGTCATGCTTCATATATGTGAACTACATCTCGTAAGTCACTGCGGATGCAACTTTATGCAAAGATTAATTAATGCTCAACCATAAACATTCAACAACAAAATGAACTAACAGTAAATAATCAGGAGAAGGAAGTCTACTTATGGCAACTATTTTATATTCTTAATGAACCCAACACGATACCCAACCCTTGCTTGGGGCTGAAGGCATCAGAAATTATCCACTCAAAAGCAAGTGGTGTTGCAGAGTCAGAAAAGCAGAGGTGGAAGGGTTGTAAATATATGAGATTGACTTTATTTTAGGTCTTGAACTTAGCCCAAGTATAGTTACAGAGCCAGTGAAGAATGGACAGCACAAGTTATCCACTCTGCTGAGGGAAAGTTGGTTGGGAAGCTTTGCATTGTTGGCAACATATTGAAATTACACAAGAAATTACTGTAAACATTTTCCCAAAAGGTTATTCAATAGCTTGAAATTCTCCATTTTTTTTTTAAAAAGAAAAACTTATTCATCTTCTGGTAAAAACAATACCTAAGTTCACCAAAATTCTCTCAGTGCTGGAGAGATCCCAGAGAATTGACATGTGACGTTTCAGTTCAAGAAAAGACAGATAGCAGGAAACTGAGAAAATGCTGGAATCTACTGTTAAGGAGATAATAGTAGGACATTGAACAAAATTATAAAGCAATCAAGCAGAGTGAGCATTCTTTGAGGCATCAGTGCTGTCGAATCACTTATTTACAATCTATATTAATGAGTTGGAGGGGCTAAGTGTACTGTAGCTAATACGCTAATCATAGCAAGATCGGTGGGTTAGCAAGCTCTGAGGAGGTTCCAAAGATCCTACAAAAGGGCTATAGATAAATGAAGTGAGGGGCTGATGGAATATAATGTGGGTAAATGTGAGATTCTCCCCTTTGGAAGGCAGAATGGAAAGCAAGTTATCATTTAAATGGAATAAGACCACAAAGTGTTGCTGTGCAAGGGGATCTGGGGACTGGGGATCCTCGTACATGAAACACAAAGTTAGCATGCAGATATGCCAAGTAATTAGGAAAGCAAACAGAATGATGATCTTTATTGCAAGGGGTATGGAATACCAAAGTCAGGGCCTACGGATGCACATTTATCAGGTGCTGATGAGACCACCCCTAGAGTACTGCGCACAGTTTTACTCTGCATGTTTAGGCATGTGCTTGCTTTGGAGATAGTGCAGAGAAGGTTCTTTAAGTGGATTTCTGGGAGGAAGGGTTTGATGTATGAAGAAAGGTAGAGCTGGTTAGGCCCATAGTCATTGGAGTTTAGAAGAGTGAGAGGTGATCTTATTGAAACACAAGGTTCTGAGGAGGACTGGCAGGGTGATTGCTGAGAGGTTGTTTTCTAGAAGTGGAATTATCTCAAAATAACATAATTTTGGTATAAGGGATTGTGCATTGAAGGTGATGGTAGAGAAACATTTGGAATGCACCTCAGTGAGCTATGGTGGCAGTCATTGAATATATCCAACATGCAGATTGACAGACATTTGAATTCCAGAAGGAATGGGGAGAGGCTTAACATGCTATCGAATGGGGCCACTACTCTTGCTCCTGATTCTTATGCTCTTCCTACACTTTTCTCTCTCTTTGCTCTTCTGAAAGTGATGGTGAGTAATCTTCTTGAACAGCTACAATTAGTCTGGTGAAGGTGCTACTGGATCAGGTGTTCCAGGATTCACACCCAGCAACAATGATGGACAACAATACAGTACATTTCTAAATCAGGATGGCATACAACTTAGAAGGGAGCCTGTAGATGGCAATGCCCCCATGCAACTGGCACCCCTGTCCTTCTTGGTGCTAGAGGCAATGGATTTAGGAGGCAATATCAAGTAACTCCCTAGGAAAATCATTGCTGTGCAACTTGTACCACCAAAAGCCACTGTGTGCCAGAGGTGGAGAGATTGGCTGCTTGGGGTGGTGAAAAGGATGTGAACTAAGTGGGTTGCTTTGTCCTGGAGTATCCAAATTTCCCAGGAGTTATTGGAGCTGTACTCATCCATGCAAGTAGAGTACTCCTTCCTTCTCCTGCCTGGTGTCTTGCAGACGGTGGAAAATTTTTGGGATATCAAGAGTTAAAAGACTCACTGCAGAATATCCAGCCTCTTGTGTGCTCAAGTGGTCTGGATACTTATGTGGCTGGTCTAGTTAAGTTTTCGGTCACCCCAGGACATCAATGGAGATGGTCATTGTCACTTTTGTGTAATAAATGTTAGCTGCCGCTTCCTCCACCCCAAGCAGCCAATCTCTCCACCTGAAACCTCAGCGTTATCCGAGTCTTATACATATAGGCATGGGGCATTTCCTTTGCAGAAAGTTGCAAATGGAATTGAACATTGTGCAATCAGTGAATATCTCCACTTCCAATCTTATAATGGAAGGAAGATCATTACGAAGTAGTTGAAGATGGTTCAACTTAGGAACTCCTGCAGTGATGTCCTACAAATGAGGTGATTGAACTCCAACAACCACAAGCACCTTTCTTTGCGTGAGGTACCACTATAACCACCAGAATGCTTTCCATTTGGTCGCCATTGACGTTAGTTTTACCATGGCTCATTGATACCACACTTGGTCAAATGCTGCTTTGTTGTCAAGGGAAGAACTCTGACCTCACCTCTGGAACTCAGCTCTTTAGTTCATATGAGGTTTTGTGTAAAATCCAAACAGGATTGGTTATTGGTGAGTAAGTGCCACTTGATAGCCCTGTCAAATGAAATAGACTTTGTAGTTGGAGAATTCAGTGAAAGGCTAGGTAAAAGTCTAGTGCAGGTCTCCAGTAATAAACGTCTAAATGGGTTTATAGGTGGATAGATCCACAGGAATGGATGTACAGTAGGTGTGATTTACATGGATTTTGGAAAAGCCTTCGACAAAGTCTCACATGGGAGTCTGATTCAAAATGTTAAGGGCCATGGGATCCAGGACAAGTTTTAAAACTGGCTCCAAAATTGGCTTGAAAATAGGAGACAGAGGGTGATGGTAGAGGGTTGTATCTGCGATTGGATGCCTGTAACTAGTGGCAGTCCACAAGGATCGATGCTGAGACCCTTGCTGTTTGTAAAAGACAGGAATGATTTGGATATGGATGTGCGAGGCATGATGAACAAGTTCACGGAAGGCACAAAGGTTAGTGGAGCTGTTGATAGTGTGGAAGGTATTCTGAGGCTGCAGAGAGATATCGATGTGTTGGTGAAATGTGCTGAAAAATGGCAGATGGAGTTCAATCCAGACAAATGTGAGGTGATGTATTTTGGGAGTACTAATGAAGATAGGGCATACACCATGAATGGTGGGGTCTTAAGGAGTACTGAGGCACAGAGGGACCTTGGAATACAAGCCCATTGTTCCTTGAAGGTGGAAACACAAGTTGATAATGTGTTTAGCAAGACATATGGGATACCGGCCTTCGTTGGTCTGGGCATCAAGTACAGAAGTAGGGAGGTTATGCTCCAGCTTTATAAAACCTTGCTCAGACCTCAGCTGGAGTACTCTGTGCAGTTCTGGTCACCAAGGTAGAGGAAGGATGTGATAGTGCTGGAGAGGGTGAAGAGGAGATTCACTGGGATGTTGCCTGGGATTCAGTTATGAGAAGAGACTAGAGAAGCTAGGATCCCCCCCTCACTGGAGTGGAGGTGGTTAACAGGGGACATGTTTGAGGTATATAAAATTAAGAGTGCTGTAGGTTAGGTAGACTGCAGGAAAATGTTCCCCATATCAGAGGTAGATAAAACTAAAGGACACAAATTTAGAGTAAGGGGGAAGAGATTTAGAGGGGATATGACGGGGACCTTCTTTACCCAGAGAGTGGCAAGTGTCTGAAATGCACTGCCCGAGAAAGTGGTTGAAGTTGGGTACCTGACAGCATTTAAGAAGTGTCTCAACAGGACCTTGAACTGTCTAGAAATAGAAGTCTATGGACCAAGTGCTGGGAGACAGGATTAATATGGAAGGGTGCCCACAGGTCAGCGAATCAAATCAATCAAATCATTGGATGAAAGGCTGCCTTTTAGCGAATCATAACCAAGTCAGTACTTTGAGAATATCCAGTTTGTCCTGCACCCCGACTTTTTCCATGCAGCCTAGCAAATGTTCACTTTTCAAGTATATATCCCATACAACCTTGGAACGTTACAATCAAGTCTGCTCCGACCATTCCTCCCAGTTGTAATCAACGTACCACAGAAAAACAAAATTCTCTTATCGCATCCCTGGTTCTTTTGCCAACAATCTTAAATTGGACAACCTTCTAACCCAATGTTCATGCACCAATGAACTTTCTAGCAGACACCACTGGCTGCCAATTAGGAGTGGGAACTTTCACGGAATTTTCCCTTCATTGAGCTAGAGCTTTGCAGAAAACTGTCACATCCAAAAACTTGTATTCAAGTCGAACTCAATTCACTTCTGACAGGAAGTGGACCCATAGACAATTGGCCTTTGTAGCTAACCATCACTCACACATGCTAAAACAGCCAATGTTAGCAGATTCATAAAACAAGTGATATTTGATTGACAGTCCATTATACAACTCCCCTCACTATCCCACCCCAACTAATTTTGCTTCCCATTGCTTGCAATGGAGAGGAATTAAAGGAGGGCATTTAACAAGCATTCAATCTGTTGATTAAAGCTCTGCCAATGATTAAATGTTCCATCCATGCAACACAACCTTGCTGCAGCAAAGCTACATACTGTATTTTTTATCATCCAGAAAGGAAAGAAAGTAATTGGCATGGATCCTTTAAACCTAATGAAGAATTATCACATTTGAAATCAATTACTATAAATGTGGGCTAGACTATTTAAAATATTGGAGCATTGAAACCTCAGAAAAGAGTCAGTAGCTAATATTCTGCCAATGCTTCTGAGGGGGAAGTATTACAAGTTTAAATTACATTAAGTATATTCAGCAACTTGACCTCCAGGCCTTCTCTGGTAGATAATTCCACTACTTCATTATCCTCTGAGTAAAACAATTTTTCCTCATCTCAGTCCAAAACATCTTACCTCATACCCAAAGCCTGTGTGTCTGCTTCTGGAACTCCACACCCCCAACCAGGGGAAAACATTCTCACTGCATCCAGTCTGTCTAGCCCTTTCAGAATTTTTTAATGTTTCATTGAGATGCTTCCTCATTTTTCTAAACTCTCGTGAATACAGGCCAAGTTGATGCAGTCTGTCCTATGACAGTCCAGGAATCAAACTGATGAACTGTTGCTATACTCCTTCTATGGAAAGTATAGGAGTTTCAATACATCACCAAAGACTCTTACAAATTTCTATAGATGTACGGTGGAGAGCATTCTGACAGCCTGGTATGGAGGCTCCAACGCACAGGATCACAAAAGACTGGAGAGGGTTGTAGACTTAGCCGGCTCCATCACGGGCATAACCTTTCCCACCATCGAGGACATCTTCAAGAGGCAGTGTCTCAAGAAGGTGGCATCCATCACTAAGAACCCTCACAATCTGAGACATGCCCACTTCTTGTTACTACCATCGGGGAGGAGGTGCAGGAGCCTGAAGAGCCATACTCAATGATTCAAAAACTGCTTCTTCCCCTCCATCAGATTTCTGAACAGTCCATGAACCCAACCTCATTATTTTTTTTTGCACTTTTCATTTTTGTAATTTATAGTATTTTTATGTCTCTGCACTGTATTGCTGCCACAAAACAAATTTCCAGTCATCTAAGTCAGTGATAATAGATCTGATTCTGATCCTTTCTTAGATAATGAAACTAAAATGGCACACAATAATTTGCGTAGTTTCACAAGGCCCCATACAACTCCTGTACCCTTATGCAATGAAGGCCGAAATACCATCGGTCCTTTTAACTGCTTTTTTGCACCTTCATGTTTACTTTCAGTGATTGGTGCACAAGGACACTCTTTGCACATCAACATTTATGGATTTTTCACCATTTACTCAACTTGTCCAAATCACCTCAAAGGCTCTTTGCATGCTTTTCACATCTCACAATCTCACCTAGTTTCACGTCATCGGCAAACTTAGATGCATTACATTTGGTTTTCACACACAAATTATTTCTGTATACTATGAATAGCTGGGATCCAAGCACCCCACTGCTTGCCACCCTGAGGAAGTCCCAATTAGTCCTACTGTTTCCTGTCTGTCAACCAGTTTACAACCCATGCAAGTATATTAGCCCCAATCATATGCTTTAAATTTGCACACTAACCTCTTACATGGGACTTTATCAAAGGCCTTCTGAAAATCCAAATACACAGCATCCATTGCCTCTCCCTTATCTATTCTAACAGTTACATCCTCAAAAAAAAAACTCCAGTTGGTTTGTCAAACATGCTTTTCCTTTCACAAACTCCAACACGGAGTACAAAGTTAATGGCAGGATTCTGGGTAGTGCGAAGGAGCAGAGGGATCTGGGGGTTCATATCCACAGATCTCTGAAAGTTGCCTCACAGGTGGATAGGGTAGTTAAGAAAGCTTATGGGACGTTAGCATTCATAAGTCATGGGAGCGAGTTTAAGAGCCGCGAGGTAATGATGCAGCTCTACAAAACTCTGGTTAGACCACACTTGGAGTACTGTGTCCATTTCTGGTCACCTCATTATAGGAAGGATGTGGAAGCATTGGAAAGGGTGCAGAGGAGATTTACCAGGATGCTGCCTGGTTTAGAGAGTATGGATTATGAGGAGAGACTAAGGGAGCTAGGGCTTTACTCTTTGGAGAGAAGGAGGATGAGAGGAGACATGATAGAGGTATACAAAATATTAACAGGAATAGATAGATTGGACAACCAGCACCTCTTTCCAAGGGCACCAATGCTCAATACAAGAGGGCATGGCTTTAAAGTAATGGGTGGGAAGTTCAAGGGAGATATCAGAGGGAGGTTTTTTTACCCAGAGAGTGGTTGGGACATGGAACGCACTGCCTGGGGTGGTGGTGGAGGCAGGTACATTGGTTAAATTCAAGAGATTGCTAGATAAGCATATGGAGGAATTTAATATAGAGGGATATGTGGGAGGAAGGGGTTAGATAGTCTTAGACGAGGTTTAAAGGTTGGCACAACATGGTGGGCCAAAGGGCCTGTATTGTGCTGTACTGTTCTATGATTCTATGAAATCCATGTGGACTTAGTCTAAAGCTGCAGATATTTTCTAAAGATTCTATTATTACATCATTGATTAACTGTTCATTATACAACTCAATCCCATTCCCACTAATTTTATTATCTATTGCCTTTAATGAAGGAGAATAAAATCAGGGCAATTATGATTGTCCTTTTGTTAACTTTGGAATGTGTTTTCCTCTTCAAAGATATTTGGATATATCCCTGTGCAATACCTAGCCTTCACTTGTACGGAATAATGCCAGAATTTTCTTTGTGGTTCCTTTGTTCACAAATGTGGAAGTTTCCCTATAAAACGTGAAAAAAAAATCAATTAAATTGTGGTAATTAGTGGGGGGGTCAGGGGCAGAAGTAGATGTGTCAGACAGTGTTAAACATCTTTATTAGTCACACGTATATCGAAACACACAGTGAAATACATCTTTTTGCGCAGAATGTTCTGGGGGCAGCCCACAAGCATCACCACGCTTCCAGCGCCAACATAGCATGTCCACAATTTCCTAACCCATAAGAATTTCAAATGTGGGAGGAAACCCACGCAGACATGGGGAGAACATACGAACTCCTTACAGACAGTGGCTGGAATCGAACCAGGGTCGCTGGCACTGTAAAAGCATTAGGTTTGCCTTTCCTCTTGTTCTCTCTGCTTCACAACTTTCAATACTATATATATATAAAAAAAATCACCAGACATTTGAGAAAGAATCAAAGAAACTGCAAGCTGTCTCATGTAGTTCAACAAGTCCTCCAAAGCTGCAGACAAGCAATAAGGTTCAGCAGTAGCTGAGAAACACTGCCGTGCTCTGAAGCCACATTGCTCCAAAACAAAACATCCACACTCTTTTTCCACCAAATGCAACATAGTGCATTACATCCATTATAAAAGGAAAAGCTGAGGTAACAGACTTTGACATCCCAGCAGCATTACAGATGCTTTCTTTGCAAAGTCTCAATATTGCGCAGTGGACCATCCAAGTGCTGAACGGTGCCTGCTTGCTCACACAGTATTCATATTCAAGGGACAGTGAATTCACATCCCACAGCCTCAGCTTTGGCTTTCTGCAGCTTTCATTAATGTTGCATTCCACTTCAATAAATTATTCAGATGAGCCAAGAAGAAGCAACCAATACATGGCCCTTGGGTGATTGTTATTTACTGGAAGTACTCTGTAGAAATTGCTGTAAATTGCATAAAACTTCTCATTTTCAGAGCCATCTGTGCTCAGCTCCCTTCTGAAGGCTGTCAGATCTTGTAACTGCCCTTAAATAGACGTGTACGCCTCGTCAATATAATAAAATAATACGCAACAAATGAACCATTTGTTATGATCTTGTTGGAAGTAAGCTAACTTTTGGAATTTTTAGTGCAAAGTTGCATTTGAGTAAATGGACCTCTGGATTAAGCTAAAAACTAAATGCTCTAGAATTTCTTGCTCAACTACACAAGAAACATAAGCAGGAGTATGCCATGTGGCCCCTCACGTCTGTTCCACCATTCACATAAAGCACAGCTGATCTCTAACCTCAGCGCCACTTTCCTGTGCCGATACTATACTCCTTCATTCTGTTAATATCTTAAAATCTATGGGTCTCAGTCTTGAATAAACTCAGCAACCCAGTCTCCAGAGCACTCTGGATAGATAATTCCTAGATTTGCCAGTCATGGGTGAAGAATTTTCTCCTCGTCTTTCTCTCAAATGGCCAATCCATTATTCTGAATCTATAACCCCTGGTTCTAGACACTCCACGCCAGGGAAAAATCAATTCTGCGTCTACTCTATCAAGCCCCAGAGCAAATTTTGCACAAGTTAATGAGATCACCTCTCGGGTATTTAGAGATCTTATCAAATGGCGGAGCAGGCTCAACGGACCAGATGGCCTACTCCTGCTCCTATTTCTTATGTAGGGTATACAGCCTATTTGTTTAATCTCTCTTCATATAACAAACCTACTTTGCCTTTTAGGGAAGTTATATGACACAATGATATCCATAGTCACGTATTAGAATCAAGATTTAGGAATCTCCGAATGTATGACCAAAACTATAGCAGAGCTTTTGCAACCAAACAAAAAATAGGCCATTTTATCCATGTGTGTGTGGAAAATAATGTGCTTAAAAACTGATCACAGCAAAGCTGCCTCTAAATGCAATTGTCAGAATAGTTACCCATTTTCTTCCCTTTCACTGGTGTGTGTGCAGTGTCACTGAATACAACTTTATTTCAAAGTCATCTTCTGATCTGATTGAGCCCACTGTACTGATAAAAACCACAGACACAACCAGCTGGTGGTGTCAGTCTTCTCTCTCCATTTTCAAAATGGAAACAGAAAAGTTGTAGGATACATTTTAAATGAATTCCTTTAACAATACTAGTACTCTGGGCGTAATTTCTCTTTGCCAGTCTCCCACAGCCGTTAGCACTCTCCACAGCCAGATAAATACTCACTTAATGCCTTGTCCTCTGAATCACAAAGTCTGGTATTTCATCCTTGCATTTAACTTAACTTTAGAAATTTTTTTTTGCTGCTATATTAATACATTCCACTGTCTGCTAATTTTTCTGCAATGAAGTCCACAAGCGTCTCCTATGTATACCCAGTTTGTCAAATGATGAGCTTAAACAGCTTTCAGCTAAACAAATGATTGTAAATTAGGGATTGTTTTAGACAAAAATATTTTCCCCAGAATAAGGGAAGAGTTTGGAGGAAATAAAACCATACTAAGACGACAACTTGAAAATGGTTAAAAGGGCAATAAGAATCTGAGGCAGCAACACGAGTATTGCAATAAGAATGTTACTGACATAAGATAATGTAATATATCTGGGATTTTTAAAATGCTAGGTGATACCCAAAGCCCATAAAAATAAGAGCTCATGAAAATGCTGGTAATAAAAATGCAGGCACAACAGAATAGCATACCACCAGTAAATCTCAATTTTCCTCATTTTAATGACTTGAGAACTTAAATGCTCATTTTGTTCCATTTCCAGGACAACCATCGATCACTGTAAGTAGAAGACCCTTTCTGGAGAGGGAAACCTGGTTAGGAAATTCTTCCACTGTTCAAAAAGGTTATCCTTCTTATGAGTATATTATACATTTAATGTTCTGTGTACATCTTCATATTCTTTCTGCATCGTAATAAGTGAGCCAACTTTCTCTCGACCAGTTTATTCTACCGCACTCTCACAGGGCTGATCCAGGTGACTGCATTTTAGCACTGATCCTGACACTTCGGATTCCCACCTTCACAGAAGCTGCAGCAGAATAAAGGAAAAAGGTTGAGATGCTTCTTGCAATTAGCATGATTAGTTCTTTCTACCGTCGGCCTTCAGCTCCTTTTGTTGCAGGTGTGCATTTCACCTCCTCTCTCGCTCTTCAAGAACATTGCCGTTTCACGGAGTTATTCAACTTCATTAACCTGTCATTCAACCAAAACCAGAGTTCCACTCTGTAACCTTGTCCACACCCAACCTTCCTTTCATTTCAAGTGCAGACCAGTTGCATTTTCTAACTTCCAAAGTATGTTGGGTATATTTTATTGTACAGAATATAATATTCTCTTCTGCATGAAATAACAGGTTCACTGGCTCGCAACATTAATGTCACTGGAGATTCACCAGCAAATGTAACTGTGAATAGAAAGTGATAAAGCTTGGTTCTGATGCCTTTGTGCCATGACTGAGGTATCTTGGCACAAAGCCACCAACAGTCAAGGTAACATGAGGTTGGGGAAGGTAAATGACTGGGAAAACCCACAAGGCAAGATCATCGGGAGGACCTGCTGAATTTAGAGAGGACATAACTAGGCTGGAACTGGTTGAGAATATGGGAAAATATTGGGAGGATGAGTATGTTGAGAGTGTGCGTGTGAGACCATAGTGCAACATGGGCTTTAGTGGAAGGTTGCAGATGATCTACAGCTGAACATCTGGCATCGAAGAATTTGCTTGTGGGGAAGTGGCAGATGGATTCAATCTGCAGGTGGGTTTACTTATAGAGGGAGGGGAGACCTGTTACGAGGAGAAACAATTCTACTCAGCCTTTTGATGGAATCACGCTCGCCTCCCTTCATGTGACAATTATCCCAAATTCTGGGAAACCAGGACACCCAGTATTTGATCTGAAATAGATGTAAAATGTGAGTCACATAACATAATTATAATACATAAATAATATTTAAATGCCAGGGCCTTTTACGAAGAGCAAGTTAATGAAAATTACTGTGTTGTCTTTTACCACAGAGAAAAATATATCAAACTAACCAGAAGAGCAGAACGTTGCAAAGAATAAAGCATTTATTTTCCAGGTACCATGCAGGGTAAGGTTGTGGTAGTCCAAGTATAACAAATATTTATTATTTACTGCCTGTTTCAACAGAATCTGCAAAAATCTTCTCAAAGCACAGAATGGAATACAAATTGGATTCCTTAATACATGTTTTCTTGCCAGAGTTCATAAAAGGTTGTGTGATATGTCGATCATACCTTGTCACACAATACTTTATAGGTTATCCTATCAGGGGAAATTATGCACACCAAAAAAAGGTCTGTCATTTCTGCTGATTTCTTCTCAGCTTTGCAAGGAGTCAGGGTTTACAAGTAGGTGCCAATCTATAGACAATTAACCTTCAATTGATTTCTCATCATCCCCATTTACAAAAAGTAAAAATCTCACGGGTATGACGGAAACTATCTCAGTATTCTTGATGGGCAAAAGGGAAAAAAAAGACAGCATCTTATTATGTGTTCAGAATGTGTTTTTCAAACTGGTTGCTGTATAAGCAACTGCAATAAGATTTCTCTATTAGTCACATGTACATCGAAACACAGTGAAATGCATCTTTTGCTTAGAGTGTTCTGGGGGCAGCCTGCAAGTGTCACCACGCTTCCAGTGCAACATAGCATGCCCACAACTTCCTAACCCATACATTTTTGGAATGTGGGAGGAAACCCACGCAGACACGGGGAGAACGTACAAACTCCTTACAGACAGCAGCCGGAATTGAACCCGAGTCGCTGGCGCTGTAAAGCATTACACTAACCACTACACTACAGTGACCAACCAGTATTTATAATAAAGGAAAAAAAATCTGATTATTTCCTATCAAGGTGTCAACTGAGGAAGACAAGTTGTCCGTAGGGGAATGCTGCCGACTGGCACATTCCGGGCTGCAGGAGTACGTGTTGAGGGACGCACTGAAGCTGGGTGCAGCCAAAGCAAGGGCTCGGTGGGGAAGGACTACAGTTTAGGGTTCTTCTGCCACTGGAGAGGGAGGGGCAGGGTCAGGCAAGAAAGCTCCTTAAATATTATAAATATGGGACTGGGTAGCCCCCAGGGAGCCACACGCATGGCATTGGTGCTTTTTTTTTAAATATATAAAAAGGTAACACTAATGAATGATCTGTACAAGAATGTAAAGGCTTGCACTGTTTTATAATTGTATATAGTTTCTCTTTTATTATGAATAAAGTTTATTTTGGAATAAAAAAAAACTGAGGAAGACAAGTTGGCAAAAAAAAACACAACCAGGGAAGCCCCAATTCTTCTTTAAGTTGAAAATGATACCATCACACATTGATCTGAGCAAGCAGGCAGGATCTGAAATTGAAGATCTCAGCCAAAAGACATTAGTACTACTCAGAAATACTGGTCTAAAAAGGTTTACTTCAATCCAGAGCGGGATTTGAACCCACATCTTTCTTATCCAGGAGACTAGCAAGTGAGTCTAGTTGATGGATTGACATATTTGTTCAAAGATATTTTACTTCCACACAAATAAGTATCCTTTGACTGACAGTAAGCAAAACCAAGGGAGATTTCTCATTTTGAAAAACCAAAAGCTCAATTAAACAAGTGAGAAAAAGTGTTACTCACACTTATTTAAAAACAGAATGATACAAGGCATTGGATACAAAATTTACAATTACCCAGTAATTGAAATAATAGAATTATTCCAGCTTGGAAGGAGGCATTTGGCTAATAAAACTCACACTGAATCTCTGCAAGAACAATCTGACTGGTCCCTTCTCCCAGAGCCCTGCAATTCTTTTCCTATTTAAATATTTTAATTGATATGCTACAAGTCTACTCCAGTTTGAAGTAGTATGCATATGTGTTGGGTATGATGCATTTAGCTATGCTGTTCAAATGAATAAGCACTAGCTCACATTATTAACAGTTCTTACTCATATAAAAGCTTCTGAATTATTGTTGGAGAATGAAAAGATGATTCACTGGCTTCCCTCATTAAAGAATTAAATCCAAGCACTTCAATTTCTCCCTCATATAAAATACTATTCTTTTAGATTTTACATTCAGGTGCACATTTTATGACTTTTCAAGAAGAGTTACATTTACTATCAGTTTGAAGAGCTTACACAGAAATGTACATTACACTTAGTTAAGTAATTCTTCAACTTAATGACTTGCTTTATAAATTCAGATGGCTAATAGGACCAGCATTCACACCCACTGTTGAAAAGCTTAAATATTGTGCATACCATGAATCCCTGCTTCATCAAGACTAATCTTTCTTTCTTCTTATTAACAAGGAGCTGAAGACAAGGTTATAACTGAGATTCAAACCAGCCATAGTAAAAGGAATGTCCAAAGTAAAAGGAGTCACAGATATCTCATTAGGACGTAAAGCCTGTAAGCATTAGAATTTCAGTGTGATTGTTTACTTTGCTGAATTTCCCTCAAGTGAAGTAAGTCAGTAACTTACTGAGAAGGATTGTTCAGTTATAATCCATGTAGGGTGTTTATAAAACCTGAGCTATAAAAGGGGACAGGAGTGCAAAGAGGCTCCAACGTACCAAAGTACATCAGACACAGTCTCACAATGTGTTTGACCAGTCTGCTGTGCCTTTCTTGGTGGTGATGAGCAAAAAGCTAGAAAGAAATTCAATGTAAACTTAACCATTTGTATGCTTAACAAATAGTTATAGGTAGATGCTCACAAGAATTTTGCACACACATTCTCCCATGTATGGCAATGCTCTGGGGCTTCTAAATGTGATAAAATAACAGCCTCACAATTATATTCCACAGCACTGTCTTTATGTGCTGCCCATTGGGAAGTTTTACAGAACATATCAAGTGCTTTGTCCACTGTTAGTTTCACTGCCTTGGATCCTCACACAGAAGACATGGATCCAGGTTCCTCACATGCTGCCACTTTAATGCAGGTTTTCAGGCAAGTTATTACTTCTGAATTTTTTTAAAAAATTGAACAACAGTTGAAAAAAAAAGAAAAATAGTGATACTAAGTTTACTGGTGGTATCCTTACACACCAACTTACTTGTCAGTTAAATGGCTGTTTGTTTTGAGAGATAAAAAAAATTGTCTGCTTAATTGAACACTATGTTGTGACTATTCTTGTAAAACCTCAACTATTGGGAATTATTACTTTGGGGTGATAATTAGATCATGGCTCCTTGTCACTGCCAATGTATTAGCTTCTGCTGGGGGTAAAGAGGGAATAAAAGCTCTGTCAAGGTCATTTTGTGCCATCTGTAGCTATCACAGAACTATTCATTTAAAAGGGGCATTGTCACTACATTGAAGAGCCTCAGAACATCGAACAATACCGCACAGGAACAAGCCCTTTGGCCCACAATGTTGTGCCAGACAAATTAAACTGATGGCACCTAATCCCATCTGCCTGCATATGGTCCATATCCCTCCATTCTCTGCAGATTCATGTGCCTAAGGCCCTCTTAAATACCTCCACTGTATCTGCCTCCACCACCACCCCTGGCAGCGCATTTCAGGCACCCACTGCTCGGTGTCAAAACAAAACCTGGCCCTTTGACCTTTTCCCCTCTCTCCTTGAATATATGCCCTCTAGTAGTAGACATTTTGACCCTGGGAAAAAGATATCAGCTGTCTGCGCTTCTCATAAGTTTTATAAACTTTTTAATCAAGTCTCCCATCAGTCTCCATCACTCCAGAGAAAACAACCTAAGTTCGTCCAACTTCTTGTAGCACATGCCCTCTAATCCACACAGCACCCTGGTAAACCTCTGCACCCTCTCCATAGCCTCCACATCCTTCCTATAATGGGGCAGCCAGAATTGAATGCAATACTCCACATGTGGCCCAGCCAGAGTTTTACGAAGCTGCAACATAACTTCCTGACTCTTGATCTGAATGCCTCGACTAATAAAGGCAAGCATGCCACACACCTTTACTACCCTATCCACTTTCAGGGAATTATGGACTTGGATCAAGAACATAAATGCCTCAAAACTTATCCCCAGTCAGTATTAGCAGCATTAGCAGGTCCATGGCAAAAATTGCAAAGGCATAAGTATAATATGCTAATTCTTTTACTATACCATGCTTAGTATCACTAACTAGGGATGAATTCCCAGGAAAAGAAATTTGCAATAGTACCTCATGCCAGTAAATTACTCCAAAAGGCAACCAGCCATTTTGCTCATCGCAAAATTACCACAATAGCAAATGGAATTTAGTTACCAATTCTTTTATTATGATAGTTCAGGGATGAATATTGACTCAGCCACGAGAAGAAATCCTTGCTGTTCTTCAAACAGTGTCCGGGGATAATTTACATCTACTCAACTAATATTTTGCCAAAGTACATTGGGTCTCTACCTACTTTTTTTGCTAACAACTCAGGTGAAGTGATATATGACAAAGAATCACTTTGCCAGAATTATTTAAGCATAAAACAGAGGAAACATGATATCAGTAATAGTGTTGTAGTGATGCATGACATCTTACACCATGCACTGTGTGACCTTGATTGGAGATGGCTCTGTTCTCCACTGAGTAAAGGCTTGTCCATCAGGAAAGATATTTTGGTTAATGAGAGCTAATACCCCTCTACAAAGGGATCAATATAGCATACAAAAAGAGGGAATTCAAGTCAGTACTGCTGTTTTTTTTAAGAAAAGAGAGAAATCCAGTTACGCCCGTTCTTTGGGTTATTTCCTCATTTCCTGTTGTCCAGTATCTTTTTGTATCTCAGTACCTTGGAGACACAAGAGACTGCAGATGCTGGAATCTGGAGCAACACAAAGCACTGGAACTCAGTGGGTCAGGGCAGCATCTATAGGGGGAAAATGGACAGTTGACATTTCAGGTTGAGACCCCTCATCTCAGCATCTTCCCCAAGACTTGATGCTCAAATCAAAATGCAATACTTCACTTGTGCTTTGCCCATGCTTCTACACACTAGGACCAGGTCACCGCTTCAGGATTCCAGCATCATTGAGTTAATCTTCTCCCAGGTGTTAACTGCCGAGAAAATTTGAGAACAGCCTTGAGTAACCTCTTCTCCACATTGTCCCCATTTCAAACAACAAACCTTCCATTTGACAGTGAATGGACAAGTAACAGCCAACATCTCCTACCAAGGTCACATAATGCATGGTTTAGATGTTGTGCATCACTACAACACAGTTCTTTAAAGGATTACTGTTACTGATACAAGTTTAATCAGTTTAATGTTTAAGTATACTGACACCTGCAGAAGAAAGTTGGTGGAAAGAAAACAAATTGTGACTTTCAAAGAGCTATTGATAAGTACTTGAAAAGGGAAAAAACAAAATCTCAGGGCCACAGGAAATGACCCAAAGAACGGTATAACTGGATTCAGCTTGCAAAATGCCAGCACCAACTTGATGGGCTGAATGCCCTCTGTACACTGTGTTGATTCCTTTGGAGACTGTTTTAGCACTCATTAACCAAAATAATAAAGGTCCTAATGGATTAAATTATTGCCAAGGGCTGGTTAAACTTTTCACTCCCTTAAAGTGATAAGCCAATTGAGATGTTAAATATGGGAGCTTCACAGAAACTATTTCTTCTGGTTAAGTGGATATGCTGGGCAGGATGAAAGTAGGAAAATGCATTCTTATCCCCCCACTGAAGTCACAGGAATGCAAGGAGACCATAACCAGTGGGTGATACTCTCATGCATTTAGCAATAACAACCAAAGACAAATTTCTGCACTGTTACTTTGGATTTACAGCTGGGTCACTTAGGGGCATTGTCAGGAAGTAGTTCTCATGGAATGGAGAGTGGAATTGTACAGCTCCTTTCCACATTTCCACCTGTGGGTTTAATGAAGCTTTCAAGATGTAGATTGATAGATTTTTGTACGGTGATGGCTCCACAAAAGGCATGATCCAAAGTTACAATCCCCATGTTCTCATGGAACGATGAAACAAGTCTGAAGATCTGGATGTCAGTCCCTTGTTCCTTTGCCAACCCTTTCCCCGGAAGCAGCTTATGACAATGAGGAACCAAAAACAAAAGAAGACCGGAAGAATATTTATACAATTTTACGCTTCCCACCAGCCCAACAGAAGCATGGTTCATATTTCTCAAGGTGAGGATACTTGCCATTTAACTGCAATGGCCCAAATTCTGAAGTTCACTAAGCTACTGAAAAGGTCCTGACCCGAAACATTGACCGCCTGCTTTTCTCCACAATTGCCGCCTGGTCTGCTGAGTTCCTCCAGCATCATCGTGTTTTTCATCTATATTCCAGCATCTGCAGTCCTTTGTTTCTCTATTGAAAAATTCTCTTCAACTCCTCCCTTGTAAAGAGTTTAAAAAAAACCTGGAAGAAATAACCAGTCAAAGGGCCAACATGAAGAATGCACATCACCAAAAAAAAACATCTAATTGTTATGTTGTCCCCACCCATCCCTCTGCAATACAACTTAAAACATGCACGTTTTCTAAATATTCCCAGTTCCGGTGAAAGGACACAGACCTGATACTTCGGCTCTGTGTGCGTGTCTCTCTCTCTCTCTCTCTCCCTCCCTCCCCCCCAGAGATGTCAACTGACCACCTAAGTATTTCCAGTGTTTAAGAATCAGAGCCATTGAGTTGTCCAGCACAGACACAGGCCCCTCAGCCCACATTGACCACTGCACCCATCTAAACTGATCCCATTTACCCACATTAGGTCCATAGCCTTCTATGCATTGGTGATTCAGATGCTTGTCCAGATGCTTCCTAAATTAATGTTTATTTGTTATTTAGGATTTTCTGTTTACTTCCTATTCAAGATTTTGACAATGATTGACATAATACTCAAGTACAGTCAAAATTATGTCCAGCAATTGTTCATTGTATACGCCTGGAAGGAATTCGCAGAATTAGTCTTTGGATTAGTTGGTAGATTTTGTTTGAAGCAGGCATTAGTGAACAAATTGGCATCGCTATTCAATTAATGAACAATATCATACTAATACGCTGAGCGCAGTTAACTTAATCTAACAGGACTAATTAAGCACTTCTCAGCTCAAGGTCTGAAAATCCCACTCTAGGCACCTATTTTGGCACAATCTGATTGTTATCACTGTAACCAGCACAAAAGATTTGAGGTTTCAAAATCTTTCACACTAGTCCTAAAAAGGATAGAATCAAGCCCAGTTATTAAACTGGCCATACCCCCAGGGTTGAACTTTTCACCATTCAGAATTTCAGCTAATTGATTGTATACCTTCAGGGTTGTTCCAAAAATTAGCTGGATCTTTTGGGTACAAACTTCTAATGGGTTTTGAATGTAAAACTGAAGGAACTGACTAAAACTGTGAATAGAATTAGAAAATTTCTAGAATATTTCCTAAAATTCTTTGAGGTCAATTCACTACCTATTTATGACTTGTGGGTGCATTGACACTCATGTAAAATGTCCATTTTTGTGATAAACACGTTTTCAGCTATCTCAATCAAACTTTACCGAGTCACTGCTCTTAAAAGGTATTAGTGATTTTTTTTTTAAATAATTCATTTTAAATTTTTTTGAATGCATAACCTCCCAGGAACCAATTATGCTAAAGATTCAGCAAATGTGTTTGAGCAGAAATGTGTGGAATAAATACTTGAGGGAGAGGATGCAATTTGTGCTGAATTGTCAAGTGCACCCAAAGTGGAACTTGTATACCCTGATATTACCCATTTCTACTCTGTTGTTTTGGTTCTTTGCAACATTACAGCTTTTTCACAACTCAGAGTGATTCAGCTTATTTCTCACACTATAAACACAATGTATATTGGCATTCATCAATAAAGTAAATATATAGCAAGAAGATTCAGAGGGGGAAAAAAAGCCATTAACAGGTAGCATTTCTGCCTTATCTGCGAATCTGAAATTTATAGGGAATGGCAGATTTGTCCTACCAGGAGAGATTGAGTAGATAGGGACAGTATTCTTTTGGAGTTTTGAAAGTTGAGATCTCAGTGAAACTGCCCTCTTCCTTTCTGTTCCTGATGAAGGGCTCAATCTGAAATGGCGATTGTTTATTTCCTTCCACAGATGCTATCTGACCTGAGTTCCTCCAGCATTTTGTGTGTGTAGCTCAATGAAACTTGCAACATTATTAAAAGGGCTTGACAAGCTAGATGTAAATGTTTCTCCCGATGAGTCTTGGACCAGAGGGCACAGTCTGAGAGAAAGGTGTAGGCCAGTTTAAGATTGAAATGCTAAATTTCTTCATTCTTGGGTGGTATAGTGGTGGAACCTGGCAACCCAGGTTCAATCCTGTCCACTGGTGCTGTGTGTAAAGGTTGCATGTTCTCCCTGTGGCCACATGGGTTTCTTTGGGTGCTCAGGCACACTCCCACATCCCAAACATGTGCAGCCAGAACACTCATTGGCCACAGTAATTGCCCCAGTGTGACAGTATCTGGGGGGAGTTGATGGCAATGTGGTGGTAAATTAGTGTAAGCTGTCCACTTACGCTAAGCCCACCCTGATGTGGGATCGTGGAGGTTAATGGTCGGTGTGGACTTCATAGGCCAAAGGGCCAGTTTCTGTGCTGTTTCTCTCCATGACTATGCACAAGATGGCAAACCTTTGAAATTCTCTACCTCAGATGGCACTGAAAGATCAGTCATTCTGCTCAAACTGTGATCAATAGATTTCTGGGTATCAAGGAAATGAGGGGAAAATGGGGGTAGCGCTGGTAAATGGCTGGGAGGTAGAAAATTAGCCATGGTCTTGATGAATGGCAGAGCAGACCTGAAGGGGCCACATGGCTTACTCCTGCTCCTACTTCCCATGCTCTTATAATGGGCCAGATAATGACGTAACAAGACATCTTGTCCACGATTAGATAGACTTGTCCATGCACCAGTCAGGTCACAAAACGTTCGTCTGTTTATTTGCCGAAAATGTGAGCTGATCACAAGCAGAAATAAGGCATCTGGGAACTTTATGAACAAAGCAATCAATTGGGTATTTCCTTAACCAATGGGATTTCAGAATTGGAAAATTAAAACCATCCAGACAAAGAAGAACAGTGAATTAAAGTTGGCAAATTCAATGCCAAAAAAAAATGAGGTATTGATGAAGGGGGAGAAGGAAGGCAAGATCAAATTCAGTAAAAGGAGCAAATTGTGTTCAGAGAGGAGAAAATAATTGTGAATCTTTTATTCAAACTCTACGGTGATGCATGATACTTTCACCTCCCCCCTCCCCCTCCCCCCCCCCCCCCCCCCCCCCCCCCCCCCCCCCCATTTTCAGAGAGGTAGTCAGTAACATTCCCTACATCAATTACAGGTTATATTATTTGCAACAACAAAATTTAAACTTTAGTAAGGTTAGTGAGCACTTACAGCAACCTCCCAAACAGTCTAACATGGGGAAGGTTGAGATGTTGTTTCTGCACAGCAATAAATGATGCACTGGGACACTGTTACTAAAAATTTTTGATAATTACAATCAACACTGCAGCTGCTCCTTAACTTGCTGCACCATTTACCCAAAGACAACAGTGATTGCCATAGCCTTGTCACTATCTTGACAAGATAAACTGTTCTTCAATTCCTGAACAACTTCAGAAAATTCAGATTTTCTACTGAGAGGCACACATCTTGTACATTGCAGTATAACACTTAATAACACAATGTGTTAATTGCTGCAGATTAACCTCTCTAATCCTTTCTAGAACTGACCCAAGAGATCTTCATACTAAACATGGATATGGGAAGTAGACAAAGTTCAGCTGCTCTGCCCCATTATTTTTCATCCCAACAAATACAATTATTTTTCCTTGCCCTCAATAAAAAGCATCCTCCATGTCAGACTGCTCACCTAATGTGAAGTCTTATTTCTGTACTCACTAATGGATAATTATTGTAATTAAACAACTAACACATATTACATCTATTGTACTAGAATGCACACATAATATCTCACCACCTGGCTTTTCTGCTTAGGCCCTTACCTTTTATTTCCTGTGACGAGTTTCCAAACACACTGAAAATTTATGTGAATATTAAGTAGGGACAAGAGCAGAGACAAAAGTCGGCATTTGTCTTAAGCAGATACATTAACAGGTTCTGTCATCAGGCATGTTGGCACATACAGCATTAGAGCGCACATGCACTAATTGCATTTACCAGATGGCTCCTCTAACCCTACTGTTAGCATAGCATGATTAAACAGGGTTGACATTTATAGGCTTTCACTGTCTTGTCATTATGACTGAGCAGTGCATTAAATAACATAGCAGTACTTTAACTAAAACACCAATCCATGAAAAATCATATAGGTTTTTAAACTAATACATTAAGATAACCAAAACAAAATGACAGATTCCATTTCCAGGTTGATGGAAATGCTTTGCCACTGTTTCTATTGGATATGCATGTTGTGTTGGTTCATCTTTTTGCATTTTGTTTTTAGGCATCTGCAGTGCCCTCTTTTTAAGCCAGAGAGAACAGTGCAATGTCAACACATGGAAGCTGTGTGAATGTGTTACAAATGGAGAGTTCAATGTAGACAGCAAAGCACCTCTTTAAGCTGTTTACACTGACAATCAGAGATTTAGAGAGGAAAAAAAGCTCAACTCCTGCCAGAACGTAACCATGGAAATGTGTCGAATTAAACATTTGAAAATCAGTTCCAGCATAAAGTGAATTCCCGTCTCAGGTAGCTGCCAATTAGATTCTGTTTGAATTCACAGACTTACTGCAGGGGAGTTTATGGGACAGACTCTAAAAGGGTGCCATCCCAGTAGTTGCTGCACAAGGCCAAGGCCAAGGTCAACTGGGCACTACTCAGGAGCACAGCTCTAGACTTTCAAAATTGGACCTCAAAAAGTCAACCACTTCCTTGGAGCCAACCAGCAGGCAAGACCTATAATGTGGCACACAACAACAACAACAACAACAAGAACAAGCAGCTAGCTATTAAAGAAGAAAATCCATCTCTCCTGAACAGCCTTTGGTTGAGCTGCTTAAAGCGCAAGAAGTTCCTCCATTTACCATGGTAAAGCTGGTGATAAGTTGTTCTCCCTTGCACAGTTTGGCACAAGTGATCAAAGACAAATTTATTCCCCAGCATTTGGGAAGTGGGTCTTGATTGCACTTTGCATGCTTCACCCATTCAAGTCTTGAGCGTGAAAGCTGACAACCATTTAAAGGTCTATTTGAAAACTAGGTCAAACAAATTGACAGGGTCCCAACACATTTTCTTTCATAGTTGCTCACTTTTCTGGTAAGAAGCATCCAGGAGGTTGAAAACTCCACTGTTCTAAATCAGTTTAACTCAGACAAGTACGAATATTGATAAAGCCCTGGGAAGTAGCACAAGAATGGACTGAAAGAAACTGTTAATCATCCACAACCTGCCACTCCAAATTGGAAAGCTAACAAATCAAATGTTAATCAATTACTCTTTATGGGATTAGATTTCAAAATAAAAACACATTCCCATTTCTTACAACAGCAGTCCACAATGTCTGGGTGAAACAGCCTGCTCTCATCAGCTCCCAGTCTGAGCCACACAGTTTGCAAACTGTTTTTACATCCAATCATACTCTGTGGGCATCGGTGGCAAGGCCAGCAATTAATTCCCGTACCCAAGTGCACTTGAATAGGGTGGTGGGGAGCCACAAGTTGCAACAGAGAAATATTTGCTACAGCTGAACAGCTTGCTAGGCCATTTCACACAGCAGTCAAATGATCAACTTCATTGTTGTGGACCTGGAGTCACATGTTGGCCTGCTCTATCAAGGGCAGCAGGTTTCCATCCCGGAAGGACATTAGTGAACCACATGGATCTAATTTCAGGTATTTTTATTTAAATTAGTTCAATTAAATTTCCCAGCTGCCGTGGTGAGATTGGAATTGATAAGTCTAGATCGTTAGTCAAGGCCTTTGGAAGTTTAACCACTGCACGACTGTGTCCACAGTCTTCATTTCTCTTATTCAAACCTGGCCTGCGCTTGTATCCCTATCTTATAGAGAGCCTATTTCCACCTCTCCAGCTCCACAACAGTCCTATCACCGAAATCTTCATCCTCGGCCGTCACTTCTGATCTCGAGCTGTTCCAATCTCCTGGGCGGCCTCTCCTTTCTTGCCCCTTGTTTGTAATCTCCAGCTCATCTAACATTCTGCTCCCCTTTTCTTTTCCCACTTACTCGAAAATCAACCATCATCGCTGACCTTGCAGGTTCCACTCCTTTCTGACCTACCACTGTCACATATTCTCATCACATTTAAATCCCATCATGCTTTCACCCTTCCCTATATCTGTAACTTCTGAAACAAACAATCTCTACTTCTACAATTCTGACAAGCACCACCAGCCCCTGCACCCTCCCTTTAGCTGTCATACCCCAGCCACTGAATCCTAATACTCTAATTTGTCCAACCTCTCCTTACAGCTAACTCTCTCCAATCCAGGCAACATCCTGGTGACCCTCTTCTGTACCTTCTCCAAAGCCGCCACATCATTCCTGTTATGTGGCATCAAAATGGTGAAACATTTCCGAGTCAAGACGGTGTGAAGTACAAAGGGGAACTTGCAGATGGAATTGTTCTCTTGGACATACCATGAAGATGGACAAATTTGTGACCATCCTAGAGGAACAAAGTTGGCTCTTCACTGCCAAACTTCCCAGCAGTACCCAAATAGGAACGAGCTCTCTAAGTAACACAAGTTGGTTTTCATATTGCATGCAAGGCCTGCTCTTGCAGTTGGGATCCACACCATTCATAAACTGCAATGTTTCTGTACAAAATTCCAAGAGTGTTTTCAATCACCTGTTGTCTGCCAACATATAATCACTTCACATACTCAATGGTCCCCAGGTGAAAACTCATCATATGCATTAAGGAACATATTACAATTTTTTTTTGGGGGGGGGGGGGGGGGAAGTGCAAAAGTGCTTGGAGTTCTCAAATGCAGTTATAGCAATGAGGGTTTAGATAACACTCCATCGAATGGAATTAAGCAGCACTGTGCCACTTGTTAGAATTTCTCAGTCCTAATTGTTAACCATGTTGTTTGTCTCAACCTTTAACTCCTTTCTTACTTTGGGAGGGGAGTCCATTTTTGGACTTGAAGCTTTTCTACATCGAAAGCACTATACAAGTCAAAGTTGTTGCAATTGTTAGTGGCAGTTTAAGACAGAACGGGCAATTTTTGTTCTTTGGGCTTTCACCCACTTTGTGCAGGGCCTCAAACAAAACCAACTGCAATACGAAGCCATTGTTTACGAGGGCAAGAGATATTAATCCGTCAGACTGCCACAAATTTGTAAAGGACACTGCCTAACCCACATCATGCCCAATCTTCACTCTTTGGATCTTTTTTTTAAAAAAACAGATCCACTTTCCCCTTTTCCGCATCCGAATGAAATTGTTTTGCAGGGTTAAACTCAAACAAACTCGGGGTCTGATGTGCACAATGTAGCGGTTACGTTGATAACTGAGAATGGCAATCCAAGGGAGCCCTCCCCGTTAAAGGAGGAAAGATGAGCTCATTAGGAGGCCAACCTTTTCGCTGCTGAATTAGGGCATCCATTTTTACAAAGCAAATTTACTTCAATCAATACTAGTTAAGAGCCAACCTTGATTCAGTGCAAAGGTTTAAAGAAAAATCAATTTAATAAATGTAGATCCAGGCTGCCAGTTGCTCCCAGACGAGAGTCAATGGAATCATATTATGGCTAAGCTTATTTCCAACTACCTGACAATGTTTTTCCAGTATAGTTTAGGTCACTGTACATATGAAAAACTAACAAGCTCTTTTTTGTTAATAACTGAAAGTTTAGCTTTTTCTGCTCCTTACACAGATGACCTCCTGCTGAAGACACAGGAATCTTCCCTGATGAACAGGAATCACAATCTTACACAAAAGCAAACTGTACTTTCTCTTTGTTCTACAGATCTTCACACTGAAAGGATTTGATTTAGATCAGAAGGACAGTTGCCCCTGGTCTGAGCAAGTTTTTTTTTAAAAATGAGAATATATCAGAGGAAAAAGGGAAGACGTGGCAGCAATCATAAATCTGTTCTGTAGCCCTCCTTGGATATAGATGAGCTGTTATTCCAGGTTCAGAGGAAATTGCTCCTCAATATACTTAACACAGCACGTCTGGCCAATGCATCTGTTACGGACTCAGTGAAAGTCCCTTTAAGATAGAGTGTGTGTGTGTGTATGTGTGTGTGGGGCGTGCTTACGTCAATAGAAGATAAAGGACGTAATGACGTTGTTAAGAAGTTAGAAGGGGGGAGGGGGGAGGGGGGAGGGGGGAGGGGGGAGGGGGGAGGGGGGAGGGGGGAGGGGGGAGGGGGGAGGGGGGAGGGGGGAGGGGGGAGGGGGGAGGGGGGAGGGGGACACCAGCCTGCTTGTTTTTCTCTATCGATGGATGAGAAACAATAACTGTGTTTGCCACTGAAATCCATGTACGGAAGTTGGAAGTAATCCGGTGGAGTTCACTTTGTTGCTGACCTGTAGAAGGAAACAGGTATTTGTGTGTGGACGACCACGATTCGGATGCTTTTCGGGGTGAGGAAGTCACTACCGAGTAAACACTGAAGTGTCGCTTGGGTTCCATCGTGGAACATTTGGATTTCGTATTTACTCTCCCTATGTTTCTCTACATCTACGTCTTATCTTCAGACATCGGTGGTTGTTGAAGAAGCCCTTGCTCATGTTTCACCTTATGGCTTGCGGAACTGAACTTTAAGAACCATTCCTGAACTGGGAGTTTGGGACTTTGTCACGCACACACGACGAGTTTAGTTTTGGGGTTAACGTTCGAGGTTTAACATTTTTGAATTCTAACATACTAACATTTTTACTTTTATTTTACGTATTATCATAAGTAGTGATTAATAAAATAGTTTTTAAACACTGAATCATGCTCAGTGTGTTTCGTTTGTTGCTGGTTCGTGACACATCGGATTCATACGTTTCATCCTCTATGCAGATCAATAACCTCAAGTTACCCACATTCCTTCTCCAATACAAGGTCAATGAAGCATTATCCTCACATCCTGGTCTTCATTATGCAGTTACTAGTAACATCAGATTTCGCTGAACCATTGATGGTCCAGAGCCTGGAGTAGCTGAGTCTAACTACAACTCTACAACAATGACAGCCTGTTTGATGTAACTAACATTTGGCCTCCTGTACCATTATTTTCCAAAATAAAAGCAGAGAGGTTAACGTCCAGTCAAAATCTAGCTTTAACATTTCAAAACTTTTCTCAGCATATCCTTTAAGCACATTCCCAAGCCATACACTGTTGTATGGTCACTCTACTTATTGCTTTTTGGCACGAGAGAGGGAGACGGTCTACAGATAGAGAGCATCTGATGTCCCTTACACAACAGTGAACGGCAAGCTGTGATATGCTGCAAGTATCTCCAGTCAAAGCCAGGAAGGAAGCTGATGGATAGACGTTCCTGACCATGGTGACCTTGGCAACGACTAGCAAAGCCAACCTCATGCTGCTCCGCAGGTGGAATTGTTGCTACAAGTGAGGCATATCTCAGCAACACGAAGCACAGATGCTTCCTCTGTATTTCTCTATCACTGATGCTTACACGGCAGAATTACTCTATGATGGCACAGGGACATAGCCTCCCTTGTCATCCTCCTCCATCTCTCTTCCAGCAGCTGGTCTCAATCTGTGTACCTTCTGCTCACTCTTTTTGTCATACTCTATTCCAAGGAGAATGCCTACCAATGTCCCCTTGTCTTTGCAAGATTATTTACAACAGAAACACCAGTGAAATCAAAGCAACACCCCACAGAAATTAAATCAACAATTAGCAAATGGTCGATGATTCCTGTAAATAGAGATAGCATGCTGCTGAATGCATATTCAACTGTGCAATGTTATAGCAAGAACTTCTGGTTTGGCAGCACTAATATCAAATCAACTGAGTGCTTTCACACTGGACACTTGACATACTTTTAAGCAGACAACATCATTGCACATGCTGATATCCTTTCCAATATGGTGGCAGGCATGATGTGCTACAGGTCTGCATGCATGAAATCAGTTACTTCACTAACCACTGGAGCATCAAATTGATAGGAGCTTTGCAGCCACAAAGTGGAGGAAGCTGGTTATATCCTCTTCCACTGGGCACCTCATAATTGGCAGATATTCAAAAACATGTTCACTGTTTATATTGCTGGATAATAAGTGGTACAAGTTGCTCAGGGAAATCACACGAAAGCAAGTTTTTTCCCCCCACAAGTTGAAATTTTAAATGAATAAAAAGAAATATAATTTTGAAAACATGCATATCTGAAACTTATTATCTTGACAGAAGCTGCCGGAAAGCTAATCCTATTGGTTTTTCACAAATGCCTTTATAAATTAGGTGATAAATTACGAACTTTTTATGCATTTCCAATTTTCTGCCTGGCCTCAGTAAGTATAATGATATAGAGATTAAATGCAAGGAGAGCCATGCTACAGAATGGGTTATGTCCAAAAACTCTAGACCGTGCACACTTGGATTCATTATAATTTCACTACTTAGAAAAGATTCTGGATACAATACACTCTTTAGTCGAGCATGAAACTCATTTTAAAATAATTAATCATATTGAACTAATCAGTTCTGAATGTTGCTCAAATCACTTACCACTCAAGAGTGAAAAGATGGTTAACTGATGTTCTAGGACTTCTCTTTCCTATAGTAGTAATTACAACCTTGGGGTGGAAGGACTTGATAAAATAAGCAAGACAGAAATAAATCAGAATTATGTAAGAATTAAATCATTGGCTTAGCAATTTTACCAAGTAGAAAAATGCCTCCTAAAATGCCACTGCACAGGAAACCAGTATTAGTTTCACTTGGGGTCAAGGGATAATGCTTTTCAGGTGCACTCGATGTCCTTTTGTACAGATGCACATATTAACCGTGTGTAATTCTAGGAGCTGCTTGCAAAGTGCAAACTAGCTAGCACAAGATGGCTGGAACTCTTAAAGTGACAGCTCTCCACTGAAACCAGTGCTGAAAGTTGCAAGGAAGAGAACCAGGATAGACCCAAGAGCGTGATGCTGAATTTGTGAAACCAGTAGTGGGAATATGCAAAGAGAGAGAGTGGTCAAAGCCCCCTACAAGTAGTAGGAGGCATCACTCTAAAAATACAATTCATTGTTGCAATGGAACCAAATCCATCACTGCTTTCTGTGGCAGATTTCCATCAATGGTACAAGGAGGTCTTTCCTTTGAAACCGTGCTCAAGCAGACTATGCTGCTTTCCATAAGCTCTGCTCTTCTGTTCATGACCCCATTGTATATCCAAAGTCCAATGCTGCAGCAGTGATGAGAAAATTGTTCAAATGCCAACTGATGTTGCTGATGTAACTTCAGAACCGTGCATGGCATGTATACTGAAATGAACAAAACCCTGCATTACATGTGATGAGCAAGTTCCAATTACATTTCATACCTTATTTTACACCTCAGTTCAATCATTTTACACATAAAAATCATGCATTATTCAATTTTATTTCTCGGCCCTTAGGTCATTACATTTAAATAACCCAAGTAAAATTCTAAATGATCAAGGAAGCCCCACTTAAAGTTAAATTTCATCATTAGCACTCCCCTCTAAAAATAAATCTTGACAAGTGAATTAGAGAGATGCCTCAAAAGGAGAAATATTCAAGGTTTACTTGCCAAGGGCAGGGCAATAGGACTGTTTGGATAGCTCTATTAAAGATATGGCACAAATATGATGTGTCACAAGATTCTATGATTAGTTTGAAGCAGCTTGATCCATCTGTAAATAAGACTTCTGTTTCAACATGGAATACAGATTATAATCAGGTTAGTTCATTGACCATGTCGGGGATTGTTAAGCATGGGACATCTTTCAGGAGTGAGAGGATACGGGTAGCAATCAGTTAATACAAATGAGAACCACAGTCTTTAAAAAAAAACATCCTGTTTACATGTAGCTTCCTTGTAGCAGTCAAACAGGTACCATTGTTTGCAAAGATTGCAGGCTGCCTTTTCATAGCGGGAGGCCACTTAAGAGATATGCTTTGGAAAATGACAAGGCAAATCTCTTCTATTGACACTGGCGTAATGATACTTTATTAAACAATGCAACATTTATTGATACTTTAAGGGCACAGAAACCAATCATTGGGCAGAGAGCATTCTGATTCTGCACCACTGTAACTATACAAGGGAAGACAATAAATTTATGTTTCTATTATTGGGCCCTCATTGAAGATCTCAGTATGAGATGAGGGAAATTATTAAGTGACCACCTCCCGCATCAACACAAAGTTAGAGACACATCCGTGCCACTTAACACATAGTTCAAGACACATTTGATTTGTCAATTAATATTCTGGGTGTCCCTCAACAGTGTAATAAATGAACTATGCTTTGGCTGTCTGGGATTTTGTGCTCAGAACCCTTTGGACCATCTACCAGTATCTGAATATTCAAAGGGTTTCTGTCAGTGGAGATGTCCTCCCATTGTAAACATATAATTCTAAGTTACCTGTCTGCACCTAAAATGTTGAAGTGGGTAATTATAAACATTGAAAGTGCATTTAATCACCTACTATTATCTTTGTGTTTAAAAAGTACAAAACCTCTCTGTACTGCAGACATTCTCCAGGAAAGAGATCCTTCCAAAATAGAGACGCAAGAGCTGCAGGAGCAAAAAAAAAACAAACTGCTGATACATCTACACTCTGAGTCCTGATGTGGGGCCTTGACTCAAAACATCGACCTTCCCTTTGCCTCCACAGGTGCTGCTAACCCACCAAGTCCTTCCAGCAGTCTGTTTTTTGATCCCTCCAGAAAGCATTCTTGTTGAGCTGGATAAATACCTTTTACATCTACAGCTCCAGTCTGTGTGCCTCATTCACAGTCACAGCAGACCAAACTACAGAAGGGTCAGTAAAGCAGAAACCAAACTATTATAAGCCATTGCCATTGCATACATTAATTAAATTTTCCATTACTGTGCTCAGGTACACTAATCCCTCATATTTAATTCTCCAAAGCAATGTTTATGCAATAATTATGCTAGGAACAAAAACATAATATGAAGAAGTTAATCATCATTCTTTGTAATCAGTGATGGTAATTTAGAAGAGAATGGTAATTTGAAATTTAATCTTTAGCTGCTCTTTCAGAACATACACGTGGGTAGAAAATCATCTTCCATCCAACACAAGGACTTTGAACTCCAAATTTCAGAAGCGGGGTTCAACTTGCGTAGGTTATTACATTCAGTGTTTAATGAATGTCTATCTCACTTTGTTTGAAGTGTGTATCCTACACAAGATGCCATTGCCAAATGGAAGGTGGAAGAACAAAAGATTCTGCAATTCAATCATAGCTAATAAACCATTTCATGGAATGGAATCACATTATATAGAATACTATCTTGGGTAATGAAGCCAAGTAGGCAGGAATAAAGTGCAATAGATACTTAATGCTATCCACTGATATGGAATTAGACTTCTGGGGCTACATATGACTACATAGCCAATTCAAACTGCCTTTTACCCTCTAGATGCATCCCCAAAATGCTTTTCTAGCTCAGAACCTCGGAGCTAACAAGTCCATTTGTCCCATCCTGTCTATGCTGAATGTGTGAAAGACTTCTTCCATTAGTCCCACACCTCTGCTCTTCTCCCTCCCCCCAAGTCCTCCAATTTTCTCTCACTCAAGTATTATCTAATTCCCTCTAAGTCATTCTGAGATTTAACAATATTCAAATTAAAACAACTAACAAAACATGTGAACAACAGAGGCAAAAAAGAAAATGTTGCCTAAAAGATTTTAATCTTTAATTAGTTCTCCAAACAAAGGAAAAAGACAAACTAATAATTTCATTTTCAGATCTAATAGTTTATTCTATTTTAAATTTTAATTCATGTCATCAATTTGTATTTATTAAAGTCAGTAAACTAAACAACGCGAATCAGATTTGCAGTTTTCCCCCCCATAAACAAGAAATTAACAGATGAAACACCAAAGGCTGTTTTGTATGAAATAGAGCAAAATAGCCCAAATGGAAATAATATAAATCATATTGTCAGTCACGTGAAGAGTGGCAGCATGGTAATGGTATCTCCAAATTAAATGTTGCATAAGGAACAGTTAGCTGATAGTTATAAGCAGGGTAAAGAAACATCAACTCCAAAATTCAGTTTCAGATTTGGGTTTCTGCCGTTCAAGGGTAAAACCACACACAACTCCCAATGTAATTCTGAATCCATACCAGGGAAGGAATGATGTACCAGCAGGAGTTTAAAGACAGATCTTTCAAACTAAATTACATTTCATAAATATTTGTTACAAAAATGTTCATAAATTCTCAAAGAAGAGAAGAAACTCCAAGAGTGTACCTCACTGAGGACTCACCCCCATCAGGCAGCCAGCTTGGATGGTTGTGGCAAATAACTTGTGACTAATTCTCATCACCTAAAGCAGAGAGACTGGATGCTTTGATGGACTTTATTTCTAATTCCAGCTTCCTTTTAAAATGAAGGGATAATTACAAATGACCAAAGTCCAAATAAAGACAAATTATTTGATCTTTTGTGAGATCTTGCCGTGCCCAGAATGACCATCGCATTACCTACAAGTATAATAGCACTTCAAATATGTTTCATTTGTAGAACAGTGCAGCACAGAAACAGGTCCTTCGACCCACAATTTGTAATGTTCTTTTAGGAGATGAGAGCATCACAGGCATTTATTAACCATCCCCAATTGCCCTCAAGGAGGTTGTGGTAAACCACCTTGAACAGCTGCAGTTCTTCTGGTGAAGGTACTACTTCAATGTGTTGATTAGAGAGCTCCAGGCTTTGGACCCAGCAACAAGAAGAAATGGTAAGATACTTTCAAGTCAGGATATTATGTGACATTGAGATGGTGATGTTCCCATGTGCCTGCAAGCCTTGCCCTTCTTGCTGGTAGAGGTCACAGATTTGGGAAGTGTTAGAATAAACTTGGCAACTAACAGCACTGCTAGAACACATCACAGCCATGATATGCCGGTAGTGGAGGGGATGAACATTGAGAGTGATGGAGTGAGCACCAACCAAGTGGACTTTTTTGTTGAAGCACTACATAAATGCAAATCTTTTTGGCTTTCTTTCTTCCAAATGATTCTGTAAACCTGGATATGCAACAGATGACAAAACAAAATTCCACAGGGGTTTGATCCTTTGGACTGTACGACACGTTTTATAAAAACAGATGGCATATTTTCAAAAAGGAAGAGTATTTTAATAGCTAACATAGGTTAAATACTACAGAGATCAACAAATGGTACTAAAGAGTTGACGACATGCCTGGAATTTCCCATGTAGTCATGATTATTAAGTTAGGACCACCTCAACATCTGTTTACATGCTGATATTGATTTCAATTCATAAAGTTCCTGTGACTTTAAGAAGGATCTGGACAAAATATTTGCAAGAACCAAAGTAAAAGATCAAAAATAAAATCACAGGAATGCACATATCATCATGCCCAAGTTACCCTGGAAATTAATTAATGAGCTGAAACTTTGGTATTTGTTGGAGGCAGACCGATAGGAAATTCTGGGCCCACTGCATCTGCTCTCCCTTTCCCAGAAGGACAAATCAGTTGCAAGATGGAAGAATATTGTATAATAATGCAGACACTCAAGGGTAAGAAACTGGTTTAGTCATAAACATCAGGCTCCCTTACAAATGTATTTCCACCAGCACTAATCCGGGTAAACAACAGTCAAAAAGAAAACGGTCCACTTTTGTTAAAAGCTCACATCCTCCTGAAGACTCTCCTCAGTATATCACCATTGGTAACTTCAGAGGGCTGAAAAACAAGACGCTGTTGATAATTTGACATGCAGCAACATTTCAGCACCCAATTCTTCATCTAGACGTTCTTTTGCCCTTCATGCTGGCTTAGCTAAATGAAATATCCCAAGGTTTTTTTTATTAACCAAGGTAACAAAGAATATTGGTAATAACAACAACTACGGGTGCAAACCTATTTCAGTAATATCGACTCCATGCAAGGAATCACTAGCCAATGACCTAAATGTTGTTTAAAAACAGTTATTCCAAGGTAGTCCTCAAATGTGTAGATGGAGCCTGTTTTGATCAAATATTTACATTATTGTATTAATAATTAATTTAAGACTTCAAGTACTCCACTAAGCTTGTTGGCTTAGTTTTATGAGGATTTTTTTTTAAAAAACACACAAAACAGTACGTCTTTAAAGAGCTTGCTTCCATTTCTGGTCATTTTCAAAGCTGCAGCACTTCAGATGCTTCTGCATCTCCTTTCTTTGACATTAATGTTATGTGCTGTATAAATCAAGCGAATAGAGTGCCCATTTAGCTGTTATATTCCACTGGACTGACACTGAGTACAACATGGAGTCCAAAGTAACTTGTTAGTACCAGAAGATAATCTACTTTACTACACCATGTGTCACAGAACATGGAGGAAATCTGGCCCTCAATATGGATTTTTAGGTTTTCCTTGCACGGGTAACAAAAATAAGGCTTTCATTTCCTTCATGACTTTAAGTTGTCCTTAAGCAATTTACCATGTGTCTATTCAAAATATAATCACGGATCTATGTTCCCTGGCTTTTCTTTAAAATAGTGCATGGTATCATTGCTTTACTGGATTATCTGAGGGACGATGGATCCACGGTGTCAGCCTATATCCTGTACACAAGTCTCAGGAGTAATCTTAAACCTGCAAGCCAGATACAAATGTATCTTGGCTTAGAAAGAACACAAGAGCCTTCAGCCATTTGCTTCCTTGTGCCTGTTCTGCCATTCAATTTTACCTTGTATCAATCTTCTACCTCTGCACCACTCTCGTGCACAAACCCTGTACCCCTTAATTCTCTTTATTATTGCAAACTTAGAAATGTCCCCAAGACAAAAGAAACAGAGTGGACATAATTCCACCCATTTTACATTCTAGAAAAGGAGCTAGCAATTAAATTGTACTTCATTTGCAAAGAACTAATTGATTATTTTTGAAGTGCAGCCACCTTTCTTCCGGGCCTTACTTGAGCACCTCATCTCAAAAGGAGACTGCACTTTCAAAAAGCACTATCTTTTCAGTACACTCCAGTTTACAGCACATGACTTGGTCTTAATACAGTTTGCCCACTATCTGTGATGGATGCTGTAATCATGAGGTTTAAAAATAACTTTGCTTCAAAACAAAAATCCTACCCACAGGAAAGTGCTAAAGCTAAAGTCAAAGTATTTAATAGCTAATGTGACATGGGTTCAACATAAAAGACCAGTTGGAGATCCAGAAAGCACAGAGGAGTAGGAGTGGGTGTGGGAGTGGGTCAGCGGGGAGTGTGGTAATTGGAGGCACTGATGCTGTCATTGAATATTTGAAAGAATACAAGCAGTGCCAATTAGGCAGTGTCATTTCCTTCATTTGTCCTCAAATAATGTAATTGTGAAAAGAGTCACCCAGAACCATGAAAGGACTTAATGGTAATGGCAATTTAATGAGGTGCAAACAGCTGAAGCAAAAAATTATTTCACTTGCACTTCCCAAAATAGTTGGATACTTTTTCCAGGGAAATAGTTGGATGCGCTTAATAAATGTTAAGTAATAACTGCCTGTGACCATGACAAATGGTTAGCAGTATTTGCCGTTATATTTGAAAAGCACAAGCAACTAGAGGGTACAAGTGTCAAACACTAGAGGACACTGCAGAGAAGGTAAGAGAGGTAAAGTTTAAAAGAGATGTGCAGGGTAAGTTTTTTTAAAGAAAAAAAGCAGTTAGATGCATGGAACGGGCTGCCAAGGGGGTAGTGGTGGAAGCAGATGTGATAGTGGTGTTTAAGAGGCTTTTAGAAAGGCACATAAATATGCAGGGAATGGAGGGATTTGGATCATGTGCAGGCAGAAGAGACTTAGTTTAATTTGGCATTGTGTTTGGCACAGGCATTGTGTGATCTTCCATGTTATATAAATACTAAGGTCAGACTCCACTGGTACAATCCAGATTACAGCCATCATCTAGTTTGGAGACTGAACTACATCCAACTTGGTCAAGCTATTCAGCAGAATCCATCTCACGAAGGAAGGGGTGATCCACAGCCAGATCAGAAAACAATTCAGGTCATTCTTTCCCAACTCTTGAGATTTTGGGAGGGTGAGGTGGTTGATGAAACCTCATTACTTAGCTGTCACTTAAAGCTTGTAATACATAATTGAAGTGTCAAAATGGCCATGATTTTTTTATTCCCCCCCCCCCATCCAGTTCCACTAACAGTTTCTACTTTCTTTTTGCTGTTAAACCAGAAATAATAACTTTCACTAAAAGCAGTGAGGATTGCACATTCAGATGTACTGATTGATTGAATTACATTTGTTATCCAAATGTATTAAAAGTCCGTAGAAGCATTTTCAAACAGGTGACAGTATCCTTAGATTGTAACCCAATATTTAATGTCATGAAAATGTGTTTCCATGCCTGAAAGAGGAGATGGAAAACTGACTGCAGATCCCTGCCAGTGTGAATCTTGACCTACCAGAGAACTGTTCGCAATTTTTTTTTCCTTCTTCTCCTATAGAGGAATTCATTTGGTTGGAACTGAAATGTGTGAATTTGAGATATTAACTTGTCTACTGCCCAACAATTTGTGATATTTAGCAAGAGTTTTATGCTCTCTTTCGCATACAGACACCACCAGCTAACCCACAACAAAAATCAGGTTTAATACTTACCTGGAAAATGCTTCCAAGTTTCGTACATATCCAAAACGTTTTCAAAAAATGCATGTTCAGAGAATCTGTCATTAACATATGCACTTGTCAAACAGTTTTAAATGTGCAGTTAAATTTGTATATACCAGAATGGCAAGCAGATTTCAATCATCTTCACTTCTTTATTTTCCTTCTGTCAGTTTCACCATTGGACTCTCTCCCAATGTTTAACATGGTGGAATAAGAAACTCTAAACAAGACAGAATCCCAGAAACTGCATCTCACAATTTCTTTGTTTTTTTTTTAAAAAAAGTGGGCTTTGAAAACAGTGAGGAGATTGGCAGGGAGGGGTTATGAATTTCCTTACAAATCTTCAGATTCTTTCTCCCAAGATCTCAATCTCTTAAATTTGCCCTCTTGAATTTTGGAAAATCTCTGTCATTAGTAGGGTTTGAGATAATACTAAAAGATACAAGTACTCTAGTTAATTAACATGTTCTAATTTGGCCAGAAATAGACAGTGGAACAACAGATTTCTTTGCTGAACTCAGTTGTATATCAGAAAAATGATTCTGGTCATTTCACAAAGTTTTACTGTTGCCAGTGAAACTTTGTCAGTCATTTGTTTCACAAATATGTTTAACATTCATTCTACACACAATACATGGTATTACTTTACTGAATACGGAATAAACAAGACAAGAATGTCAGGAAAGACAACGGAAGTGAATTAATTACCAAAGAACTAAACAGGAAAAAAAAAGCTAATATTTAACTTAACTTCCTCTGTGAAAGTACAAAGCAAAATCAAAATGCAATTGATGCCAGGACTTGAAAAAAAGTAAAAATTCTGTAAACACTCAACAATTCAGACAGGAAGGAAAATATTAACATTTCAGAGGAAAGTAGAGCTCAAGGGATGCGTGTCTGTCATTCAGTCACTTGTTCCTCAGATGAAAGAATTCTGGATTAAAATCAAACGTTATGGATTCAAACTCTACTCCAGAGTATTCAATGCAAGAAATCCAGATTAACTCCAAGTCTAGATTAGACTCCAATCATCCATGCAAGCTCGTGACACCCACCCTTCACCTACGCACCAATACTCTGACCCAACCTAAACATCTGTTCTCCCTATCTTGTTCACCAACCCTCACCTACCACCATCACTGCACTCCTTACACCTAGCCTTCTACTTACCAGCCCGATCTACAAACCTACCACCACAACCCACGAACTTCTCTCCCCTCTGACTCCCCAGACAAATCCATTCCCTACCTTACCCAATTTCCATTACAAGCTCCCCACTGGCTTCAAGCCTTGTGTGTTACTAACTTTCAAAGCAGAGACCCCACAAGCAAAAAGTCCAATGGACCACGTCATTGTGACTGCTTAACTCTCCTTTGCAGACACTAAATGAGATTCCAAACACTGGGCTATTTTAATTGAACGATCACCAGTGTGATTGGGCTCAGGACTTGAGAAATGAAAACAAGTAGGCAAATTAGTCATTGAGATTGTAACTAAGAGGATGGATACCAGTAAAGCAATAGCTACAATTTACTTGCATATTTAAAAAGCATTCAATAAGATATTACTTAAAATTATGCAAAATAAGGCCTAATGGGATTACAGGTAACATCACCAACTAATAATTAGATTATGAATACAAAATAGAAGGCAGAAATAAACACATCAATTTTGGACCGGGTGCCTACAACTGATGGGTACTGCAAGAATTAGGGCTTGATTTTCAGTTATTTGCTATCTGAATCAATGACTTAGATGAGGAAGGAGTGTGCTTTACCCAATTTCCCTGGTGATGCAAGCTAGATAGCAAAGTAAAATACGAGAATTCTGTAAAGAAGTCAAAAGAGGGGGGGACAAAGTCAAAAGGGATACAATATAGAAGGTGCAGTTATCTTCTTTGACAGAAAAGGAGATTACCTAAAAAAAAATGGTGAGATAAATGGGAAATCCTGGTTATCAGTGGGATCTGACAATCCACTCACATTATGAAACTCAATTATGTAGGTTCAGCAAGCAATTACAAAAATAAATGCAAGGAAGTCTTGGTGCAACTTTATACATTCTTGTTCAGATACACCTTACTAAATGAAGGAAATTCTTGCCTCAAAGAGTGCAATGAAGATTCTCAAAACCAATTCCTGGTTTATGGAATTCTTCTATGGAAAGAATGAGTAAACTAGGACAATGTTCACAATAGATTAGAAGAAGGAGATGTGACTTCATCGAAACAAATAACATTAAGAGACCCAATAGGCAAGTTGCTGGGAGGATGTTCCCCTCGACCTGGGAGCCCAGACTGGGAAACAAGAGGTAAGAAGTAATGAAGATAACATTTAGAAGTGAAATAAAAAATTACTTCATTCAAAAGGTTATGAATTTTTGGAATCCTCTATCTCAGGAAGCTGTGGATGCTTTGACATTGAGTACATGCAGAGAGGGACAGTGATGTAGGATAGTGTGGGAAAGGAGTTAAGGTATAATATCTTGTTGATTGGTGCAGCAGGATCAAAGGGGCCAAAAAAACCTTTGCCTGTCGTCCCAATATCTTACATCCTTTAAGTTCTTTGTCTAAAAAGGTGATGCTAGCTTCTCTGTGCAAGGAAATAAACTAAAGCAAAGCAATCGTAATCAGTAGGGACTGGGTGTTGGGATTTGGTGAAGAGTGAGGAACGTTCTTACCAGATTGGGTGGCGGTAGGCATCACGGTAGTGGGGGTCAAAGGAAATGGCTTCTTATTGGGAGAACAAATGGAGACGAGAATGGGCAGCTTCTGGAAGGTGTGTTGGCTTATAGTGGATGATGGGGATGGTTAATTGTAGCCCAAGGGAGAAGAAGTCATTTGAAAAACTATTTAAAATGGAAGTGATAAGAAGGACAAAGAAGCATGATGAGAGAATGTAAGGGGCAGACGGCAGATGATTTAAAGTGAGGAGAATGGATAAGGAGAGGACTGTTGATTGATGGATGAACTGCAGGAGAATGCAGCGGTGGGCAGAAAATGGTACCCTATTAGGCATTCCATTGCTAAACAAAAACATTAATCTGTGATGATTGCCTGTCACAAATAACACTATTATTTTTCCCCACTAATCACTCAGAACACAGACTGAGATAAATGTCTCTAGTAGTTATTTTCGTGAGGTACTATAAATTTTTAAGGATTAGAATTGCAAAACATACATAATTAATAGCATATTAAATATACCAATGAATTGATTTTGATGCTTTCCTGATTGCTTTTAATCAAAGCATCAGGCTTTCATAAAAGCCTATATTTGTACCTGACTTTCTCCCCAAGATTCCACTGGCTAAATGTGGATTGTTCCATCAGTAAATTCAACATACAGTAAACTCTCAGCCGTCTGGCATCCATGGGGAATGGGGGTGCCAGGTGCATGAATATTCCAATGCATGAAAACTTCTCAAACATTACTGTATAATCACACACACTAGTATTCAATGCATAAACCTTTAAATAAATTGCCAAACTGTACATCATTTCCTCACCCTTTTAAGTAACAATGTTTTACATTGCAATTCTATATTTTAAGACTAAACATGATTAATCTAAAATACAGCACAAATAAATCAAATGAATGACTGTACTCACCATCACATGGAAGGGCCAAATCTCCAAAAGAGGATGTTGCTGCTAATCAGCCTGCAACTGCACTGCCCTTATGTATAAGTGTCAATACACTAAAAATGCCCTTTCACACACATTCTGCATAACACTTGAAATAACATTCACTATTTGAGCTTATTTTCTTATAAAACAAGCTCTAATATTTGCCAATTCTGGATGCATAAATCCTAGATTAAAAAAAAGTTTACTGCATATTATTATTTTAAAAGGTACATTGCTTCTATTGGTGAGCAAGAACACCTGTTGGACCACAATTCTTCACCTTCTATCTGTATCTGCTTCGTAGAGCAGAGACCAGGAGGCTACCCAACCCACCGTGTTTGTGCAGGCTTCTAAAGAGGAATCCACATGATACTATTGCTCATACTTTCCCTATATCCCTGCAATATTTTAGTCCTTCAAGTACTTTTTGAATGCCACTATTGAATCTGCACTAACCATCTGACTTGACACTGCATTCTTAACCAGTTGCTGCAAGATGAAAAGAATTTCCTCAGGTCCCCAATGGATTTTTCAATTAAATTTGTTTTCGCTTGTTATTGGCCCTCCAGCAAAGGAAACAGTTCGCCTTTGGTTACTCTTTCTCGACCCTTTTTTCACTTTAAAACACCTTTATCAGATCCCGTAGCCTCCTCTGGAATAAAGAGAGCAATTCCAGTCTGTCAACACAACTTTAATCCCTAATCCCAAGAATGACTCTTGTAAATTTCTCCTGCATCCTTTTCACAATCCTCACATCCTTCCAAGTAGCATACAGAAGAGAACATAATGCTTCAACTGGAGCAGCGCCATGTTTTGTACAAGTTCCGTATAACCTCCTGAATTTTGAGCAAGCCTCGATCTATAAAGCCTGGATTCAACTTCATTAACTGTTTCTTAAACACATCTTGAAACCATCAAAGTTTAAGCATCTCCACCTCTCCCCCCCCACCGTTCCCAGTTAAAAGTCTACCTTTAAAATATGGTCACTCCTCATTCCGCCGGTCAAAATGAAACTCTGACTACTTTCTATAATGAATGTCACCTTCCATTCCTTCAGCCTACATGTATCTTCATGGTTCATAATCATTTTCCTGTTTGATATATTTCCACTTGTCAACTGCGATCCTACTGAAGTAGCAGCAAACGTCACTTTAAATCTACCCTCAGTCCAAAAAAAACAACAGCCATTCTCAATAACTCTTTCATTTCTTGGCTAATTTGAAAGAGCAAAATCCGATGAGCTTTATTTTGAGAGAAAAATAAATAGGCTGCGAGGGCGAGGAGCAGTGAGAGAAGAAAGAATGACAAGATAAGGAGAAACAAACCATAATGACAACATAAACTGTTGTGGAGTGTTTTGGCATCCATACGTTTCAGAAAGTAGAGGCAAAAATCTATTTTTGAGAAAATGACTACTAATTGAAGTGAACACAAAAATCAAACAGGAAGTTTTAATATCCTATGATTTTTGACACAAAAAGTACAAATGTTTTAATTACTGTCATCTGCTGAGAGATGGAGGTAGAACCTTTCATCATTCTATCTCCTTTATAAGAAAAAGGTCAGAGGTGAATTTTGAAAACAAACTGATCATAGGTTATAGCACAGGAAGCCACACAAACCATCACGTCTGTGCAGGCCTTACACTGCAGCAATCCAGTTAGGCGCAATCCCAACTCTCTCCCGAGCCCTGCAAATTTCCTTTCAAATAATTGCTCAGTTCCCTTTTGAATGCCACAACTAAATCTGCCTCCTATGCCCACCGTCACAGTGCATTCAAGATCCTGTGTCAAGAAGTTTTTTCTTCCCCACATGGCACTTTTGAAAAATTGAAGGGGAGGTACAAACAATATTTATTTACTTTCCAGTAGTCAATCAAGATTTGTTTTGAGCACACTATTTAGTAATCCCTTTTCAAGTTCTCATCAGAAATACCCTAACCTTCTTGCAGCTGTGCTAGTTCCCCAATACACCACATCAGATCCAATTGTACACTATGTTAACCTTGGGTATTTGAAAATGTAAATGTCAAAAATAAACCTGAACTGGCAATCCAAGGTGAGTTAGTGCCAAAATGAATAGCATGAAGAGCTTAAATTATACTTTATATTTATACTAAAATTGCTAGCTGCCTTGAAGTGAAAAAAATGTCAAAGTTTGAGTTCTTGATGACTGTTATCAAAGAAGTTTGTCAGAACTACTGAATTCTGATTGCACTCTTATCACTTTCTCATCATCAGGAGCCATTGCTCTTTTCAGCTCAGACACAGAGTTAAAAGATTTGCCACTCTCAGCAAACCTTATACTGCAACAGAATCCTTATCACTGGTCACTCAGTTCTCAATAGAGCTGCACATGTTACTACAAAATAGAAAGCAAGCACAGAAAATCAACAGCAAGCTAAACCTTAAATCGCTTTCTATTTGACAAAATGTTGAAGAGGGTACCAAAGAGGCAAACTGGCTTAGAACATGATCCTTTCACCTCTGGGACCTCGACTTCCAATCTGCTCAGACAGATAGGATGAAAGTCTTCTGGCTGTCCCAGGGGTAGCAAGGATCAAAACAGAATGACATTTTGGCAGTTGAAATGGGCTTCCCGGTGGATTTCAATTCATGACACAAACGTGCCTTCAGATCAAATGCTAAATTTGCCATTCTCACCCAGAACAATAACAAATGGAAAGGCTACAAGAGAAGACATTCTCTCTGGCTAATTTCTAGAGACAGTACCTGTGTAGTTTGGGTGCATACATTTAGTGTGCAAGGAGCTTCAGTATTTTTTTCTAAACAATCTCCCAGGTAAGTGTGGATCCTATCACAGGACAAATTCTCCATTTCAGCAAACTTCACCTCAAATGACCAAAGTACCCATATAAGCATTTACTCACACCAGGGAATACTCACTTTATGATAGAATGCCATACCCTTATTCAAACAAAAAGGATTTTTATGGGTGATGTATGTTTTCAATTAAATAGAACAATCTGTTCCTGTTCCAAATACATTCACTCTTGAATTGTTTTTCTCTGTACTAACAATGGACCATTGGACAGAAGTGATGATAGCAGACTTCGGGTCTTTCATGCAATACAAGTCCATTTGTTTCCAAATTCTTGCACCAATTGTAAGTCACGGTTTTAGCCTGGCATATGCCACTGTCAGATTGGTGAAGGAATTAAAAACACACCCCAGGAATATGCAGAGCAGGCAGATCATGATGCAGTCAATATACAATGCTAATTTGATAAGGGCTCTTCCAAACTGCCACAACAATCCAGCTAACACAATGCATTTAGTGCATATGGGAAATCTGGTTTTAGCAATAGGAAGTACCATCAACTCTCAACCACCTTCCACAACCTGATCTACGCAATGACTTGCAGGTCTATTAGCGTTTGGTTGGAATGAGTGTTGATTGCTCATAAGTGCAGCATTTGCTATCATAGAAGCGCTAACATTTTCCAGACATCTTGCAGTGGAGATTTATATTTCCTTGTGAACTATTACCTTTTGCCATCTGTTGGAGACAAGGATGCATAGGTGACCAATCCCTTCTGTTGGAAGACAAGGATGTATAGGTGGCTAGTCCTCTGGGTTTTTAAACAAGGTGGGGACAACGAGCAGAGGCCTACAGAGGAGAAATGTCTCTCTGCAGAGAGAAGGGGATGGGTAGAGAAAATACACATGTTTGCACTACCTGCCTTTCATAATTGAGAAGGCATTGTGCAATAAGGGACAACTGAAATGCAAGGAAGAGAATTTGGCACAAGTGTATCATCTTCCACTATCACTGCTTTGCAGTAGCCATGGTTTCCAAGACTACTGTTCCCATTATTGCCAGCAATCTCTCCTCCGGGTGTGAGCCAATGGGCAGGTTCTTGACCACCATCCAGTCAGCTGATGCTGATGCCAATGCCGTGCTTTCTTCTACTGCAAGAGACAGTGAAGTGAATTTGAAGGTCTTCCAATGTGTCTGGGTGACCTGCCTGCCAATAAGTACAAGCTTTGAGATGTGGGTGTGCAAAGTTGTGTAATCAACATGCGAGGACGTGTTGAAGCATTTGAAGTTAGAGTATCCATTGACTGAGTGTTACTGGGCAGGTGATGGGACAGTACTACATTGCACTACTTTTGGAGGTGACTGGTAGGATATGGAATACGAATCTACTTCAGCTATTTGACCACTTGCAAATGTCATTACAATTCATTTGGTATTACTTTCATACCCTTGAGATTTAAACCCTCACTTTCACCTCAGCTGTTGCCTTCTCACTTTACTATTTGACAGTTCCCTATTCCTGATGCTCAAAAGACCTCTCCCCATCATCAACCTCATCCACCAATGTTTCCAAAGCAGCATCCAAAAATCAGTGTCTCACTCACTGCATCTGACATCTCCTGCAACAATACTCCACCTGTACTGGGTGCCATGAAGCATCTCCCTTTTAGAGCTGCACTACTAGATTTCATCATCTCTAGCTAGACTGAACTTGGCAAGCCATTCTCAAAAGGGAGATATCTGGTAGGACTACCTACAGACTGTACAACAATAAACCAGCCTGGTTAATCACACATCACTAATCTCACAGCTGTTTTACTGGGCAATACAATTTAGCCCCCAATATTTTACAATGTGGCAGTTACATTTTCTATGATAAAATCAGTTTAACAAGTGTGTGGTGGCACTTAAACTCTGCTTAAAGTTCTCTTCACTAAATTTGTAATACTGGATATATGTGGTGGTTGTAAAATGCACTGCCATTTTAAAAAAAAATCACTTGCCTACTATAGTGACATTATATACCTTCATATCTCAGGTATCATTAACTACCTGCATTAACTCATCAACTTTACCACACAAAGGACAGAACTCTGAGGTAGGAGCAAACAGAGAGAAACATTGGGAAGAACAGCATCAGAAGCAACTGTATCTCACAGAAATAGCATTTTATGCCATCATTGGTGATATCCACTCATTATATTTTAGCTTGCTGCCTCGGTGGAATTCCTAGAACCATTCTTCTAACATTAACTGCAACATGAGAACATGCAGTGATAATCTTCATGATCCTACAGGTCTTCCCCCCACCCCCAAAATGTTTGCAGAGAGAACCATGGTTACTAATCAGTGTAATCAATGCAAAATGTGTTACTAATTAATCCAATAGGAATTTCAAGAAAATGTCCTCTACTCAGAGTGGTTAGAATGTAAAACTTGCTAATCTAGGGAGAGCTGAAGCAAGTCACATAGATGCATTTAAGAGCAAACACAGGAGTGAGATGATGCTCACATGGAATACAGCTAGCAATACTGAGTGGTTGGACCACTTGACCAGTTTCTGTGTTGTATCCCAGCCTTCCATTCATTGGTGCAATCAACCAAAAAAATGATCAGTCTTTCAGCCCTCCCCCAATGTCTACATTCATCTATTGAGTAGCTGAGTCATTCAGACTAAGACAACCTAAATTTTAAGACTCACCCTATGCGGATTTCACTGATCTCAGATGTGGTAACAAAGGGCACAGCTTGAATAAAAGGAAGAAGATATTGTTTGATCTGTACTTTCTCCCAACAGCTTGGTCTGGTGTTCACAAGATGGTGGATTCCCAAAACCCCACTATTAAGCTTGCTGTGTTAGAGATAACAGTTCCAAAGTCCACCTCAGACTCCTGTCTCACTACTCCCCTACTCCACTTTATACTGGCCATCTCCCTTCTCCACTCTCAGTGCTGGTGCAGGGTTTTGACCCGAAACATCAGTAATTCCTTCCCCCCCCCCAAGATTCTGCTCGACCCGCTGAGTTCCTCCAGCAGATTGTCGTTCCAAAGTCCATATCGACTCTGCAGGTCTCCATAGCATTCCACATTTTCTGGGCATTGTTGTGAAAGATAGAACCCTGTTTTATTTTGGATTTCATACATAGCTTGAAAAGGATATGACTCATTGGCCATTTAATGTACTGTCTTGGCACAAAACACAGTATTAAAAATTCATGTGACCTATCTCAAAATAGGACCACCTGCAGTGAGAACTACAGACACTGACAAAAGAACTGTATATTTAGTGACTGAGCTATTAATCAGCCAGAACTATGCTATGAAGTGCACTATTGCATTAAGTGAATGTTAAGTAAGTATTCAATCACTGTCCTTTTATTAGGTACTGTTAATGCTTTGATAGTATAATACCCTCTAGATTTTAAAAGCCCCAGCTCCCCACAGCAAGATCTGTCCCGACTCCCTTAAAATCAGCCTTTTAGTTACCAGTGGATAAGCTTAAGTGGATTTGCAATGTTATCACCTTGGCTACAAGAGGACAAGGGAATGTGTACTCTGACACAAGTTGCTCATCTCCTGGCAGCTCAAAGCCTCTCTAACAAAGTTCAAGTAAGGAATACAATGGAGCATTCACCTGAACAAGTTCAACATTCAGGACGCCAAACACCAATGTCTGAGTAGTGCTTTGCCAATAGTGTCCTGCCACCACCTGTGCCATGTGGTTTCAATGCACAATGTATCCAGAACATACCAGAGTGACCCAGCTTATTGACCCAGCCTCCCTGGTCTCATTAACATAGTCACCTCCAATCAACAAAATTGGAGTAGCACCAGCAACTCCACATCCCCCACCAAGTCAGTCGCCATTTGTTAACGTCATTTCTTTATCACTGCATGGGAACTCTGTGCCTCATGTTATTAATTACCATTAATTCAAGGACAACAATGGAGAAGACAGCTGGGAGCATCAATTTTTCAGGGTTATTATTGAGGAGAAGCAGTCAATGTAGAGTTACCATCATTTGAAAAAGAAATGAAAGAAAAAGCTTTCCCTAATGTTCAGAGCTTTCTGAATAAATGGAAATAGCATGTTACAGTATCAAAGCATTAGCATCATTTCAGTCAAATAGATCCACCCTTGTTATGGTGGAAGCTTCTTGTAAATGCCAGCAGATTGCAATAAATGGCAGAAACTAGATAATACTGACCTCCACTCAACATTACATTCCAGTGTTGCCAACAAGACACAAAGGTAACTTCTTCATCATGCATCCCGACTATTTTAAATTCAGTAATCTGAGCCATGGAACACAGAATACAAGTCTCTGGTTCCCATTCTGAACTTTTGATCAGGAGCCACCCCTTTAGTTGTGCTTATTTTATAAAAGTGCTGCATGAAGTACAGATATTTTCCTATTTAGTGCTGGATGAATCCTCTGCTTTTGCCACTATTCAAGAATTCCTGGGGGAAGTCCACGAAGGGCTAAATTTGTCAGTATTTATTTCAGGCCACAAAGTCCGTGCTCGCCAGAACCGCTGCCAAGCCAGAGGACTGTCCTAATTAACCTTCAAGCCTACTTAACTTCAGACCAACAAGCTAGGATATCACTGCAACTCCTGATGTACTTCCAGAAGTTCAGATGGAATAGGAGCCACTGGAAGGGTGGGAGAGGGTCAACAGAGCACCAACAATTTGTAGTTTTAAGAGGAGCACTCCTGCTTCACAACAACACAAGACCAAGAGCAGGACACCTGGCCTATCATGCCTGCCCCACCATTCAATATGATAATGGCTGGTCTACACCAGGCCTCAGTTCCTCCTCTGTGCCAGATCCTCACTGCCCTCAATCCCCCGATCTTTCACTGCACTTCCAATGAGCTAGCCTCCACAACTCACTGGAGCAGGGGATTCTGGAGATTCACCATCATCCACAAAGAAATTCCTACATACCTCACTCTTAAATGATTGACCCCTGATCTTGAAACTGCTCCCCTTGTTCAGGATTTTCCCCAACACTAGGGTACGGTACTAGGGCAGGCACGGTAGTGTAGCAGTTAGCGTAACGCTTTACAGCGCCAGTGACCCGGGTTCAATTCCGACCACTGTGTCTGGAGTTTGTACCTTCTCCCCATGTCTGTGTGGGTTTCCTACGGGTGCTCCAGTTTCCTCCAACATTCCAAAGATGTATAGGTTAGGAAGTTGTGGGCATGTTATGTTGGCGCCAGAAGCGTGGCGACACTTGCGGGCTTCCCCAGAACAATCTATGCAAAAGATGTATTTGACTGTGTGTTTTGTTGTACATGTGACTAATAAAGATATCATCTTATCTTTAAATATAAAGAAAAAAGTTACCTGTCAGTTTCTGTGGTAGTCTTCATCAGTCCCTTTAATGACTTAGATAAACAGGCCGTGTTTGCCCTATTAACAATGTGGAACTGTTAGACAGCTAGGTTGACCTATGCCTTTTCATAGTAACCATTGGATCAGCAAGTGCACAGCTGTGATAAAGTTATATTTGCATGTCTATATTCTGTAGATACCTTGCCTAATATCCAAAGAGAGATAGTACAGATGAGTAACATAAAACGCAAGTTTTATGTATGCCGACTCTCATTTCACACCTTGTTGCAGTGAAGATGCTGACCCATGCAATCCTAGTGCCAAGTGAGATTGCTGCTTCTTCCAAGTCAACTTTGCCACTTCCAGAGGAGGCACAATTGCTATAATGCAGAAGGCAGAATATGACTGCAGCTTCTCCATATTGCAAACCATTTGACTCTATTTGACACGTTTCTATAGTACTCTGGTTACAGACAGCCACGCCCACTTTGGAATGCTTTGCTGGATAAGGAACTCTACATGGAAAAGGCCTCAGTTGAATTCTGTCTCTGCTACTCATTGTCTAATTGACCCCTTTATTCCAAAATATAGCTCTGAAAACATACAGTACTTATGAAAAATGTCACAATCACATTTCTCACTGACAGCAGAACTCAGCTTCCGAGCTGCTAACTGAGCAGCGAGAGACAGTTCCCGTGACTCAGAGTTAAGGACATCTGTAGTTCTCAAATGTGACAGCTGATTTTGACCAACTTGCCAACAAAAACCTTGACAAAAATTACCTTCATTAAGGCAATGATATTTGCAAAAAAAAAGTCCACAAACTCTCAAGGGTCATGCAAGCTCTCGGAGTGGCAGATTAAGATTGTATTAGTTACTCAAACCCAAGGGAAGTTAGGTCTAGGAAATGCTAAAAAGGACCTTTCGCTGTAATCCAAGATAATGAAACACATGCCACCTGTGAATCACAAGGGGCAAGTGCTTCTGAGTCACCGCAATGCATGCTGTCAATCAACTAAGGCAGAATGGAAAAATGTAAATCGTCAATTAGGACAGGTCAAAGCTGCAACTTCTGCAGCATAACAATGTGCAAAGCCCTTCTGTAAAATATCTTCATCTCCTTGTGCTCTTTAGTTCACCACCTCAATCAGATTCTTGATAAATTTGTTTCTCTTGTCAATGATCTGTACACATTAAATCATAACACACATTCAGAAAAAGCTGACAATTGCCATTCAACTCATGCCAACAATTCTTTTTCAGTCAAGATATTAAACCAAAGCCCTATCTGCCCTCTCAGATGGATATAAAAGATCCCATGGTACTACTCCAGGATGATTGGAGGACTTCTGCTTGTGTTCTTGCTGATATTTATCCTTTAACCAGTGCCTCTAAAAAAAAGATTATCTGGTCATTATCTCACTAAATTTACCCACAAGCTTCTTTACAAAATCTGTGTGTGTGTGTGTAAACTGGTAGCCAGCTTTTCATTTTACAATAGTGATTACACAGTCAACATCACAGTGACTTCAATGAAAAGATAATTCACAACTCTATTTCATGCCCCATTTGTGTTGAAGCAGCATGTAAAGAGGAAGGGCTGCCTTCGTTGCAAAGAGTAATGCAATTGGATTACCAGCATCTAGACCCTCTTCTTGATGACCATTAACCTATTCTAAAGTCAAAATAGGGGCTTTGGTAATGTTTGCAACCAAAAGTCATGTTTTGGCTCTAGGCTGGGTGAAATCAATGAGATGAGGAACAGTAATGTAGATTTTAAACACCTGGTCTGAATGAACTTCCCCCAATTTCATGATTTTGAAGGTTGGCAGTGGTGCTGGTGGTCCAAATCCATCTCCTAATACAAAAAGAACTGAGTACTAGGGCTCCTCACACCAAGAGTCTCTTCCATTGGGAAGTATAGAGTAGCACCTAATAACTTGTTGATATTACAGCACTCCCTGGGACACAACTCTGGCTTTAGAGACACTGAAAAGATTCTGAACTTTGACGTTCAGGTAGAAATTTCAAATGTTCAAAATTGGTAGCACAGTGGATAATGAAGAAAGTTGTGCAAGGTTACAACAGATTAACTGAGAAAATGGGTAAGGGAACGACAGATGGAATTTAGCTCGGACAAGTGTACAGTGATGCACTTTGGGAGGTTAAACCAGGGCAGGACATTGACTTCCATGGGTAGTGTTATTGAACAGAGAGACCTTGGTGTACAAGTACATTGTTCCCTAGAAATGAGAAAATAGGATGGTGAGGAAGGCGTATGGCATGCCTGCCTTCATTGGCTGTGGCATCGAGTACAAGAGTTAGGACATCATGTTACAGTTGTACAAAACGTTCGTAAGGCCACAATTGGAGTACTGTGTGCAGTTCTGGTTACCACACTATAGGAAGGATGTGATTAAGCTAGAAAGGGTGCAGAAAGGATTCACAGCAATGTTACCTGTATTGGAGGGCTTGAGCTATCAGGAGAGAGAGGATGGATTAGGTCTGTTTTCCTGAGCAAAAAGCGGCTGAGAGGTGACAGGAAAGTATATAAAATTATGACAAGCTTAGGCAGGATATATAGCCAGTGTCAGTTTCCCATGGTAGGGGTGTCTAAAACTAGAGGCTATAGATTTGTGAGATGGAGGAGGTTTAAAGGAGAGCTGAGGGGTAAATTTTTTCCATACAAAGAGTAGCTGGTATCTGGAATGAGCTGCCAGAGGAGGTGGTGGAGGCAGGAACAGTAACAACAATCAAGAGGCATCTGGACAGCTACTTGAATGTAAAAGAGAATAGAGGGATATGAAATTAATGCAGGCAAGTGAGATTACTACAGAGAGGCATGATGATCAGCATAGAAGCGGTGGGCTGAAGGGCCTGTTCCTATGCTGTACAACTCTGAGAAGTGTATAGTCACCATGCAAGAAACACGACGCTGGCTTGGAGATGCAAGTAAATGTTAAAGAGACGAGTCTAAAGAAGATTTTGACTGTCAAGGCACACTAAGGCTGCAGGCATTTCCAAGGTCACGGTATACTTTGAGAGACAAACACCCATGGAATCTGGAAGAAGTGTTGAACAGGCTGGAAAAGGCAGGCTTGTGTTTAAAGTCAGTGCACTTTCCTGTTCAATGAAGTAGTGTACTTGAGGACACTGTATGGATGCTGAAGGACTACATTCAGTTCAAACAGTCAAAACAATTATCCTGCCACAGCTAATGTAACTGAGCTGAAGTTGGTCTTCAATTATTATAGTAAATTATTGCCAAATCCAGCAACACTCTTAGCTCCATTGGACCAACCGCAGCTAAGGGATGTGAAATGGAGGTGGATTGAAGCTCAAGAAAAAGTTGTAGTGCATACAAAATATTACTGCAGTCTGGTTATGTGCTAGACCACTTCTCCACAGTAAGTTAACCTTAGCCTGTGACACATCACAATACGTTGATGATGCAGTGTTGCCCCATCAGATGAGAGAAGGCTCTCAAAGCCGATAGGGTTTATGTCCAGAACACTGAAAGCAACGGAGCAAAATAACCATCTGAGGAGGAGGAAGGTTTGGCCATCACGTTTGACGTGCAGCAATTCCACACATACATTTATGAACATCACTTCACCATTTACATGGACAACAAACGAATGATTTCTCTCTCCATGAAGTGAGCCAGTCCCTCGAGTAGTTTCCCATGAGTTTGAAGATGGGCTTTCACCTTGAAAGCATGAATATACTATTGTTCTCAAAGCAGGAACTACATGGAAACAGAGATGGTTCCAGTCAATCAATGCTAGGAGTCAATTGCAGAGACCACAGGACCAAGTGCTGATGATGGATCATCTTGACACTTTGTCTGTGAATACTGTGCAAAGCAGACAGTGGACAGCAAAAGATCCTTTGAGAGATTTGTGGGTTCTGGGAATCAGGCAGGACAGAGCCAAAGATCAGATCACTTATGATCTTACTGAGTGACAGAGCAGGCTCGAGTGGCTATTTGACCTACTCCTTCTCCAATTTCACACGCTCTTATGAAAAGCTGCCACAATAAAAAAGTATCCGGGGGGAGTTCTTTCATACCTTTCTCTGACACTGCAACAACAGTTCTGAAAATTGCTGATACTTTAACCTTGCAATCATCAGCAACTCTTGAGAGTTTTTCTTCACAACTTTATGAGAAACTGAAACTACATTAAAGGGTTGGTACCATTAGGTGGTAGCTTCTTGCCTCTTCAATCAAAGTGTTGCTCATTCAACTCTACAACAGAAATTGAACATTTACTCTTGGCACACCTCTTCAATGGTGTGCCAGCTGAATTGCTAGAGCACTGGCTTTTAGATGCAATGTTAAGCTGAAGTTCCAGCTTTCTGTTCTGGCAAGTACAAGAGGCATTTTTGTTTTTGAAAAGACCAAAATTTTCTACTCTATACAACCAACATAAAAAAAGTCAACTTTAAAAACCTACTTGTTCTTTTTTTTATTATTATTTGTCCCTTAATTAAAGTCTCTCCCTGAAGTAGAGGCACTAAAACAATAAGAGCCAAGTGAAGTGGAAGATTGTTTAATCATTTAAAGATGTGGGCATCATCCACAAGACTACCATTTATTCTCCCTCCCTAATTAACCTCGAGAAAGTGGAGACAAGTTGCCTTTCTGAGCCACACAAAATTGTCTTATGAAGGCATATGCAAATTATAAGTTTCCTGCAGGTGAAAGTAAGACAGGTTGCTTTGAATATCTGCAAGTAGCTTTATTTCTAAATGGGAGTTAAAAATGTCTGGCAAATAATACACAACTCAAACCACCATAAACAAAGTTAAACCACACCATTGCATTCCATGCCATTTTTGAGTTCTTGAGCCAATGAAAAGCCAGGACAAATACAGAGTCTGAAACAAATCAAGTTAATTATGTCATGCTGAAAATGTCCTTGCCAAACTGTTTTCAACATATACGGTAGTGTAGTGGTTAGAGTAACGCTTTACAGCACCAGCGACCCAGGTTCAATGCCGGCCACTGTCTGTAAGGAGTTTGTACATTCTCCCAGTGTCTGCGTGGGTTTCCTCCGGGTGTTCCGGTTTCTTCCCACTTTCCAAAGACATACAGGTTAGGAAGTTGTGGGCATGCTATGTTGGCACCAGAATTCTCAAATTCTGTCTCCTGCAGACAACAACCTTTTCTCCCCCTCCCATGAACTACCTGGTAACTTTATGAAGGAAATAATTCAATAATTTTCAGAGAGCTCAAGTCTTAGAACAGATAATGTACATTACCAAATTCCTGCACTTTGAAATCCTGTGCTGGCATGATATAGACAATCAATTTCAGAAGACAGTAAAACATGTAACACACTGTATTATAATTTAGACAATAGTCAAAAATTGATTTAAACACACAAGTGAAACGAAACAAATTATGTACACTAAAGATTACTACAGAAACTAGCCGCCTCTGTAAGACAGAATAGCAAGGAGTACACTGGCTGCTGTGGCAAGTTACCGTGTTAACTGCAGGTCTCAGCATACTCAAATATTAGCCTTTACGTCACAGTTTGCTGATGATCAGCCAGTATCTTCAGTCTGCCTTTCCACTTCAGATGACCACAGATGGAGACCATCGAAGACATCTTCAAGAGGCGGTACCTCAAAAAAGCAGCGCCTCAAAAAGGCGGCATCCATCATTAAGGACCCTCACCACCCGGGACACGCCCCCTTCACGTTACTACCATCAGGGAGCCTGAAGGCCCACACTCAACATTTCAGGAACAGCTTCTTCCCTTCCACAGTCAGATTTCTGAATCGTCCATGAACACAACCTCATTATTTCTCTTTTGCACTATTTATTTATTTTTGTAACTTATAGTAATTTTTATGTCTTGCACTGTACTGCTGCCGCAAAACAACACTTTCATGGCATATGTCAGTGATAATAAACCTGATTTTGATCACTCAACATGAAAAAGGCATCTTAAAAAAGCTTCCCAAAAAAAAGAGGAGCAACAGAAATTTAAAATATGCGCCTTCAAACTCAAAATAGTGCCAAACCTTATTCCAGCAAAATGTTTAACTGTGGACGCACAGATGCTGGAATCTGGAGCAACAAACAATCTGCTGGAGGTACTTAACGGGTCAAGCAGCATCTGGTGGGGTGGAATTGTCAATGCTTCAACCCAAAGCATTGATATTTTCTATCCCACCCCCCCCCCCCCCCCCCCACAGATACTGCTCGACCCACTGAGCTCCTCCAGTAGATTGTTTGTTCCTCTAAATGTTCAATGCGATTGGTTTTCAGTGGAACCCTTCCTTTGGGTCAGAAAACAAAACCCCTTCTGGTGTTCCCGTGTATCAAATCAAGCTTCACCATTTTCTGAGAACAAGCCCATCTTTTAATCTTTTTTGTACGATAACAGAAAGGGACTATGATGCATTAAAAGCAAAATGCCAAATTATTGTTATACTTGTATCATAACCAAATATCACAAATCCACTGCAGAACTAGAGCAAATAGAATGAACACACTGAGCTGTGGAGATAAAAAAAATTACTCACACATTACGTTCTATAACACCGTAGGTAAATGACAAAAGATACATGACCTCACCAAGTTATGTAACATTTTACCTTGCAGCAATTAAATGACAAATTGATTCAGTAAAACCAACAATATCATAGTGATGGATAATTCATCACTGCCGAAACATACAAGACCCTGAGTGGTCTTGATAGGGTAGATATGAAGAGGATATTTTCTCTTGTGGAGAAATCAAGAACTAAGGATCACTGTTCAACAACAAAGAGACATCTATGTAAATCATCTACGAGGTGATTTTTCTCCCAAGGGGGCAATGAGATTTTGGAATTCTCTTCCTCTAAGTGGCTACTCCTGCTCCTAATTAGCATGTTCTTATGTACCATAAACATCATGCACTCTTAACTCCCAGCCTATTTACAACCAAAGCTAGAGAAGACTTAATAAATTATGTACTAACTTATTCCACAAGTTCCAAATGGCAAATGAGACTATCAATTAACAGGCAAAATGAAATGTTTTTGAGATTATTTTCAACTTGCAGGACAATGTAGATTTTTTTTTGTTAAGCCGGTGATCCACTAACTAAATAAAATTCTCATAGATCCCATTTCAAAACAGCAATTCTGTTAAATGATCATTAAATACATAGAAGACATGAATTATAATTCTCACTGAAAGAGGAGTTCCATCCTAGAAAGAGCATTAAAAATATTTTTCCATGGATATGATGGAAATAAAATCAACTATTTTAATCATTTCTTCACAGTAATGCATATATTAGTCAGCATACTGCATGCACTTCCTGTAGGAACCATGCTTACTGCATGCCTACTCTCTAACCAGTTAGCCTGCCGATAACCTCAAAGCAAATCACGGCACATCAGAACTGCAGAAATAATGAACATGCATATCAAAAGCAAGAGAAACTTAAAACAAAAAAAAAATCACATGCCTAAAAAGGAATGTTTAACATGACAACACTACGTTTTGATGAAAGGTTGTTGGCTTGAAGCATCAACTTCATTTCTCCTCCCACTAATGCTGCCTGCTCTGCAAAGTATTTTCTGAATGTTGTTTTTATAACATTCCTATTGAAATACTGTTTTAAACATCAATAAACTGATGCACTGAACAGTAAGAAAATGGCAAAGTATGTGCATATACAGAAGGTACAACATTGTTTTGGGTTACATGTTTTTTTTATATAGAGCCATTGGGACATTACATGAGCACTAGAGAGGATCCTTTCATCAACAGCTTGTCCCATTTTCTCCTCCACACTCTGGAATGTGCAAAACACATGCTGAAACACAAATTCTGACAACCATCTCACACCTTTCTCAAGTGGCCATTTCTAACATGTGAGCCCAAGCAATGACATGAAGGCTTCCTGTTACTGTGGAGCCCCAGTACATCTGCAGGGCATGTAGGACTTCTACCCAGTAGAAAGATGCAGTCATTGCCAGGCCTGTTTTTCTAATGTATTTTAGAGAAACTTGTTAAAAAGGTGGAAAGGAGGATATGTTGATCAGCTGAAAGGAAGTTAACATGAGGCATAGACTTGAAGGGCCAAACAGCATATTTCTGCTTGACAAATCCAACATGGTCCTGAGTGTTCCACTCTCAGACTGCACAGAATTATTTTCAAATTTGGCTCCTACACAAGTGATTCAGTTTTGGCACATTGAAGGACTGGCTCCTCTGTTCTTATCAGCAGTCAACTTACTCCATTAACACCATCGATTCAAGAGCACAAGGCAACAAATGATAATACTACAGAAACAGCATGGAGTGAATATTTATGTTGCCTGGATAATAAAGTGCAGGCAGAGGAGTTTATGAGAGGCTTCAAATAAAAAGAGAAAAAAAATCGGTGAAGCTATTGAAATTGCAATGCTCAATTAGCCAGTGTCCTTTTAACCCAGTGAAGGGGCACATTCCCATCTCATTATCACAATTCCAGGGACAAGCAGCACTAACCAAGCAATTGTTAGCCACTCTGTGGGCAGCTAGCACCATTTGAAGCCAGCTACTGCTGAATGAAGCCATTGAAACATTCACAATCCCCATGCTGCCAGTGCTCTCGTCGTCACCTTTCAGCCAGCTTGTTCAAAGAGCTGATGCTCACGGTGCAATCCAAGGGTAGCCCACCCAATCCTGGAGTGGCTCAAGGTCATCTGTAGCTTCCTCCACAGCAAAGGACCAGTTTAGCTGCAGCTACAATGTAGGAACAGTAAAACAGACAGAAGCCAGCAACTAAGGATGAATTGCTTTTAACTCTGTACCTTCATTCCAAAGGATAGTTAAATACAGTTCTGCATAATGATTTAACTGTGTCTCATACTCATCAGCAAGATCATCAAATTCTAGGATCTTCACAAACATAAAGAAGGCAAAATGGAAAATGTGGTGAGGAGGAGGATATTTGTTTTAATATTTTATACACACACTGAACAGGGGCTTCAATGGAAGGTCAGCATTTGATGATCATCCTCAGTCACCTTTTCCTGTTGTGGTAAAGGTATGTGGCAAAGGTAATCCTAGAGTGCAGTCAGCTGGAGAGTTTCGACCCATCGACAATGAACGGATAGTGATAGATATCTGGGTCAAGGTGATGCTGCCTAGGAGACGTGCCTGGGGATGCTGGTATTCCCAAACACTTCCTATTTTGTTCTTTGAAGTGATAGAACTTACAGGCTTGGGAAGTGCTGTCAAAGAAGTCGTGGCAGGTTTCAGCAATTTATTTTGTAGATGATGCACAGTGAGCCAGTGGTGGAGGAAGAGAACGTACAAAAAGGTGGAACTGCGTGTCAATCAAGCAGGCTGCTTCATCCTTGATGATCTCACACATCTTGTACGTTGTTGATCAGCACTCATCCTAAGAGAGCACTTCACTGCACTCCTGTCTTCTACCTTATAAATGCTTGAAAAGCTTTTGGGAGTCAGGAGTTCAGTTAGTTACTTCAGACTACCCATATTCTGATCTGGGCTTGCAGCCACAGTAATTAAGTTTCTAGTCAATGGTAATACCCACCTGACAAGAGCCAGAAAGTACAGCCCACCTCCTCCACTTCCTCCTGCCATACAATGGCTGCATCCACACAGACAACACTCAGGGATGATGCAAAATACTACATAGCAAGAGATCTCCTCTGGATTGTCCTGCTGTGCCCCAGAACAATGATATCAGTTTCTCCAATAATATAGCTGGCAACATTGATACCAATATTAGAACTCTCTCTCTTGCTCCCCATATCCTCACTGATGTACCAGTTCACCTTTACCCCTCAACATTCCTCCACTGCCAAGGCTAGAATATTACAGACACAGCAAACTGATGCAAAACAACTGCATTCTGCAAGGCCCCCAAGTGTATGAAGTTACCCATTAGGATTATCTGCTTGCATACAACTTGCACATTTATACAAAATTCTTTCCCATTCCAGTGGAATTCAGTGCTGTGTATTGGGGACTTTAAAGGTGATGGGGCACAAGCTAACACCACCTATGCCATTGGGAAGACCACATGCCCGTGAACTCACATTAAAAACGGGAGGTTGTGATTCAAATAGCAAATCAGCACATATATTACAGAGAGGATGGCATAATGCAGCCTAATTTCACAGCTCAGTTGGTTTTGACTCTGTTCTGATTTTTTGTGAGCTGCATATATTTGATTCAATTAAACAAGTAGTATGATTGCAGTGTGGGTAACAAATCATCCAAATCAAACACTTTATTACATCAGGCATTTTAATACAGAAGAGCCTTTGTTCCTTAATCCATTGGAGTGGCTGTTTGATAAACCAGTAATGAACTTGGCTACTTTTGGCAGATCATCTCCACATTCACCTGGGCATTCCAAAATAAAAATTGGCACAGATGCTGAGATACTGAATTGTTTACATCAAATTTACATTACAGTTACTGTCCTTTTAGCCCAACAGCGTTTATACTTCTTAAACAGCCTTCTGACAGCTTATTTACCTCACCCGATCAACATTTCTATACCTTAACACCTCAACCATTGTAAACACATTCTTACCATTCATTCAGCTAAGGGTTTGACTTGAATTCCTAATTGGATTTATTGGTGACAGGTTTAACTCTGGTCTTTAGTGGCACACTGTGCACTTGGAAACATCTTCTCTATATCTCCCTGTCAAACATACAAGTTTCAAAGACCTCGATCAGTCTCTTTTCTAGAGAGAAAGACACCAAGTTAACTCAATCTGTCATATTTCTACACTGTGAATTTCAGTATCTATTTTTTGTGCCTACTCCATTGCCTCCATGTCTTTTTTTTTGTAAAGACTGAGAAACTTACTCTGCCTTTACAAGGTCCTATACAAGTTTAACATAACTTTTCCTAGATAGCTTCACAAGTTCATCCATGAGCTGAATGCATTACTGAAGTTAAATATGGATTCAATTGCCTACTTTACAGTAACAAAGAACCCAGATATTTTCTGTGCATTGGAACTCACAGTGCCATTTCATTCAGGATTTGCAAATCAGTGAAGATGTTGCGTCTCGACACAACACAGAATAATGACAGCTTGGAAATGGTACTTAGTGGACCTTCGTTTCAGTATCAATGCTCCTCATCACCAAGGAGCAAGATGTTCCAGTGGGCTGGGAATGGCCATGCATGCCCATTGTCTTGTGCTTACATGAAATGCCACACTGCTGCTCACCTGCTAAACAAGCCATCACTGTCAAACACAATCGTATGTCAGTTGTGGCCAAGGTTCATTGCTGGTTACTGCTGGGTTAGCAAACCTGTGTTGCCTTTAAATTTCTCACATAAAAATAGCCTTTGTCACCCATTGGTCTTCTCATTTCAGTGAGGCAACAGGTTATGGTTATGTAATTTTTGTTTTGAAAACTCTACAAAATTCCCAGAAAGTTCAAATCTCAGCGAGATTGCAAGTCTCAATTTCAGTATTTTTTAAAAAATCTAAAAGGAAAAAAGTTGGTATCAGTAAAAGTAGTTATGTCACCAAAACCCAGCTGGTGTACTGATGCCCTTAGGAAAACCCTACCATAAAGATAAGATATCTTTATTAGTCACATGTACATCAAAACACACAGTGAATTGCATCTTTGTCTGTGAATCCAATCCCCCAAAGTGGTGAACACTTTGCTTACAAAAGGCATCTGGACAGTTGAGTCATGTGTAACTGAAAGAAAAAAAGGACAGCCACTTTTGAGTAGTTAAGTAAGGAAGGCTGCTCCATTCACAGAAAGAATGACTGGTGCAGGAAACAAATGTTATCAGTGGGTCAGTCACACATGCTCTTCTGAGGTTAGGCTGGGAGAAGATCTTCTCCAATCTTGGGATATTTCTGCTATTGTTATTGACATGGAATTCAATGTACATCAATAAAGAAGGGCAATAGCAATACTCCAGTAAATCATAGGCTGGTGAGTCTTACATCAGTGGGAGGAAAATTATTGGACAAGATTCCCAAGGACAGGATTTATTTGCATTTGGAAAAGCATGGACTTATTTGGGATAGTCAATGTGGCTTTGTGTGAGCAACACCCTATTTCACAAATTTGTTTGAGATTGCTGAGCGTATGGCAGAGGATGTTTGAAATGTGGACTTTAGTAAAGCATTTGACAAGGTCCCTCATGGTAGGCTTGTCCAATAGATTAAGTCGCATAGGATCCATGGTGAGTTAGCAAGTTAAATACAAAGTTAGCTTGGTCATGGAAGACGGAGGATAGTGATGGAGAGGTGGTTTCCTGATTGGAGATCTGTGACCAGTGGTGTTCAGCAAAGATCAGTGCTGGGACCTCTGTTGTTTGGGGTATATATTAGTGATCCAGATGAAAATGTAGTTGGTCTGATTAGTAAGGTTTGCAGATGACATGAAAATTAGTGGAGTGGTGGATAATGTGGAAGATTATCAAAGGATATGGAAGGACATGGATCAGTTGAAAATCTGGGTGGAGAAATGGCAGATGGAATTTCATCTGGACAAGTGAGGTGTTGCATTTTGGCAGGTCAAATACAAGAGGAAGGTGTACAGTAAATGGCAGGGCCTTTTGGAGCATTGATGTACAGAGGGATGTTAGTGTGAAAGTCCATAGCTCCCTGAAAGTGGCAACACAAGTAGTTAAGAGTGGTAAAAAAAAGGCACAAGGCATATTTGCCTTCATTGGTTGGGGCACTGAGTAGAAATATTGGGAAGTCATGTTGAAGCTGCATAAAACTTTGATTAGACCACATTTGGAGTGCTGTGTGCATTTCTAGTCAGCACACTATAGGAAGGATACGGAGGCTTTGGAGAGGGTGCAGAAAAGGTTCTCCAAGTTGTTGCCTGGATTGGAGTGTGTTAGCTGAAAGGAAAGGGCAGACAAACTTGGATTGTTTTCTCCGGAGGAGTGTTGGAGGCAGAGGGGCACCCTGATAAAAGTATATAAGATTATGAGAGGCAAAGATAGGGTGGATACTCAGAGCCTTTTTTCCCCCAGGTTGGAAATGTGAAATGCTAGAGCGCATAGGTTTAAGATGAAAGGGGAAGAGATTAAAGTTTAAAGGAGACAAGTTGTTTCTTTTCTAAATAAACACAAAAAGCAATGGGCCCCTCAAACACTCTGCCGGGGAGGTGGTAAAAAGTAGATACAATAGCAATACTTCAGGGATTTAGACAAACACATGAACAGTCAGGGAATAGAGTGATACAACCATGTGCAAGCAGATGAGATTAGTTTAGATTGGATCACAGTCAGTGCAGACATGGTGGGCCCAAGGGCCTGTTCCTGTGTTGTACTATGTTCTATGCTCAAATGCACTAATGTCTCAAAAATCTTCACTCTTCAACAGATGAAGCACAGAACCTTATCAATCCAACTATATCTAGACAAAATCTTCAATTAGATGCACTTCTGAACCATTTTCCAAATGCTCTCAACATTTCATAATGTACAAATTATTCAAAGAGGGTCATAGATAATTTGATACTTCACACAGAAACAAAAAGTAGTTGGGCTAAGTGATTCTTGCCTTTTTAAAAAAATATATTCATAATTTAGTAAAATTGAATGGTATTCTTCAGTTGCAAAGATAAACTAAGAACCTACTGAAAAATCTGACATTCAAGACTCCTATTATTTGATGGCTTCATATTGGTGTCCCAGGCATTCTATTATAATTAGAGGCTATTTGAAAACGTCATGTTCGAGCTAATGCATAGACATGGCAGAGGAAGCAAAAGAAGCTATTTTCAGATCCCATCACGCTTCCAAACTCAAATCCAAGCCTACATGCAGGATTTCTGGCACTCATTTTTAATTCTAGCCACACAATATTGCAAAACTATTCATGCAAGGTCTTATCACACTTTATGTTCAAAATTATTTTACCATATAAATCACTTAACAACAAAGAAAAAGATTAGATTACAATAAACCTAATCTGAAGTACCACAACTCCTTGCTTTGTCAACAACAGGAAAATAGCATTCAAAGACATGGCTGCAGCTCCTTGCCCAGTGAACTCAGGATTCTGGTTCTTCAGAGGGAGGCACCAGGTGTCACTCCTTCAACGGACTGAAATGAGAAGACTTGCAGTTTTGGCACACCGCTCACAACTTCACTGGCAATATGTTTATAATGCAGCATTCTTTTAATGTGGAATTCACCAGGAGAGTGGCAAGAAAAATCTTTCCTTGCTTTCTGCCTTCCAGCCCCATGAATTAAACACATTAAAACACTTGCACTAGGGGAATAGAGTGATTAATGTGGTAGCAAATGTGGAAAGTTGCCATTGTCATTAAATGGTTTCAGGCCTGTGAAAAGATCCCTTCCTCTTTTTTTGTAATGGGCATATTAGAAGGTCAGGGAAGGGGAAAACTTCCAAGAAATAGGAGGGCAAAAATACTGTAATTATAATGGGTAGGATTGTTTCTAATATGTCTGTGATTGGTGTTAAACAGGCTCCCCAAATGACCAAAAAAATATGCATCTATACAGCATATCTCACAACTAACGAAGTACAAATATTTATTCTGATGAAGTGGGGTTAGAGGGCAAGAGATAATTGTACCAGGCCATGCACACATTACACATTCCTCATTTTAGTCAAACATTCAGTCTCCATTTTAAATATGATTATTTGTAATAGTAACACAAAGCAATTTGGGATGCAGGGAAATAGAATTGGTTGGTGCAATTCTATTTGCACCAACCAATTCTATTTGTTGGTTAGAGCAGCAGTACAATCTAAAGTGCAGGTAAGTACAAAACAGAGGGATCACAGAGCTGCTGTAGTTTGGGAGTTTGCATGTACACAGGCAGTTTAATAATTATGATCATGGGAATTTAGAATAGTTTAGAAATCATGCTTCAGTAGCACAAACACATACCTAAAATGTTTAAAAAAATCTTTTAACTGTTGACTTACTAATACAGGCCAGTCAGCCAACTGGGTCCATTGCAGCTCCAGCAGAACAATCCCAATCAGAACCATCCCTGTGTAGTCCTACAACTTATTCTCTTTCACATTCCCATCAATTCCCCCTTGGTTTCTTTTGCCACATACCTACACAAGGGGGAATTTCCAGTGACCAATTAACCTACCAACATGTCTTTGGAATGTGGCAGGAAACCAGAGCATCCAACAGAAGCCCAAGCAGTCACAGAGAATGTGCAAACTCCACACAGACAACATGGGAGGTCAGGATCAAATCGGGATCCCTACAGCCAAGAGACAGCAGACAGTCAAGAGACAGACTGCTGTGCCACTGTGCTTCTTGTCCGTCAACCTCATAATTATAAATTTCTATGCCCATGTTCCTTGTCCGCATTGAAAAATTGTTTCAAAGAATCCCTTGCATGGTTTCAAGACTTCCAAAAACGAATTTCAACCAACGAAGCACTTTGGAGGTGTGGTCATTGTTGAGATGCAAGACGCCTGACAGCCAATCTGAACAAGGTAAACACTGAATGCTGATTATGAAACCTGTTGTCATGATCCAATTTAAACAAATTTATTTATGATCTATCATCTACACACACACACATACATACACACACACTTTGTTCTCCTAACACTGGAATATTGATTAGGGAATTGCTGAGGCATGACTGTATGTGCCAATTCATGAAGAGAAAGAAGTTGTTTATTTCCAATATTAGGAGAGACCGACATGCAATCCTGGCAGTTTGTATAACAAATATCCAATCCACAATGTCAGCTTTATTACAACTGAGTGCAAATTGAGAATCCACCCAATGTAGTTTCAATTCTAAACAACACAAGTCTTGAAATTAGAGTGCGGAAAGTGGACCGAGAACTCTCTCCTCTCAAAGTTGCCACGGTGCAACAAAGGCTCACAATTGCCTCCGATATGCACCTCAGCCATCTTATAAGGTTCTACTGAAAGAACTGATCCAGTGAGAATTGATAATTAGCCAAAATCTTCTCTGCTCCCAGTAGGAGGGCAAGTCAGATCCATTCCCAAAATAGTTATTTTGGAAATCAAAGAGACACCAAACTCAAAAGTTCTTTTCAGGCATTACAAACCATCATTTAAGTCGGGAAGCAAGTTAACAAAAAGTATATATATTTAGCAAACAATTTTTCATATGTCTCACTGCAATTCTATTGTCAATGGTAGGCTCAACAACAGTTGGAGACAAAGCACTTTCCTGGACATCATTATATGGTTGACAGGATAGCATCACCTTAACAAAAAAAATCTAATAACACAATTTTATCTTTCCTATCCTAACTTTACTCAGCAAGATTTAACAATACAATTCCAGCAGAAGTTTGCACTGTGATGTAAAGTTTCATCAGTGTTTATCAGCAACAAATTCCCCACCCTATCTGTAAACTCTATGCTTGAAGTGACAATAGCTTTATAATTGTGCGGTAATGAACAGCGAATGCTGCAGAAAGACAAAAGAAAACCTTCCCCTAGTGTACTCACCTATTTTCAAGTTAGCTTGCATCTTGTAAATAGAGGCGTTTAATATTCCAGCAGCAAGATACCAAATAATCACTACAAACTCATTCTAATCTCCTCACAAATACCACTACCACATTTGAGAACCCGCCAATTTTGTGTTTCAATAATCAAAGCCCTCAGAATTTTCTTCATTTAGTTTTCAAATTCAACTGACAACTATTATTTTGAGGTACCAACTCTTCCTGTTCACGATCTCCGCAAAAATATTTCCCCTCTCAATTTTTTTAGGACACACGAAAACAACAAAGAACGTTAATATTAATTCTCAGGAGAAAGCTTCTGCACAAAACCAATATCTCCATTTAATTTCTGTTTATTGCAGTAAATAAAAGCACAATATGGAGACTATGATCCGCAGATCTCTAAGAAAGGATTATCTGGGGAAAAGAATTCTGTTTCTGTTCTTTCCACTTAACAGCAGACAGGATCATAATAAGCTTCAGAAACCCACTGAATGCTTGGTTACAAGAAATTGAATCACAGCACGTGTCACCATCTCCTTTCAGCACACTCTTACCGAAATTAAATGCCAGGTTAAAAGGAGATAATTTCAGCTCGATTGGATCTTTAATTCTCGAAAATGATAAATGCCGCTTAACAATTCCACATTTAATTGCAAATGTTTAATTATAAATTTGTCCCTGCTGTGACAATACTACAAAACTGAAGGGACATGCAGCAAACACAATGCAGACAATCCCTTCAAATGGAGCTACTTTGAGGTGTTTGCAGCTAAACCATCCTTACTAATCACACTACGGATCGCCCCGCATCCCCACTACGATAAAACTCATGAAACAGCAGCACGGCAAGTGGCAAAGCGAAAACACAAGCCTACCTTGAATTTCATCTTCCATTTCTACTGAGATAATTTGAAAGGCTGTCGAACGCTAAGTGCATGCGCCGGCAAAAAAACATTGGTCTTATAATCAAGGAATTTGCAGCACAGTATTATCAAGTCAGGAAATACTAGCTGGGAGGGGGAGGTGGGTACCACACCAAGGATTTTTCCACAGTGAGGAGACTGTCGCTTACCTCGTGCTGGAACACTCTGAGCCTCCTTGCGTTTACAACCCTAATTCCACTCTCATCCCTGCGAGGAAAGCTGCTGGCTGCGGTGAGCTCAAAACAACAAATCCTCCCTCGGGGGACTTGCTAAATAGGTCTTCCTAACCTCCGAATGGTTTGACTTCAACTCGGTGACAATTTGTTCTGCAGCTGCACTGCAGCGGATGGGTTAGCACCGGTCCATGTTTCACAGTAACAGGCATTAAAATTACAAGGAGCGGAGTGCGTTCGAACCTGCAGCAACGCCTTAGGAACAGCACCGCAACGTTAAGGCATTGGTGCTAACTTACAGCCTTGTCTCTAACACACCACATCCGGCATCTTTGCTGCTCGCCTCTGCTGACAATTCTTTATTTTTGCGCTAGCGAATCCATTCCTGGTTTAGAGTCAGGCATTCCAGATTCCAGCAACACCATCAGATGCTCTGGTTGCCATATATGGGCATTCTCCTGTGCAAAGGATTTTCATAACAGCTAATAGTTCCATCAAGTCTAATCTATTTATTAGGCACGCAGTGTGCCAGATGCCGCGTTGCATTTCACCACGGCACTTCTGTAGAGGTGGTCAGGGAGCAGAAGGAAAATCCTAGCCTGCAACCCAATAGGTTAAAAGGGAATTCAGTCCTCTCCCTTCTCTTTTGTTGCTTGCACTGACTATCTTAGACGTTGCTATCTTTTTCGACGCTGCTCCTTCCACTCTAACACTGCTGAAAACATTTGAGCTGGACCTAATGTCCAGTGTGCCATACTACCATCATGCAATTTAAAAAAAAGTGCTTCACAATTAACACTGTAACTGCAAAAGTGTCGGAAGACCAGTGGGAGCTAGAGTGAATCACGTGCCACTGGAGAAACCCAGACTCCTAGTGAATAAAGAATGACTTCACTTAATTTCGGGCGGACTTATTCTTTTGTAATGGGATATTTATGAAGGGGAAAACTTATTGCTGCAAATATCATCAGCTGCATGGGGTTTCTCTTTCCCTTTGACACCCATTATTTACGTTGGGTGCAGGTCATGTAAGCATGGGAGAGGTGTAGACAGTCAGTCTGGTCCACTCCAGCACTGCCTCTATTTCTCTGCCCTCTTGTTCCCATTTTGTTTATCATTATAACATTTCAAGTTTGAAATCATTTGCCAATATCACCAAAATTTAAATGGTCCATCATCTAAGAAATCTTAATTAGTCACATGTACATCGAAACACACAGTGAAATGTGTAGAGTGTTCTGGGGGCAGCCCGCAAGTGTCGCCATGCTTCTGGCGCCAACATAGCGTGCCCACAACTTCCTAACCTGTAGGTCTTTGGAATGTGGGAGGAGACCAGAGCACCCGGAGGAAACCCATGCAGACATGGGGAGAACGTACAAATTCCTTACAGACAGTGGCAGGAATTGAACTCGGGTCACTAGCGCTGTAATAGCGTTACGCTAACCGCTACACTATATGCCTGCCCTCATTGATCTCATTGATTATTTACCATATGACACTGTGAAGTACTGCAGCACTTCCTGGTTATTTAAATGTGCTTATATTTATTCCTGAATTAGGGGTAGTTTTTAACAGCAAGCTAATGCCCTCGGAGAATTCCGTGAAGACTGTTTAAACCAAGGAGTTGAACAAAGGGAGGAGAATGTTTTATTCTGCCAAGATGTTTCTATCCAATTAGCCTCTATATCTGACATTTCATCGTCTGCCACTAATGATACCCACAGCTGACTAACATACAACTTCCCCTCAACCATCCTGCACTCTCCTGAGGGTGCTTGTTGCACGAACAATAATCTTGTTTTATTTCCCAGGTTCTAGCCGTTTTCCAGTCCTCATCTACTTACTTTTTCTTAGTTGTTCATTCTGACGCAAAATCAAACCAAAAATATGAGCTATTCCTTCTTTTTCAGATACTGGCTTACAGGTTAAAAGCAAATTTTTGATTTTTTTTTCTAGAACTAGTGTAAGAAATGTTGCTTTTAAAACTTCTAATTTATGTTCATTTTGGTTAACTTAATCAGTGTTACTACAACCAATTCTACTTAATCATCTCTTGCACTATCAATTCCACACGAGCATGGACAAGAACATGAATTTAACTATTACTGGAGGGCCCCACTAAATACATAGCTTATGCTCATATGTGTATATAAGCACATCCTGAGTGATTAATGTGGGTGGGGAAGCCCTGTGGCCCTACTGGACTGTAAATGTGCTTTCCTGTGTTTCCACAATCATTTCTTATTGATAATGGATTTCAGTGGAAGATGGTTTTATGATAGAGAAAACACTTTCCTACTGAGAAACTAGCCATTAAATAATAGTGACTTTGCTGGGTTGTTTTTGGAATGTTGATTGTGAATAGCATTCAAAATTGTAATATAACAAAATTATAGTCTAACTTTTCAGTCACAAGCAGGCCTACTAAATCCAGCATATTGGCAGGCAGGAAGTGTGCACGCATTTCCAGACAGGAAGTGTAAACACTTTTCCAGGCAGAATTGTGTCTTCTAGCATATTGGAAAAGGACTAAAATAGTCACCCATTGCCTATCCCTAAAAGAAGCATTTTCCTCGACAAATGAAGCCTTCTTGATACCCAAATGTAAAGCTGGTTTTAACGCAGTAATGATATTATACCATTAATTAAATTTGATCTTGAGGAGGTGGAATATTTTTCTGGTTCACTTTAAGATTACCTAAACAAGAAAATAAAATGGACAAAGGTACAGAAATAAGTCTAGTTTATTTCTCACTGTATATGGCTGAATACTCACTGTCCAGCCACTGCTGCTATTAAATTCCTGCCAATTTAGTGAGGAAGCTTAATAGTCTTCCACACTCTCTGATCCTAAGAATAGCTTTGAAAACCTCTGATAATGAACTCATGTAACCTGAGTCAAAACTACTTCAGTATTGTTTAGAATACAAAATGTGAATTGATATAAGTCCAATTTACTCACCACAGAATATTGAACTTGATAACAAAAGGACAGCATGTTTATCTATATCCAATCATCTCTAGCTGTTTTTTTTCATTCTCAAATTCCTAGATTGAAATTAGCTAGATGCATGAGTCATCACAGGGTCGTGGGAATTTGGCAGCTAAATTAGTAATTATGCACTTGGTTTCATTTGATGAATATACAGATGGTATACAATGCCATTTCTAATTCCTGTGGTTTCATTTTAGGAAGGTGTATTGGATGGATTCTTCGCAAATTCCTTGCAGGAAACCTGGAGTACACACGAAACAGAAATCATGCTTGTATTCTCACTGTTGAATAGTTCAAAGATATATATATTTTGCTTCATTCTTTATTTAGGTGCATTTGATAACTTGGCGACCATGTATGACTAGTTCAGGGCCAAGATTTAGGCACTAGAAAATCTTTAAATTAGCAAAAGTCAGGATATCTGGTGACCTTCATGGTCATAAGATCCATGCTGTGGAATGTTCTTCAGACACCAATTTAGAAACTCATACAAATCTTATCTATTGTCGTGCTGGTGTGAAAACTCTTTTGGACGGATAATAAGAACACACAGCTTGAGCCTGACAGGACAACTAAAATGGTGCCCGTGGCAATTAAGAATTTTTCTTTGGAACTGAAAAAGCCGTAATGATAGTAATTTATGTACCTTTTTAGATAATTGCCAGGTATTTTAAGATACACAAAAAAGTATAAGCTGCTTTCCTTACAAAAACCACTTATTATGATAAACACCATTAAAAATAACACTTCAAATGGAAAAAAGCAACATACCACAGATGCTGAAAATCGAAAATAAAAACAGAAGATGTTGGAAGTACTTGGCAGGTCAGGTAGCATCTGTAGAAAGACAAAACCTTTTACCATGACTGGGGAAAGTTAGAGGTAAAACATGTTTGAATCTGCGGAGGAGGCGGGGAGGCAGAGAAATAAGAAATGGTGTGGAGATTGGGAGAAAATGAATGGTACAGGTGGCTGTAGAGGTGGTAAGAAGGTGGTAAATTACAAAAGGAAAGCCTGAGGAAGGTGTAAATGGGAGATGAATGAAATCAGAAATTACCTGAAGAGATGAGGGAAAATGCTGAATGCCGGAATTGTGAGATACAAGACTGGAATGGCTAATTATCCAAATTGTTGAATTTGATGTTCAGTCTGGAAGGCAGCCATCATGCCTGGCAGGGTATGAGCTGGTGCTCCTTGAGCTTATGTTAGAACTCTGGAGGAAGCAAAAGCAGAGAGGTCAGAATGGGAGTGGAACTGATAACTTAAGTTGACAGGCAACAAGAAACTCAGAATCATGCTTGTGGACTAAATGCAGTTGTTCTGCAAATCTACTTTTGTCATCCAATTTGCATTTGGTTTCCCCTATGTAGAGGACACCACGTCATGAGCCCTGAATGCAGTAAATTGGAAGGACCGCATGAATTGCTGCTTCACCTGAAAAGAGTGTTTGAAGCCCTGGACAGTGGAATGGAAGGAGATATCAACAGGTATTGCACCTCTGCTTTACAGAACATCTCTGTTCCATTTACAAGGGTGACTCTAACCTTCCAGTTGCTTGCAGTTTCCAATATCTTCTGTTTCTATTATAAACTTCAAACATATTTTCATAAAAAGGATTGAGAATGTGGAAAATCTCCTCCAGGGAACAAATTGCAAGGTAGTATGAAAAGCAGAAATATTTAACATTTTACATTCAAAACTAATGTTTCAAATGCTGAACAGAACATCAATTTCTCCAAAAATTAACTTCAAACTACCTGACATATACAGGACTTGCATATTGATAAGTAAACACTAGATGGTCCCCTGTTGGGAGGAAGCACATTGTAGCAATTACACATCCCTTGTAGTACTTATGTTATTCTTTGACAGGAATGTACCAGAGGGTCTAGAAATAAAAGCAATCTGTTACTACTACAACTAACTGAACGGATATTCAGACTTAACACTGGTGACAAGAATAAAGCACAGGATATTGTGAACGTGATTGACTGTTGGACTTTATGCACAGGCATAAAGTGGTCTTTGTCGCCATTGCTCTTTTGTTCATTACATCAGTAATAATTGGAGAAACTGGTAAATATAAAAGAAAGCGCAGAATTTCAAAAGTGTAAAGAGGCCACTTGGTTAATTGAATCCTTACTGCCTCTACGTAAAAGTGATGCACCTCGTCCCATTTCGCTGCCCTCTCCAAGAGCTGGCAAATTCTTTCCTTTCAGGTGCATACTTAGCTCCATCTGGAATGCAACAACCTGCCTCTTCTCCCACCCCTAGCAGTGCATTCCAGATGCTGACCACTCACTGTGTGAAAAAAAGCTTTTCTTATGTCACCTTCAGTTCCTTTGCCAATCACTTTCATTCTACATCCCCTGGCCCTTGATCTGTCTGTGAAAGGTAACAATGTAACTCCATCTTCTGTATGCTTACCCATAGTCATTTTGAATATCTCTTCCAGAATTCTTCACAATCTCCTTCCTTCCAAGAAGACAACCCAACTTCTCCAGTAATTAAAGCAGGGCATGTTGGGAATACACATCAGATCAGGCATCATCGAGAGAGAGAGAGAGAGAGAGAGAGAGAGAGAGAGAGAGAGAGAAATAATGTTTATAGTTAATGATCTTTCCCATCTTCTCTCAAGTATTTGCAGACCTTCATCCCTGGAATTATTTTAGTAACTCTCTTCTGCACCTTCTCTAATGCCTTTACAACTTTCCTGAGCATGGCACTTTGTACTGACACAACATTGCAGTTGCGTCTGAAAATGATTTGTAAAGGTTCAGATCGATGCCTCTACTTATAAAGCCAGGAAGTCTTCTAACCACTTTCTCAACACAACGTGCCACTTTCAATGAATAATGAACGGGCCTATCTGTCCTTGTTCACTTTTAAAAATGTACCCTCTAGACTTTATTAACTCTTCTTATTCTTCCTACCAAAATGTAACAGTGCCTTTCTCAGCATTAAATTTCATCTGCCATCTATCGACCACCCTGTCTTTATCTCCTTGAAGTATATTACTAACTTCCTCACAGTTGACCACAGTTTCAAATTTTATGTCATCTGCACACTTGGAAACTGAACTCTGTACACTTAAGTCCAAGTCCTAAATATTAAGAAAAGCAGTGGTCGTAGTACTGACACTAAATACCCACTGTCTGCTTCTCTCCAACTCAAAACAAAAACAATCGTTCACTACTGTTTCCTATTTCTTAGGCAATATCCCAAGCCTGCTGCTTGATGACAAACATGTTATGCAGGCACGGTAGTGTAGAGGTTAGCGTAACACTTTACAGCGCCAGTGACCCTGGTTCAAATCCGGCCACTGTCTGTAAGGAATTTGTACGTTCTCCCCGTGTCTGCATGGGTTTCCTCCGGGTGCTCCAGTTTCCTCCCATATTCCAAAGACGTACAGGTTAGGAAGTTGTGGGCATGCTATGTTGGCACTGGAAGCATGGTGACACTTGCGGGCTGCCCCCAGAACACTCTATACAAAAAGATGTATTTCACTGTGTGTTTCGATGTACACATGACTAATAAAGACATCTTGTCTTACCTTATCAAACTCCATTTGAAAGTTTGTATATACGACAACATTTGTATTTCCCTCATCAACCCTCTCTATTACTTCACCAAAAAAAGCTCGTTATTTAGACAGAATTCAGCTTCAGCAAAGCCATCCTGGCTTTTTCTAATTAATTCACACTAGTCCAAGTGACTGCTCATTCCAGGCTCAATTGTTGTTTTAAGAATTTTCCCCAGCACTAGGTCAAACTGACTGATCTATATTACTACATTTATCCTTGTACCCGTTATTGAACAAGAATGTAAGTTTTCCATTCTCCATTCCTTAAGTATCATTCTTGATCTTTAGATGTTTGAAACTTTATAGCCCGGAGCTCTGCAATTTCCTCCCTTACTTCCATCAGCAAGGAGCCATCCCATCTGGACCAAGTGATTTATCCACCATAAATGCAGCTAGCCTTTCTAGCACCACTACTTATCAAATACCACCTCATCCAGAATTTCACATATCTTTTCCTTTGCAAAGACTCCAGGAGCATCCTCTTCCTTCCTGAAGGCTAATGTAAAGTCCTCATTCAATACATCAGTCATGGGACTACATCCATGAGTAGATTTTATTTTTGAGTTCTAGTCAGCTCCACCTCTCTTAGAAGCATTTTCCTGACCACATATCAATGAAATATTTTTGGATTTGCTTTAATGTTTTCTACCAATCTTGCCTCATGCTCTCTCTTTGCTTCACTTTGCTCCAGCAGTTTGTTTGCTCTTCTGTGTAATCAGTCTGATTCTAACAACCTGGCAACTTCCAGATGCTCTCTTTCTGCTCTCTTTTACTCTCTACCTTTGTGGTCATCCAGGGAATGGAATGCATATTCTAACAGAACAGAGGCAATGCAAAATTGTCTCCCTGCCTATACAAAAGAGACTGCATTTGAATTTGACATTGGGGATGTAGTAACCTATGTCATCAAAAAGGTTGAAGAAAATTCTTAAAAATTGCTGTACAAGTAAAGGCTTTACTGCACAATTATTTTGGATGCACATTACCAATCCTTGGGAAAATAAATATCCAATTAAAATATGCAAAATAGATGAACTTCTTGACTGCAGTTGCATATAAAGGTGATCGAAGATTGATTTTGAAGCTTACTGTATCATAGCCAAGGGTACATCAGTACAGTGATTATACTATAATCCAGAGGCCCAGACCAATTATCTTGAGACATGAATCTAAATCCCATCACAGATGGACAACAGTTGATTAAATACATCTGGAATAAGAAAATAACTCGTATCAGTATGATATGACCATGAAGTTACAGGTGTTATAGGCAAAGAAAAAGATCTGGTTCACTAATATCCTTTAGGAAAGGAAATCCTCCATCTTTTCTTGGTATGGCCTATATGTGACTCCAGGCAGAAATGTGATCGGACCTTGTTCAATCTCTGAAATTGTTCAGCAAAGCTGCCGGCTGTCAAGTAGACAACTTACACTGACTTATGAGTCCAATTGGGGCCAGTCATTAAAATGCTGGGTTTGCCAGGAGTACTTGCCTCCCAAGTCTACTGCAAGCCTATTTATTGAACTTGAATAGAATGGTTGAAAGACTATTTCCAGAAGTAAAAACACAGGGACTGGAGTTGAATACATCAATGATGATAGTGCAGCGTGTGCCTTCAAGAAAAAGCAGCCAGAATCAATCTGTCTAAAAGGGAAGCAATAGTATCATGAATTTCTCCTTGGTTTATAACTATACTGGCCAAAGACCCAAAACCTGACAATTTGTAAAATATCAGCAAGTTTTTTCATACCCAGATTAACCAATCCCATGACAAAATCTATGGAACCTTACAAACATTGTCCAGGGACAGACTTCACACTATGCCATGCAGACTTTGAAGGGCTTAATTCACCAAATGAAGTAGGAATTCTTGATGATCCTGAAATTGCAGCAGAATTCAGAAGAATAAGAAGCTTCTTGAAAAACTTTGTACTGCAAGTAGCTCATCAGTTAATAACACAGGTGCAAGAGCTACAATTGATACTGAGGAATTGACTGTTACAGCTCTACAGAATGCTTTACTTGATATGCCTAATTGCATAGGTAACAAATCAACCGTATCACAAGATTTGCGCTCCTAATTCAGATTCCAAATTCTCCAAGGCATTCTGACAGTGTTGAAACCAAACTTGTGACGTTCCCGTGGTTCCTGTTAGCCTCAGCTCACTGTTGTCAGTCCCCATTAGCGATATCAGCAAAGGTCAAGGAAACATCCAAACAACTTGGACATTGGTAATTATGCAAGAACACAAGAAAATAGGAACAGCAGTAGGCCACCAAGCCCCTCGAGCCTGCCCTACCATTCAATATGATCATGGCTGATCTATGCTGGCCTTAACTCCTCTTCATGCCAGTTACGGATGTAGGTCATCATTGCCAATAAAGTTCTCACCAGCATAACTCACTTTTCTTCTGTATTTATCATGACAGTGTATTACTTTGCTTAGCTGTTAGCCAACCGTTCACAGAGATGATTACTTTCACCTTGTAATGCAGAAAGTTGAAGTGTGATTTATGGTACTTCATATGTTAATGTAAGACTAAAGTTCCCTCACAGGAGTAAGAATGTTGTTCTAATTGCACTTCTCTTGCATTACATTTGTTATTCTTTGACAGAAATATTCTATGTAGCCTGGGATTTCTAAATTATACGAAAGCTATACAAATAGTTGCTTGGACTTAACACTATCCAGCTTCTGAAACAGGAACGTGTTAAGTCCAAGCAACTATTTGTATAGCTTTCGTATGGAACAGAAATGGACCCTGCTCCTAAGTATCGGATGGTTTGTGCTACTGATTGCAATATGGTGTATGTGGATGATACAGAATGAAAGGGGCAACATAAAAGCCATTGCACTCCTCCAGTGATTATAAGAAGAGTAAAGAGAAATGCCTAATGGCTTTCAAATGCTGCCTTTAGAAACAGTCAGAATAAAATAGGTAGGTAGGAGCGGGGAATCCAAAATCATCTGAATAACTGCAGCCCTAACTTAATCAACATTAAAACTAATTATTTATTTGCTTTTATCCAATACATATAATTAATGTATTGTTATACACCAAACTACAGGCCATCCCCGGGTTATGAACGCCTGACTTATGGATACCCCATGCTTACAAGAACTCTCATAATATTATTAAATTCAAAAGTCCAACATACATTCATAAGATAAAATAAGGTAAGATATAAGATATGATACCTTTATTAGTCACATGTACATCAAAACACACAGTGAAATGCATCTTTTGCAGAGGGTGCTCTGGGGGCAGCCTGCAAGTGTCGCCACGCTTCTGGTGCCAGCATAGCATGCCCACAACTTCCTAACCCGTACATATTTGGAATGTGGGAGGAAACCCGAGCACCCAGAGGAAACCCACGCAGACACAGGTAGGACGTACAAAATCCTTACAGACAGCGGCTGGACTTGAACCTGGGTCGCTGGCGCTGTAAAGTGTAACGCTAACCGCTACACTACCGTGCCTGCTCCTAAAAATACACCATGGCACTGTGCTTCTCTCGGCGGACTGCATGTCAAGATGTCAGTTGGTGCTCACATCTTCCTACAATCCACCGAGGGAAACCCCGCTACATTCATTCCTACAAATGGCAGAACTAGTTTCCTCTTTCTCTCCACTTTTAGTGATTGTTTTTTCTTATCAGTCTTGTCTGTTTTTGATGCCTGGAGTGATTTTTATGTATTTTCTGACTTATGGACAAAATCAACTTATGGAAGTCTACAAAAAAAGAACCCATTCATTACCTGGGAATGGCCTGTATATGAATATGTTCGATAAGTGTATACAAATATTACGAAGAATTCTAGAATTCTGTTGATATATATTATATACTTTAGTACTTTATCACTGTCAGGCTATTTAGTGTAGACACAAGAGAGACTGCAGATGCTGGAACTCTGGAGCAATGCACACAAAATGCTGGAGGAACTCAGCAGGCCAGACAGCATCTATGGAGGGAAATGAACAGTCGACATCAATCCTGATGAAGGGTCTCGGCCCGAAACGTCAACTGTTCATTTCCCTCCATAGATGCTGCCTGACCTGCTGAGTTCCTTCAGCATTTCATGTGTGTTGGGCCACTTAGTGTGTTCCTCGCAGCACCACAGATCGTCTTTCAGTCATAATTAGTCCAACAGTGACCCCTCTACCTTGCCTCACAATCCACCCACTCCTGAGTCTTACCCAAGGACAAGTGTATCAGGTTGCCTGGAATTATATATATTCATTGGGTGAGCCACCTGATGGGGTGGTGTGTGCTGGAACCAATGCCTTGCCATCCATTGTCCTCCATCTTCAGACCAAGGATTCTTTCCTGCATCGATTTAGTCTTCAAGAAAAGTGTCCAGTAATTTCTAGACCATAAAGTGATCTCTACTGCTCAACAAATACATTACCTGTGGAGCAGACTCTTTGGGCCGAATGGCCAATTTCTGCTCCTATATCCTATATCTTATTACCTAGGCACTCAACCATGCCATCAGTGAACCCAGATGTACAAGATTTCACAAAAGGTTGACATTGTTCTGTTCCAATTAACGTTATTGTTGTAAAATGCTCTCCTGAAAATGAAAAACAAAGCTTACTGATGGAAAGGTCATACAGCCTGCACATTGAGCTAAGACTACTGAACCAAGGTGCATTCTCTTTTAAGTCATGATCTTTTGGTGGGCTACTGATCTGCCTTCTTAATGCTGGTCATCAACACTGACAGCTTACAAACAGTCCGCAAATATAAACAAAATCTCTTTAACATATCTCAACAGTCAATGCAACTAATGTCCAACTATTCATACAGTTTGAATTGGCAAGTGGTCCACCTTGAATGTTTCTGTGAGAGAAATCAAAATGGATATTGGAGTGAAGCCCTGCCTTTATCACTTTCTTGGCTAGTGGCCTGAAAATAACATTCCATCCAATGCCTAACACCAGCTTTGTAATGACTGTGAAATCCTTGAGTTGGTGCCAATTAGAATATTTTATTGCATTGCTTTGGAGCTATAATTTACATTCACACAGGATTTACCGATATCTGGGGAAAGACGTACTTGGCCATTTCGTGCACCAGCTGTCCTCAATGTGCATTCCTTCTCAGGGTATAAATCATGACAGATGCAGAAATAAACCCTTCTTTACTCTGATTACATCTTCTTTACTCTGTATACATCTCTACTTCAATTTCAAAGAAGTGGACCTATCTGCATAAATAAAGTGAACCTAAGTCTTGCTACCTAGCATAATGCAAGAACCTTATAGTGGTACTGTTAATAAGACCATACATATGCAGAAGAGAACTGAAATCAAAAGAAAATAAAACGAGCCAGGTTGTACATTAACTGTTTAATTGGTTCATTTTGTACTCCAGGTGAAATTTGATTGCTCTTGCCATGATTTGAGATGGTAGGGAGTGGTGAATAATCTGTTTCTCCTAAATAATAGTTATTGATTCAACAAAGCTGGGAAGTAGCTAGAAGCTCTACGGAGTTAAATAACCTGTACACACCTGCCATTGAACCTCACAGATGAAGGGTGAGACCTTGGGCAGATACTAGGAGTTCCACAAGGACTTATCAAATGACATCCTACTAAGCCAAGAATCAACAAGAAAAACTGCAGATACCAGAAATCTGAAATAAAAACATAAAATGCTGGGAACACTCAGCAAGTGTCTCTGAGGAAGGATCCCAGAACTGAAATGTTAACTGTTTCTCCTTCCTCCAAACATTCCTGCATCCTCACCACAAAATTCAGCGTCAGGAGTTTGCAAAGGAACATCTAAACAAGCCTGATGCATTTTGGAAACAAGTCCTGTGGACTGATGAAGTTAAAATAGAACTTTTTGGCCGCAATGAGCAAAGGTATGTTTGGAGAAAAAAGGATGCAGAATTTCATGAAAAGAACACCTCTCCAACTGATAAGCATGGGGGTGGATCGATCATGCTTTGGGCTTGTGTTGCAGCCAGTGGCACAGGGAACATTTCACTGGTAGAGGGAAGAATGAATTCAATTAAATACCAGCAAGTTCTGGAAGCAAACATCACACTGTCTGTAAAAAAAGCTGAAGATGAAAAGAGGATGGCTTCTACAACAGGATAACAATCCTAAACACACCTTAAAATCCACAATGGACTACCTCTAGAGGCACAAGCTGAAGGTTTTGCCATGGCCCTCACAGTCCCCCGACCTAAACGTCATCAAAAATCTGTGGATAGACCTCAAAAGAGCAGTGCATGCAAGACGGCCCAAGAATCTCACAGAACTAGAAGCCTTCTGCAAGGAAGAATGGGTGAAAATCCCTCAAAGAAGAATTGAAAGACTCTTAGCTGGCTACAGAAAGTGTTTACAAGCTGTGATACTTGCCAAAGGGGACGTTACTAAGTACTGACCATGCAGGGTGCCCAAACTTTTGCTTCGGGCCCTTTTCCTTTTTTGTTATTTTGAAACTGTAAAAGATGGAAATAAAAACGTAATCTTGCTTAAAATCTTAAAGAAACGTGTCATCTTTAACTTTATGCCTTTTGGAAATCAGGTCATCTTTTACTCGCTTAGCTATTCACAGTAACAGAAATTTTGACCAGGGGTGCACAAACTTTTGCAGGCCACTGTACATGCAATGTGCGGGTGCAGTAAAAGTTCACCTCCTGGGATGACAGGTTTGTCCAATGAGGAGAAGTTGAGCCTATGGAGTTGAGAGAAATGAGAGAAGATGTCATTGAAACTATTCGAATTCTTATGGGGCTTGACAGGGCCGATGCAGGGATGATATTTCCCTTGGTTGGGATGTCGAGAACCAGGGTCACAGTTGCAAAATGATGGGAGAAATGAGCTGAAATTTCTTTATCCAGTGGGTAGTAAACCTTTGGAATTCTCTACTCAAAGTGCGATGGAGACTAAGTTGCTCAGTATATTCGAGAAAGAAGTCAGTAGATTTTTATATATTAGGGGAGTCAAGAGATAGCAGGTTATTGCAGTTGAATGGCCTCTGTGTGCTTTTATTTCTTATGTTATCAGAACATTATAGACTCAAAGTCTGACTGTGTTTTCCCCAGTTCACCAGGCTGCTTCTACACAGGTCTTTATGATCAAAGTAATGACATATTGAACAGTGCATCATTTATTATGAAAGTTTAACTTGAGGTTACTCTCACTGGGAGCAACACAATGTGACCACTTATCTGATCTGCACTACAGGAACAACAGGAGCAGGAATAGGCCCTTTGGCCCCTTGAGCCTGCTCTGTCATATGATCATGACTGTTCCAACCATGGCCTGAATACCACTTTCCTGCTCTCCATATACCCTTGATTCCCAAGTAGCTTAAATGTCCATCAGTCTTCACCTCGAATATATTCAATGACTCCATCTCCACGACTCTCTGAGATTGAAAATAACAGAGATTTATGACTCTCTGAGTGAAGAAATTTCTCCTTGTCTCTATCTGAAATGGGTGGTCTCTTATTCAGCAACTATGTTCCCTAGGTCTGGATAAACCCCCAAGGGGAAATATCCTCTCAGCATCCTCTCTATCAATCTCCCTCAGTTCAATAAGATCACCTCTCATTCTTCTAGATTCCAATGAGTGGGGACCTAATCTGTTCAACTTTTCTTCCTATATCAGCAACTTCCTCCCAAGAACCCAAGGAACATTCTACGCACTGCCTCCAGTGTAAGTGTGTCCTTCCCTAAATATAGAGATCAAAAGTCTACTCAGTAGTCCAGAACTAAACTAGTGTGCAGGTGCAGTCTTGCCAGTGGCCTGTAAAACTTCCCTACTTTTATACCCAATTCCCCTTCCAATAAAGGCCAACATTCCATAGCCTTCCCAATTACTTCCTCTACCTGCATGTGTTTCATTTCATAAGACTCCAAATCAATTTGTATTGTAATATTTTCTCACCTTACTCCATTAAGTTAATAATTATTGTTTTCATTCTTCCTGCAAAGTGGATAACCTCACATTTTGCTGCATTATATTGGATCTAGTAACTGCTTGCCGACTCACTTGATCTATCTATCTCCATTTGCAGGCCCTTTGTATCCTCCTCAGAGCTTTTTAAGCCACCTAACTTTGTATCATCAGCAAATTTGGCTACATTACACTTAGTCCCTTCATCCATGTCATCAATAAAGATTGTAAAGACCCAGCACTGATCCCTGTGGCACCCTACTAGTTACTGATTGCTAATCTGAAAATACCAATTTACTCTGACTCTCTATTTTCTATTAATTAAGCACTCTCCTATCCATACTACCCCTGCATTCTTGTGTATTGTATCAGGGAAACTAATAATTAGATATTCACAAGATGCAAAAAAGCATCTTGTTCTACAAATAGATGTGTGTCAACACATTACAATGAACATTTAAGTTTGATACATAGGGATGGAAGTTCAATCTCTGGCACGTGCATCAAACAGGCAATATAGTTGCTCTATGCTCGGTGCTCTGTTTCTTTAAATTCAGTACGACTTAATTCCAGAAGCAGTTTACAATGCACACCCTCTACTGCATTGCCCATTTAACACAAGCGACTGAGGTTACATCTCTACCTGGTGGACTCTGAATAAAGAGATTAGAGCATAAAATTGTGCTCCAGTGCCATTTAGAGTGGGAGCTGCAGTATGGGAGATGGGATGTTATTTTGAGGCTCCATTGTTTGTCTGGAATGATTAGAAAAATTCCAAAGGCAGTGCATCAAGGAAATACAGAGTTGTTCTCAGTGCCCTGGCTAATATTTGTCCTTCATCCAATATTTCAAATAGAACAATTTTCAAGTCTTTATCATGTTACTGCTTGTATTTCCCACGACAAAGCAGTGATTACATTTCAGAAGTACTTCACAGACCATGAATTGTTTAGGAGCAACCTGACACCACATAAAAGCAAACATTTCTGTATACTGTATTCTTTCAAAATCAGTAGAGTTTATTTTGAGGTTGAAAACAGTCCTCTGATGATAAACCTGATTAATTGTCTGGCCTTAGCTGACAGTTTTAGTGCTAATTGCTGACGACCATGACATAAAAGTACCTGGAGGAACAAAACTGAAGACCTGCATACTTAGCACTCAAATGCAGAACAATTTTCCTGGAGCGACATGGACAATCTGCACACCAAATGTGTGTAAAGCACTAACATACAGCAGTATGTATCAGATTTATTTTTAATTCCTCTTTTCAGGATGTGGGTCTTGCTCTCAAGGATGGTATTTGTAGGTTTTTTTTGCTCCATATTCCAGTATCTGCCGTCTCTTGTGTCTCCAGCCACCGTTTTGAACCGTTGCAGATGTACCTGTATCCTGGAGTTCCAGGATACAGACACAGAGGTAATGAAGAAAGAGTGATATATTTTTAAGTAAGGATTTTATGTGATTTGGCATGATACCTGTTGCCTTTGTCGTTCTTGGTGGCAAAGACTGCAGGTTTGGAAGGTGCTGTCAAAGTAGCCTGGGTGAGTAACTGCAATGTATTTTGTAGACCGTATGCACTGCAGTCACTGTGTGCTAGTGGATGAGAGAATGAATGCTTTCAGTGATATTTGGGCTCATAATCAAGTGGGTTGCATTGTCCTGAATGGTTTCAAACTTCTCAGATGTTTTGGGAGCTATATCTGTCCGGGCAAGTGGGGAGTATTTAAATCACAATTCTGACTTGTGCATTGTAGATGGTGGAAAGGCTTTGGGATGTTAAAGTGTGAGTCATTGTATTGATCTTGTAACCACTGTATTAATGTGGCTGGTCCATTTAAGTTTCTGATCAATGGTGAACCCTAGGATGTTGATGGTGGGGGACATGGCAATGGTAATACCAGTGAAAATCAAGGGTTGGTGATTGCCCTTAATCTTCTTGGAGATGGTCTGCACCTGGCACTTTTCACTATCAACCCATACCTGAATGTTGTCTGGATCTTGCTGCATACAGTCAGGAGTTGCATGTACTGAGGACTTGCAAATGGAATTCAATATTGATCATTCATGAGCAAGCATCCCCATCCTGAACTTAAGTTGAAAGGACTGTCATCGAAGAAGCAACTGAAGATAGACTGGCCGAAGATACTGCTCTGAGGAACTCCTGCAGGGACGATTGACCTCCAACATCCACAACCATCTTTCTTTCTGCAAGGTATGACTCTAACCATAGGAGTGTTGTCCCTTTGATGCCTAACTACTTCAGTCTTACTTCTTGATGTCACACTTAGTCAAATGCTGCCTTGCTGTCAAGAACAGTCACTCTCACCTTACCTCTGGAATGTTTGGACTGAGGCTGTGTTGAAGCCGAGAACAGAGCTGAAACTCAAACTGCCATTGATGAAGAAGGAAGGATGGAGGGAGGAGAACACAGAGGCAACTAATGTGGCAGATAAGGGAGGTTGCTGAAGAACTCCTGTTCCTCAGAAGTGTAATGATTTGTTATGGACATTCACTTTAAGAGCTAACTCACAAAGATTCTTCTCAGTAACTGCACCACCATCAGCATCATAACCTCAGTGGACAGCATTAGCTATCTAACTGCACATTGGCATTCAAACAATCCATAATACAGCATCTCTTATGGGATCAACATGATTCTCAGATACAACTCTTCCACAATAGGAAGGATATCAGTTTAAGGTCAGAGGAGGAAAGTTTAAGGGAGATGTCAGAAATAGGTTTTTTACACTGAGAATGGTGGGTGCCTGGAACGCGCTGCCAGGAGTGGTGGAAGAGGCTGATACAATAGGAACATTTAAAAGACTCTTGGATAGGCACATGGGTGTAAGAAAAATGGAGGATTATGGGCTGTGTAGGAGGGAAGGGTTAGATTGATCATGGAGTAGGTGTTTATATAGGTCTGCACAACATCGTGGGCTGAAGGGCCTGTACTGTGTTGTGCTGTTCTATGTTCTATGAACCACACCCAGATAAACGAAATATCACTTTTCCAGGAAAAGATGGTGTATAACTAGTGCAAGCAAGATCTGACAGAAGAGGGGAAGCATGACCCTGTGAGATCGCTTTACCAAGGGGAAACTGTACACAGGAGGGAGGAGGGAAGCCACAGATTTTTCAACACTGAAATGAGCAATTCTACACTGGGAAAAATAACTCCATGTGGGTGTTGACTTTTAAAGGAAAAGATAGTTTCTGAACAGTCAGGAGGAACAGCATGTGCAAATCGATAGTGGTTATCAGGCAACCCCTTGAGGATCTCCTGCTTTAGAGTATTCTACATTCCATAAGCTCTGTTGAGAATCCTTTCAACTATGTTATTTACAAAACTACACAGTAATTCTGAAATCCCCATCTCTGTTGTACACCACTGAAAGTCCTTCCACGACAATATCTTAATTCAAAATTCCATTAGGAAAACTCAAAGGGAAGCAGCCTATTCTAAACAGTTCATCTATAAACATTGCCTTGCTGGCAGCTGGAATCAAGTTCACAATGCAGTAAACATCACGGGGTGGGGGTGAGTGCCAGTGGGAACTCTCCGGCTTGTCTTCTCTAACATCAGCAGGACTGCAGAAACCTTGGAAAACAGCCATTATTCTGGGGTTTCTGTAGGTCTTCTGTTAAAACTACAATAGGAAAGCTCCTCTAGAAATTCATCACTTACAACTCTCCAGAGCACAGCACCAGTCTATTCAATTTGCACAGAGTCACCGAGTCACAGAGTCATATAGCAGGGAACCAAGCTCTTCGGCCCACTGAATCTTCACTGACCATTAAGCACCCATTTACACCAATCTTATGGTAATCCTATTTTATTCTCCCCACATTCCCATCAACTCCCCCAGATTCTACCACTCATATACCCACCAGGAGCAATTTACAGTGGCTCATTAGCCCATCAATGTTTTAGAGACTCTTCATTTGAAAAAAATTCAGCCAAGCAATCAGTGATATCATAAAGCCGGTGTCTCATTATTTTCTCTTCTGTTTACCAAGCAGCAGTAATACTCCATAGGAGCATTTCAAAAACCTTTGTTTCTGTCTACTGCAAGGTTCCAATTGATGGTATGAGTCATTATCCCAAGATAACTCAGGCTTGAGGATAGTACACTATTTTCAGTGACTATTTTATTCATGCAATGTTTGTCTGAGTTATGAGCAAAATCAGTGAAATAAAACTAAAAATAAATGAAAACTCTTACTGTTTTAAACAGTAAAGAATTGATCCATACAGGCGTTGATCTTCCAGGCAGGAAAATGATGTGAATATAAAGAGAATATTATATCCTCAACAGAACATGTATTTAACAGTGAAGATTGTATAATGTGTAAATTCAGTTAAAAAATGTAAATACAACAAAATGAACAGAAAATCCATGATCAGGATAGATCATCCATGATCCTGCTAGGTGCATTCCAGTCAACTTGTTATTTCACCTTCATCTGCACAATTTTGCTAAATTAATATTCAAAAATAATTTATATTATTAATGAGCCTAGAGTACAGTAAAACATTCTAAGACATTTTGCAGGTGCATTAGCAGGTAAAAATTGGCACAAGCTGCATGAGTGGTTAATTAGGACAGGCGATCAAAAGCTTGATCGAGGTGGTGCATTTAAGCAGAGTCCAAAAGGAGGGGAGAGAGACAAAGACGCAAGGAAGTTTAGGGAGAGAATTCAGGAATAGGATAATTAAAGCACAGCCACCAATAGACTGGCAAAGAAAATTAGGGATGAAAAGAGACCAAAATTAGAGGAATGTTCTTGGGTCTAGAGAAGGTATAGAGATGGGAGAGGCAAGGTCATGGAGGGATCTGAAAACTCAAATTATGATTTCAGCATCTGGCCATGCCATCTTCTCGTAGTTACCATTGGGCAAAAGTTTCAGAAACCTGAAGTCCCACACCATCAGGTTCAAGAACAGCCTTCCCTTCAACCATTCAGTTCTTGAACCAACCAGCACAACCCTAATCATTATAGTTTAGCAACACTATGACTACTTTGATCACTTTGCACTAAAATGGACTTTGTTTCTTTTTTGTTGTAATTCTGTTCTTTCTTGTAAAAATTGGGTATGATTTATGTTTTTCTTGTGAATGCTGCTTATATGATGCTATGTGCCTGTGATGCCGCTGCAAGTAAGTCGTTCATTGTACCTGTGCATACATGAACTTGTGCATATGACAATAAACTCGACTTTGACTGTGACACCACAGCTGAATTTCATGTTTTCTAAGGCCAGAATGTGAGAAGTGAGAGGTGAATGGGGCTTGGAGTAAGTCAGAATTTGGGCAGCAGTGTTGGAAGAGCCTGAAGATACAAATTGTCATCATACTCTTTATTTATTATGTGGAAATAGATTGCTCAGCCAAACCAATGCTAAACATGATGTTTATCATATCCACAAGCAGTAAGTAGCCTTAATCTCATGTGTCAAATCATTTCATGTATCCTTGCACCTTTTCCCTAATTAAAGATGTGGTATCTTGTTCAAGCATTAACTGCAGTTATACTTTCGAAAGCCTTTTAACTCTCTGTCTAAATGAATGTTTCTCTTTTCTAAATCCTTTAGAATTAATTTTATAATCACGTACATGCATTCTGTTAAACCACTGAAAACAAATGTTCCCATCCATCCTGTGCTATCTTTTCATGGAGTCTATCATTGACCAAAAATTTAACAGGATCAGTCAAATAAATATTGTGGCAACAAGAGCAGATCAAGGCCTCTCACAAGGCATAAATTGGAAATGCGATGCAATATTCTCCAGCTATATGGATAAGCGTACCTCTAGTAATGGTTTCAAGTAGCTTAACACCATCCGAGATAAAGCAACACATTGATCCTGTGGTAACCTGGCCATAGGATATTACTTTGTGCCTATTATCTTCAGCTACATCACCAATACAACCTTACTACATCATAAGGTTCCCAGCTGAAGCAAGACTTGCACAATATCTTGGGCTGAGAAGTTAGAAGGGAACAAACATGGAACCACATATGTCTATCATTGACTATCTCCAACAAGAGGAAGCTTAGTCAACTCCCCTTGACATTCAGAAATATTACTATCATTGAATGCTTCAACATCAACACCCAGGATATCATAGTTGACCAGAAACTTGGATAAGTCACATAATATTGTGGCTGCAAGTGCAGATCAGGAGATAGGGATCCACTGGAAAGTGACTTACCTCAAAGACTGCACACTACTCACAAGGCACAAATTAGGAGTGTGATGGAAGATGCTTCAAGTACCTTGGTGGCTGCATCTCCAACAACACCAAAGAAGCTTGCCACCATCCATGACAATGCTGTCCATGCTTGCCACCCTATTCACCACTTTAAACATTCACTCTCCCCATCACTGACACAATGTGGTTGCAGAATGTCCCATATAGAAGATGCACTGTGGCAACTCACTAAGTTTTCTTTGACTGCATCTCTCCAAGTGGCATCCAGAAAGACAAGGACAAGTAATTCCTGACCAATAGAACTGAACATGGACTGCAGCACTTCAAGACCAAGGCAAACTGCCACCTTCTCAAGGTCAACAAATACTGACATTCTCAGTTGCACGCACATCCCATGAATGAAAAAAATAATTTTGTCAATAATCTGATGAAAGCATCTCTCATTTTTTCAAGATTTCCTTTGTATTTTTACTTTTTCTTGCCAGATATCACTATCGACTCTATATTAAACCCTTTCCATTACTGCAGCATCTTTCATATAATAGGGAGGCACAACTGTACATGGTACTCCAGCTGTGAGCTTAAAGGTTTTATTTAGATTCACTATTATATGCCAATTTTTAACCTAAACTTATGGCCATGCAATGCTTGAGATAATGTTGTTTTAATGTCTTCTGAAGCCAAACCAATCACACAGCCCTTCCCAAATCTGCTTCCACCAAATTGAACCATCCAATGGCTATTCACATTGAATTCCAACATGTGTCTTTTGGTCAATTCAACCTGTTTTGGAATATCCTCCTTGGGACACTAGATTATTTACACTACCTTTGATTTTAATATCACCTGTAAATTGAGGTATTGTTCCCTCCAACCCATCAATCAAATCATTTGTGGTCCCAGAACAGAACTCTGGAGAACTGCCGTCTTCAAAATTTAGTTTCAAGTGGATTAAAGGAAATGATTCCCTTTTGAGTCAATAAACAAAATCAGTGCTGATTCCTTTATCTTTGCCATGATGCTGTTCTTCCAGCCTGAATTTTCAGGGTTCCTTAGTCTTCCTGAACATGTTTTACTCCTAATCTTTCAATATCAGCACTTCCACTCTAGTATACATAGTCGTTTGTTCTGCCTTCAGTTGCTGAACATAAAATTTTAACTTTATGCCTACATTTGTGAGCTCTTGGAAATATTTTTTATTACCATTGTTTGTTACTGCTCAACTTACTCCAGATGTAAACAGTTTCAATAGTCTGTTGATCTGTGAGTGAAAGATTAATCCCAATTTGCCATCATTGTTATATATATTTTTTCAAAGCTCTGGTTCCTTCCCTAATATTTGGTTTTACAGGCCATTCCCATAACCAAATCCTCACTGGGCTCGAGTTTGCCCAATACTTGGAGCAAGCCGAGAGTAAACAGAAAACCACCACTGCTCTGATTGAATTTACTGCTAATCTCAAATGGACTAAAAGGGGATCCCTCATCACTAGAAGGCTGCAAACTAAGCCACTGGTCGTAGAGTCATACAGCACAGAAACAGGTCCACACTCATTCATCAAGCATCTATTTTTAGTAATCATACTCCAATCCCATTTTATTCACTCCACCTGCCCCTCAGATGTCTTGGTGGGCATAAAGGTTGTTAAATCCCAAGGGCATAATTAGATGTATCCTTGACTGCTCTGGGAGGCAAGGAAGGAGAGGTGAAATGCCAGATGACAGGAAGGCAGCAAATTGGTACGCTTATTCAAGAAAGGTAGCAGGGATAAGCCAGGTAATTATTGGCCAGTTAGTCTAATGTCAGTGGTAGGGAAATTATTGGAAAAAAAATCTGAGGTGTAGGATTAATCTACATTTGGAAAGGAAGGGATTGATTAGGGTTAGTCAGCATGGAATTGTTAGTGGGAGATCCTGTTAACTGAGTATTTTGAAGAGGTAACTAAATAGATTAATGAGGGCAGTCTGGTTAATGTGGCTTACATGGAATTCTGTAAGGTCTTTGACAAGTTCTCACATGGAAGGCTAGTCCAAAAGGTTAAAGCCAATGGGATCTGAAGTAAATTGGCAAATTAGATCCAGGAACGGCTGGGTAACAGAAACAGAGGGTGACGGTAGAGGGTTGCTTTTGTGATTGGATGCCTGTGACTAACAATGAAGGACAGGGATTGGTGCTGGGACCCTTGCTGTTTGTTATGTACAGTAATAACTTATGTGTAACAACCTTAGTAAGTTTGCTGATGTCACAAAAATTGGTGGTGTTGTTGACAGTGAGGAAGGTAATCTTGGGCTACAGAATGATATTGATTAGCTGGTAAATTGGGCAGAGTAATGGCAGATGGAATTCAATCTTAATGAATGTGATGCATTTTGGGGTGCTAATAAGGTAAGAACATACACAATGAATGATAGGTCCCTGAGAAGTATTGAGATACAAAGGACCTTGGTGTACTAGTCCAAACATCTCTGAAGGTGGCAGCACAGGCAGACAGGGTGGTGAAGAACGGATCAGGGATACTTACCTTCAATAGCTGAGGCACAGAATATAAGCACAGGGAGGTCTTGGTACAACGTTACAAAATATTGTTTAGGCCACAGCAGGAATATTGTGCACAGTTATTATCATCACATGATGGGAAGGATGTGATTGCACTGGGGAGAATGCAGAGGAGATTCACCAGGATGTTGCCTTGGATGGAATGTTTCAGTTGTGAGGAGAGACTGGATAGGTTGGGCTTGTTTTCCTTGGAGTGGAGGAAACTGAGGGGGATCTGATAGAGGTATACAAAATTATGAGGCATTGATAGGGTAGGTAGTAAGAAAGAGTTCCCCATGTCTGAGGTGTCTAAGACCAGAAGACATAGGTTTAAAATGAGGAGTAAAAGGTTTAGAGGGGATCTGAGGAAGAATATTTTTTTCACCCACAGAATGGTTGAAATCTGGAATGTGTTGCCTGAGAAGGTCATGAAAGCAGGTACTCTCACAACATTTAAGAAGCATCCGGACAGGACTTGAATCGTTAAGGCATAGTGGGCTATGGACCAGGTACTGGAAAATGGGATTAGTGTAGATAGGTGCTTGATGATCAGCATAGCCATGAAGGGCCAAAAGGCCTGTGTCTGTACTGTAGAGTTCCATGACTATACTCTGTTCTACCAGTCACCTACACGACAGTGGCCAATTAACTTAATTGAAATATGGTAGGAAACTAGAAAGCAAAGAGAAAACCCATACAGTCACAGCTAGAAAGTGCAAATTCCAGACAGACAGCACAGAAGGTCAGGAATGAACCTGGGTTGCTGGAGCAATGAGGCAGCAGCTCTACTAACATTATTGTGGTTAAGACTTTAAATCACCAGATTTATTAACTGGTAGATAATTAATTCAGACAGCCAACAGGAGGACATCCAAGGGCTAACCTCGGCTGAATCCAGAACATAAATGCAAGAGATAAATTGGAAATGTCTACAACTATCTTTAGCCCAGAGTGACTCATGGAAAATTCCATTCACTCTCCTCCTATTAGATGCTGCTGACTTTCCAATGTGGTCCACTCCACAGGACAATAAGCAGCTGGGTGTGATGGGGACAATGAAGGCCACAGCTATATGTGCTCAATTGTTATATGTTGAATTTGGTTCACCTGGCCTGTCTCCCACACAACAGCTTCTTCCTTTCCACCATCAGATTTCTGAAATGATCCATGGACACTACCTCATTATACCTTTTTTTTGCACTGTGTATTTATTTTTGTAATTTACAATTTTTTTATGTCTTTGCACTGTACTGCTGCCACAAAACAACAAATTTCACGTCATATGTCAGTGATAATAAATCTGATTCTGATCTTATTCTTTCTCAACCCCTCCTCCCACCCCTTTCCTCCCTTACTCCTTTCCACCCCCACTCTCCTGTTCTCCTGCTACCCAACTTTTCCCCAACTCTCTTCCTCACTATGCCTCCTGCCCTCCCTACCAACTCCCTCACAGCAACCCCAACCCATCAGCCCCCACCTCCTCACACCCTCCCAAAACTCCAGCTACTTCAGGGGATAAAAATACCAGCATTTACCTAACAGCATGGCAAGTTACCCAGGTGCTTCCTATTCTCAAAGAACAGGAGAAATTTAACCCAATGGATTACCACCTCCACCACCTCAATTCCTCAAAAGATTCATCACATAATACTTACAATCAACCTGGTGACACTCATCACAGTTTCTGCCACCTGGCACCAGATCTCGTCACATCCTTGGTAACATATAGCGACACAATCACTGGATACCTGCAGGGAGACAAGTGCGACTGCCTTTTACATTGAGGTTGCCCTTTAACCGTGTTAACCTTAACCGAACTGAAGTCAGTGAGTAAAGTCTCCAGTGGTTGGCTGCAGTTGTCAAAGAAGAATCATTGTATGAGTCCCACCAAGATGATGATCTGAGCCCAACCACCCTTACTTGCTTCACCCATGATGAATTTCTTCCCTGAATCACATGCTATTCTAACTTGAACATTAACCACAGTGGGCAATGAACATTGCTGCGTCAAAATAAAGGAATTCCACGTGGAACACGCTCACAGAAAACCTGTGACAGCAGCAGTTCAAGGAAAGGCAATCACCACATGTTCTGTGCAATTAGAATGGGCAATTAAAATGTAACTTCAACCACATCAATCGCATCCAAAGAACAAATCAGTCACTGCACATTATACATACATAGTAGTTTCAGGATTATCAAATCCCTCCTCAGAACATAAAAAAACTCACATCTGCTGCTCTAATTTGCAAAATAAATGAGGTCAGTTTATTGTTTCTAACCATCCACTCCACTTGGCATGCTCCTGACAGCAGCACATTTATTCATTTGTTGGCAGTAATCCAAACAGTGACCTCCCTCTGTATTTGGTATCTGTACCTTTCCCGAAGAGTGGTCTTTAACACCAATTAGGGAGGCTCATGTTAGCGTAGCCCATTGCAGTAATGCATCCTGATCTTCAGAACCAAGAAGCTTTCAATGTCTTTACCATCTACTTGCCTGAATTTCTTGAAGAACTGCTCCCTTGTCAAACTTTATCCATGCAAGATGAGAATGCTTTAGTCCCAGCTTTCTGAGTCACGGTTGCCATGACTGAAGGGAGAAGGCAGGCTTTAGTTGTTGTGCCTGCATCATTGTAATGGTGTGATGGTTATTCCCTATCTAGGGTCTGAAAAGCTTTTTTGCTAAACTCAGCTTTTTAGCACAGCAGAAGAAACTGTCTAAGGTTCAAGCTCTTTATTGTTAATCTATAACTGGTACTATTTAGCCATCCTCTTGAGAAACAATACTGTCCAAGCTCAGGAAGCCTATTGTTGACTTAACCGAGACTGCAACCTAAGCAAAAGAAACAACATTGTCTATGTTAACCTAAAACTCCAGCCATCTGACCTGATCAATGCAGTTGTGAAAACATCACATACAGATGAGGTTGTCACTAGATAACTGGCAAAAAAGATATAAATATTAGAAGGCAGTAAGGGTGGGGAAGAGTTAAAGAGATGGAGACATGGAGTCCTCTCCTTAGCCTCGACCCAAGAAAGACCTCTTTCCAGAGCCTTCTTTTTGCGATGGATGACTTGTTCGTCTGCCACTGATTGGTATGTTTTTCTAGTTTGTAAAAATTGTACTTGTGTTTGGAAATCCTTTGTAGAATTATAATCTCTGTTAGAAATCGCCCCTCAAAATAAATGTGCTCCATTAAAATAAAATAACTGCATTTAATCTGCTTCATTAGCTAGAAGTATCTCCTCCTTGGTTGGCAAGGGGGACCCACTGCTCAAAATAGTGATTTTTGACAGCTAAACCCCTTCAGAAAAGAGATTAAAGTAGTTAAGTAAATTAGTCTTTGAACTATAGGTTGATACAGTATAATCTGCCTAAAGTGAGGATACTGATACACACCTATAACTATAAGACTTAAGGTTTTGGCTTAAGTTTAGGACTCTAGAACTGGTACACTCAACATCATCACAATGGCTGCCTCAAAATTTGCTGGGTTATCAAATATAAGAATCAGAGTCAGAATCAGATTTATTATCACTGACATATGACATAAAATTTGTTGTTTTGCGGCAGCGGTATAGTGCAAAGACATAAAAATCTATAAAATACAAAAATAAATAAATAGTACAAAATAAAAGGAATAATGAGGTAGTGTTCATGGGTTCATGGACCATTCAGAAATCTGGAGGTGGAGGGGAAGAAGCTATTCCTGAATCATTGAGTTTGGGTCTTCAGGCTACTGTACCTCCTCCCCAATAGTAGTGATGAGAAGAGGGCATGTCCCGGATGGTGAGGGTCCTTCATGATAGATGCTGCCTTCTTGAGGCACCAGTTCTTGAAGGTGTCCTCAATGGTGGGGAGGATTGTGTCTGTGACGGAGCTAGCTGAGTCTATAGCCCTCTGCCGCCTAAATACCTGCCATGATGATCTTTGCATCAAGGATGGTTACATTCTGTGGGTGTATCTTGCTTTTAAAACCATATTTATATTAGGCTAGAAAGGAAACAAAAATCAGTACTGTGATTTAATTTCCAAAATATTTCCTTTTGATATAGCTATATTTTAAGGTATTGACTTAGAAATGTCAAACACGATAAAGATCTTTATCTAGACACCATAAATGATAATCAAAAAACTGCAGATGCTGGAAATCTGAAAATAAAACAAGAAAATACGGAGATACTCAGCAGGTCAGGCAGCATCTGTGGAAAGAGAAACGGTTCACACTTCAGTTCTGAAACATTGATTCTTATTTTCTTTCCACCGATGTTGCCTGACCTTCTGAGGGTCCCCACCTTGTTCTGCTTTTCTATCTGAACACGGATCAAACATCAATATCCTAAAGAAAACACCCAAATCTATGGAAAAAAGCAGAAAATGCTGAGAATATTGAGCCATTCCTGATGTCCGAATCTCAGTCCTGCCCAATTTATCTTTCTCAGCATACTGGTGGATCTTGTTATTCTAGGTTCCAACTGGGGTTCAGGACCAGGCTTAACAATTCTCATTCCATCCCTCTCCACAGGAAAGGAATGATTTGACCTTTATAAAACAGGAAACTGCTAAGACCAGCTAAAACCACTTCAAATGGATCTTTGCTATTTCCGAGGGGATTCCACTGGTCTTCAGCTGAAGTTACAGAAGGAGATTGTGGGAAAGCCGGGGTCAGTGGTCTAGAAGCTCGTCTATCTAGTGCAACGTTTTTGTGTGCTGCATGAAGGAATTTAATTCAAAACCCAATTGTTAAACATTTGTAATGAAACAGAAAATATGGAAATACTCAGCAGGGTGAGCAGCTTGCCGCATTTCCAACAGCTTCTGTTTTATATCAGATTTCCAGCATCTGAAGTACCGTAGTTTGCTGTTGTAATCAGGCACTTCCTTTTCCCAACAGCTAATTCTGTTCTGGGTCCCCTGTCTGCATGACATACATACACATGAATGCATCTGGATGTATGCAGTGATGTCAAATGACATACAACAAATACCTTGATATAACTTGCAGAAGAATCATTTACACATACATGGTCTGCAAATAGTGTGGGATACAGGGCTTTGAAGCTTACGGCTTTGTTACTTAAAAGAGAGCAGCATGACTTGGAGCATGACTATAGGGTCCAGTGCATGGAACCCCTGAGCAGTTTATCACGTGACTTTGACCAGCATATGCAACAGAGAGTAGCTAATCATTCTGGTCTGAGGTTTGGGATTAGGCAATAATATTAACAGGATATCCACATTGTCTCAGTGTTGTTGTTCACTGGGGTACCCAAAATAACAAAGAACATCAGATTAAGGGAGATATCCTTCTGGAAGAGAAAGTTCAAGAATATTTTTATCAGTGTATAGGAAAAATCAAGGGACTTAAGAACGTTCATCAAACTCGTTCCTGTACTCACTCAGCTCACCGCTCTTTGAACAAGAGAATGGACAGTGGCACAGCAGGTGGAACTGCTGCCTCACAGCTCCAGCGACCTCTGTGTTCAATCCTCAGGTGCTTTTTAGGTGGAGTTTCCCTGATCTCCCTGAGCTCCAATGCTCTGGTTTTCTCCCACATCCCAAAAATCTGCAGGTTGGTAGATCAACAGGCCACAGTATGTGCAGATGAGTGATAGAATCTGGGAGGTTGGGGTGGTATGGGAATATGAGGTGGATAAAAAGGGTTAAGGTAGAAGGATTAGTATAAAAATACAGCTTGATGGTTGGCACAAACTCAGTGGGCCGAAGGGCCTGTTCTCATGCTCTCTGTGACCCTATGACTCCCCATTCTGTGACTGCACTAGCTCTTCAGGTAGATCTTTACAACTACAGTACATGTACCTATTTGAGTAAAGAAATGTTCCAATGTCTGTTTTAGCTTTACCTTTTAAAAATATAAATTCATCTTTGTTTTAATTAAGTCACAGGCTTTGCTGGATTCATTTCATCAATGTCGTATAATATTTGATCCACTTCTCTCTGGCTTTTAAACTTTAAACTTCTCTTTTATTTATAGAAAATACAATTCCTGTCTCCTTTGGAATCATTCTTGATATTACTTTTTGGAGCATTGGCAATACGTGTGTTCTTGCACGGGTATTCCAAGTAAGCCTTATCGAAACCTGTAAAATTTAAATATTGTATAAATAAATGCATAGTTCTGACTATGCACCCCAATATTCTGCTTGATTTTAAATTGCTTTTCAATGCATTGAAAATAGTAATGTTAGATTTCATCTTTCAGGTCCCATCCTTTATGCTGATTCTATTAAATCCATTGTATAGCTGTGTTGTCTTGCTGTCTTCTAATATACGATAAACTATTTTTCCGGTGTTAAATTTAATTGCTACTTATCTCCCCAGATGCACACCAAACTAAATCCATCTGCAAAATCTTAAAATCATTATTCATTCCTACTGCACTTCCTGTTATCGTGTCCTCTAGAAATTTGCAGGCTTGTTTTTGGATCCTGTATTCATATCATGCCAGTGAATAAGAAGCCGAACACTTAAGTCTTGCAGTTCTCCTCGTAGTGTGTCTGGGGAAAGGAGATGGATTCTGCTATTGAGAGCTCCCAGTACAGAGTCCACACAAGGTACATCTTGGGAAATTGGGCATGGAGGTTAGAATCTTCAGATCCCACAATATTTTACAATTGATAGAAATACACAGCACAGAAACAAGCCATTTGCCTCAACCAGTGCTTTCCAGCATTTATAGTCCATTTGATTTCCCCTGCTATCTTTCTTTAATATAATCATTGGATGCCTTCATTCTCAAATACATACTTACCTTTCCTTTAAATCTGCAGGAGAAATGCAGTGGATCGAGCAGCATCTGTGGGAGGAAAGGAATTGTTGACGTTTTGGGTTGGAGCCCTTTTTGACTCGAAACATCGGCAATTCCTTTCCTTCCATGGACGCTGCTCGACCCGCTGAGTTCCTCCAGCAGACTGTTTGTTGCTCCAGATTCCAGCATCTGCAGTCTCTTGTGTCTGCAGCTGTTTATTGTCCCATCAGATTTGTTTCTGTAGCAAAGAGAAACCATATTCCTAGTAATTGACAATTTTTAGCAAACAGCTGCCTTGTGTCTTTCAGGAAGAATAATGGGTTGAAAATGCATTTTTGGTCTCTTGTGCTCATTGTGCAGTTGTGTGTTGTATCCTACTTCTAAAATGCAGTTCTATTGAACGTGATGAGCTTATGCGCTGGAGTCTCTAACTTGTACTCCAGTTTGAATAATCTAATTGAATAACCCATTATTTGAATAATCTAAGTATTCACAGTGTGATTGAGACCAATGATGGAGGACTGTCACAAACCATGTTCATTACTGGGGCAGGGTATTGCCCAATGAAGAGATATAAAGTAAGCTGAGTCTATGCCCTCGAGTTTAGAAAACTGAGTGGTGATTTTATTGAAAAGTACAAACTTCTCATGGTGTCTGACAAGATAGATGGACAGTTGATGGTTTTCCTGTGGGGAAAGTCAAGAACCAGAGTCACTGTCCCAAAACAAAGGGTTGGCCATTTAGGTCTGGGATGGGAAAGTTTGGACTCTCTACCCAAAGAGCCACGGAAGCTCAGTTGACAAGCATACAGAGGAGTGAGATGGACAGTGGCTATCAAGGGATATGGGTTCAGTACAGGAAAGTGGCACTGAGGTAGATCAGTCTTCATCCCATTGAATAGTGAACCAGGTGCAAGGATCCAAATGGCCTACTGCTTCTGTTCATGTTATTTTGAGTGAGGATGTTTTAAAGCAGTGGCTAGAAGCTCACACTATCAGAGGGTCTAAAATCATTAATTGGTTGATTGAAAGATATCTGAATGCATACAAAATACATACTAAAGACCATTGGTAAAGTATAATTAAGGACAGTTAGTTAATGAGGAAACAACAAGATGCTGGATGAACTCAGCAGGCCAGGGAGCATCCATGGAGAAAATCTTCCCCCCTACTGTGCCTATCTCTCTTTTTCCTCCTTGCCTATTTTTTTTCCTCCTCTCCCCCCATGGGGCACCTGCCTCCATACCTTTGACCCATGGCCCAGTGGATCTGCTCTCCCCTCCTCCCCCGCACCTGCCTATCACTATCTGTTACCTGCATCCATCTATCACCACCTTGTGCCCACCCCGCCTCCCCTCTTTTGTCCACCTATCACTGCTCTGCTTTACCCCCCCCCCCCAAATATCGGGCTTCCCTTTTCCTATCTTCAGTCCTGAAGAAGGGTCCTGATCCGAAACATTGACCACCTGCTTTTCTCCACGGATGCTGCCTGGTCTGCTGAGTTCCTCCAGCATCTTGTTGTTTTTTTCATCTAGATTCCAGCATCTGCAGTCCTTTGTTTCTCCAGTTAGTTTATGACTTTCTCTTGCAAATGCTGTGTCCTTGCCTGCGGGCATTATTTTAAGCAAACTGTTTTTGTTCATCTGATTAGGGCCAATGAGTTAAGATAATCAAAGATAAGACTTAAAATGCTGCAGGAACTCACTGGGTCAGTCAGCATCTGTGGATGGAAATGGGCAGTCGAGACCCTTCATCTGGACTGAGAGATAGAGTGGAGATACCCAGTAAAAAGAGGTGAGGGGAAGGGATGGAGCAAGAGCTGGCAAGCGATAGGTGGATCCAGGTGGAGGACAGAAGGGTGGAGATAGCGACAGAGGCTGGCAGGTCATAGGCAACAGAGGGCTGCAGATGATGGAATCTGATAGGAAAGTAACATGAAGCATGGAATCAAAAAAGGAAGCTGGGGGTGGGCAGGTGGGAACAGTTTGGGGATGGGACCCAGTGGGAGGAGTATGTGGGTGATGGGCAGATAGAGTGGGTGGAGGAGGGGAAAGAAGGGGAATGAAACAGGGTGATGGGAGGCTGGGGGCATGTTTAGGAGGAACTGGGTAGATCAGGAGGAAAGAGGAAAGGTGGAGCAGGTTACTTGAAAGTGGAGCATTCAATATCCATGGCATCGGGTTAAAAAAGATCGCCTGGAAACTGAAAGATGGTTTATAACCTGACACTAGATACTGGTGTGTGTGCAATTATCTTCATGTGAGGTAACTAGCATGTGGAAATGCATGGTGAATTTTCACATAAGTATATGTCTAGGACAGGATAAGATATCTTTATTAGTCACATGTACATCAAAACACACAGTGAAATCCAACTTTGCATAGAATGTTCTGGGGGAAGCCCACAAGTGTCGCCATGCTTCTGACGCCAACATAGCATGCCCACAACTTCCTTTGGAATGTGGGGGGAAACCAGAGCACCCAGAGGAAACCCACGCAGACACGGGGAGAACGTACAAACTCGTTACAGACAGCGGCCGGAATTGAACCCAGGTCGCTGGTGCTGTAATAGCGTTACACTAATCGCTACACTACCGTGCCTGCCCACAGTTACTTGTACCCCAAAAGGATACAATTACACTGTACCCCAACAGGGTACAGTTACTTGAAAACAGCACAACGTGAAATAGTTAATTTGGCTCAAAGGAGTGACAGAACCTTTAAAATTTTTAAGGCACTGACATATCCTCCATAAAAAACTATCTAGCCTGATTGTTTCATTAATAACATCAGTTAGCAGGATTAGGCAGCCTTGAAATGGAGGGAGACATAGAATTAGGTTGAGAGTTGAGTCCTAAAGAGAACTAATACTGAGTAATAATTATCCATGGAATGGATGCAAGCACCGGAGAAATTTATGTCCACAACGTTATATGTTAAACCACAGCTCTCTGTATTTTGCAGTTTTCTTTATCTGAATCAGTATCATCATTTGACATTTCAAATGCCTTGTAAGCTTTTGAATTAATATCTCTGATGTAACCTTTTAAGATGTATCCACTTTTACCACCTCAGACTGACATCAGTCTTGGGTAGGCACTCGTGAGATAAGGTTTTTATAAGCGATAATATCTGATCTCACCAAGGCAGAAGATGTAGTTTCACTGAAAGCTGTGTCAAGCCCTTGGGATTTCCAGGAATGAGGAAAGTCACATCCATTCAGTGTGGGACAGTGCAACCACCTCTTGGATATGCTAATATCAAGGCCTCTAGCTGAACAATACTCATTCACCAATACTCTGGAGTATCAATTAGTTCATGACTGTAGGTGTCACGAATACAAGATAAAAGAGCAGGAGTAAGCCACCAGACTCGCCAAGCCTGCCTTACCATTCGATATGATGATAGCTGATCTACACTGCCCTCTACTTCACATCTGTGGCAGTTCCCCATAACCCTCAATTCCTCGATCTTTCAAATATTTATCTATCTTAAATATATCTAATGATGTGACTTCACTACCCTCAGGGGCAAGAGAATTCCAGAGGTTCACCACCCTTTGAGAGAAGAAATGCTTATGCACCTCAGTTTTAAATGACCCGCCCCTTATTTTGTAGCTATGTCCTTATGTTGGTGATACTCCCACTTCTGGAAACATCTCAGCATCTACCTTGTCAAGCCCTCTTAGGTTCTTATATGTTTGAATAAGGTCAGCCCTTGTTCTTCTAAACTCCAAGGAATACAAACCCAAATTGTCTAGCCTGTCTTGATAGGTCAACCCTCTCATCCCAGGAATTAGCCTGGTGAATCTCCTTGACCCATTGTCCCATCAATCAATAGTTTGTGTGACAATTGCTGAGAGAATTCAACAACATGAAATTATTATCCATGAGGTTTCAACGACTTGTATTGGATAGAACTTAATGTGATCAAGTACCTTGACCTGTCCTCGTTGTAAACATGAGGGTTAATTATCCTGCCCTATAAATGGGTAGGTTAGTTCAGAGAAAAATTAAATAAGCCTCCAACTGGTCTAAACACAATCCAAAGGAATTGCAAAGAAAGGATTGTATAATAATGGTAACCTAGAGAGAGAAGGTGTTGTACTGGTTTCCAGGACTGGATTAGCAATCATCATTGGTACATAACACCTCCCTCCAGCAATCAGAGGGCACACTGCAACTTCCTTCATGCTCAGTCCTGTCTGCTCCTCTCTGTGTCTTCTCAAGTTCTCAGCCTGAAGATCTATTGAGGATTCTCTGTTTATTCAGCCTCAAGCAATTATTTTCTACTCAAATCTTGGCATCTTGCTTCTTCTCAGCTTTTGCATGATCTGCAGAAGCCCCACACATGTGTACTTGTTAGGAGATATTTAATATTAAGATAAGATCTCTTTTTAGTCACATGTACATCGAAACACACAGTGAAATACATCTTTTGTGTAGTGATTTGGGGGGCAGCCTACAAGTGTCGCCACGCTTCCGGCGCCAACGTAGCATGCCCACAACTTCCTAACCGGTATATCTTTTGGATGTGGGAGGAAACTGGAGCACCCGGAGGAAACCCACACAGACACGGGGAGAACGTACGAATTCCTTACAGACAGTGGCCGGATTTGAACCCGGGTCGCTGGCGCTGTAAAGCATTATGCTAACCACTATGCTACCGTGCCTCCCCTGGAGAAGAATTGAATAACACAAAATCTATAGACAAGACAGCTTCATTGTGGGCCTGATCTAAGTAAAGCAGGTAAATAGAGGGTACAACAAAGGTTTCCAGCTCTGTTAAAAATGAGGCTGACAATTTCTCTAAGGAGGATAACTGCTAATCACCAATTGCTGCATGAACAATTGCAAATCTCAGACATTTAATCAGGCTTTGCATGTCCAAATCTCCATCCCAGTTCTATCCTGATCAGTTGTAGAGGTGGTCGACAGCTTCAAGTTCCAAGACATCCATATCACCAGCAACCTAACCTGATCCCTCATACTGACATGGTGATCAAGAAAGCGCATCAGTGTATTCACTTTCTTCAGCGTCTGAGAAGATTCGGCATGTCCATGAGGATTCTCTTGAGCTTCTGCAGATGCACTATAGAAAGGATCTTGACAGGTTGCATCTCAGCCTGGTATGTCAATTGCTCTGCTCTGGACTGATGCAACCTGCAGAGAGTGGTAAACACTGACATTCCATCACAGGCTTGTCACTTCCATCCACCCAGTACATCCTCACCGTGCGTTGCTTCAGGAAGGCTAATAGTATTGTCAATGCCTACTCCCCTGGCCATACCCTTTTCTCTCTTCTACTTTCTGGGAGAAGATACAGGAGTTGAAAGCCCGGACAACCAGACTCAAGAACAGCTTCTTCCCCACTGTTATCAAACTTCTGAACCAATCACCCCTTTCACATCCCCCTTCATGTTGATGTTGCCATGTTCTCGGTCTCTTAATTTTACCTCTCTTGGTTATTCTGTAATTGTCACTTTAGCATTTCTTTTTGCACTACTTCAGATTGCACTACTACTCTTGCACCATTCTGTTGTACTTTGCATCATTCTGTTGTTTTGTGCTTGTTGCTGTATTTATTGTTACCATGTATGCTGTTTGTGAGCTTCATGCAAGCAAGGAATTTCATTGCACCCTGGTGCATATGATAATAATTAATCTGAACCTGAATCCCTCTTTTCACTCCTCAAGCTGCATAAACCTCCTCAGCAAGCTGGTGAAGACGGTACTGTAGAGAGAGCTCTAAGACATCACTTGCCTCTCGAGTGTCATTGGGAGTGTATGGTGTCGGGTCCTTGGGATTAATGGCAGCACTGCAGCAGCAATAAGTGTTGCTCTCCCAGTGTTGTCAGTACATTTGCTCCTCATGCTTTCAACCAAAGGCATGCTGCCATGTAGTCATCTGGGCCAGACTTCCCCAAGTGCGCCCAGGGCTCTGGAATCGGTAGCCTGCCGTCTTCTCCTCACTCAATGCAGAGGATGTTATCAGGAGCATCTGAAAGTCCTCTTTCAAACTGTAGGATGCAACCAGTATTCTGCTGAAGCACTGGGTGAACACTGTAAGGACATGATTAATGATCTGAAGCAGCTCATCGTGTTTCCATAAAATCCATTAGCTTTTACACTTTGGTCACTGGTTTATATGTAGTGCTGTTTACGAACCTGCTTCCTCGGTGAATGATTGATGTAAATATTGGAAGAATTATTTCTCAGGAATTTAGAACTAAGGCAGTGGGGACAAGATTTCCAGGATTAGTAGTGCAGAATAATTTCGTTTCAGTGTTTCAGACCCAGGGGATTGAAAAGAAAAGGAGAACTGTAAAGTAATTAATTCATCCCTTGCACCTCCAGCTGAACATCTGGTGCTGACTCACCTCCCTGAGGTTCAACCCTGTCTTCAGAAGGCCCTTCCTCACCAAATGAAGCTTCCAAGTGTGCATTCTGCAGCTATGATCCTGCATGCTGTACTGGAAAAGGTGCAGCAGGAAACAATTATTTGGGCAACTCTCTCTCTTGCATAAAAGTAGAAAATGTTGTTGATATTCAGCAGGTCAGGCAGAGGCTGTGAAGAAAGAAACAGAGCTAATGGTTTGGGTCAATGACCATTCATCAGGTTGATGGACTATCATCAGTTCAGGCAGCACTAATGAGAGCTCATCAAACTGAAGCATTAACTTCATTTCTCGCTTCAGAGATGCTGCCTAATCTGTTAAATATATCCAGCATTTATTGTTTTTTTTCAACATATGCATCTCTCTCCTGCACATATATCATTGCACCCAAGTCATTTTTTTAGGAATCTTAAATGGTGGCAGGAAAATGGTTATATTTCACTGGTTATGTATCAGGAATCAGACTGGGATTAAGAAATATATCCGTTGGCACCAGGATCAATCATTTTATTTTCATGGGGCACTGAAATAGAGGAGCATGACTTATGTTGCCTACAGAGGAAATACATAGCCACATTACATGGTACAGACCTTATGTTTATTGTTATATAGCCAGTGGATAAAGCAACTTCTCTTCCTATATTAGATGAAAAAAATTGATTCTTACAGACTATTAAAACCTTAGGCCCTGCAAAATGTTCAAAATGTGGTTGAATTAGTCTTGATTTATGATCTAATCTCAAGCTCATCTATCTTAAGCTGTGGGTTAAAGCTATAGGTTACCAAGTCTAGTAATAATACTTAGATATAGTGCAGCCCTTCCTCCTTCATCATATTTTTGTCCCACAATTAGTCATATTTATGCATCTGATTCGTAAACTCAAACTCGACTGACTTCTTTAAAATTAGAAAACATTGACATAAGAATCTTCAGTATTTTGGCATGTTATTTTCCTGAAACTCCCGGAATAGGCATCCACTTAGATGTTACGTATCCTATTTGTTATTGTACATTGTTTTTTTCATTTGTGTGCAATTCTGAGAGGTTCCTCTGGTGTTTGAAATACTTGAGTCTATTAACAGAGACTTCTCAGTGGGCGGTTTTGGCATCTGAAATATAGATTACACATTCTGCAATATTTTTTTGGGCTGCAAAAAGCTGAAAATTGAAATTTTATTTAATAACATATAGACTCTCATTCAGACAAGCATTTGCCTTTTGAAACATACTAGAACGAAGCTGACCAAATGAACTGCAATTGTCTTCTCTGGTTCTGTACATTTTTACTACCTAATACTTATTTATATTCCCCTTTCAAATGATAATCAACCTGATATACATCTCCAGCATTTTCATTTTTTTTGGCATTCAATGTTTTTGATTCTATTCCAGCATACATCACATTTTTTGACTACTTACTCCAAAGTGTCTCTTTAAATCATTATTTTTTTCATAGGAGTCTTGAAATAAAGGCACACACTACAACATAGCCCAGTGATTGTTCAGAATGAGTCCAACATATAGATGCAGTCCTCTTATTTTGATCATTGCTCTAAGAGTAGGAGAGGGCAAATGCAGCAGGACAAACTCATGCACTTTGCCCTTCATCTGATGCAATAAAAACATGAAACTGTGAAAATATATTGAAAAACAGATGAACTAAAAAGCCAGCAGGGTTAATGGGGACAGGCTGCACAGAAATTATGCAAAATACCCAAGCCATACTAATGAAGAAAGGAAAGTGCAATTCGAAAAAATAGCCTTATCTTGCAGCAAAGGAAGGCTATATAGAAGAGAGTAAAGAATCATAGGAATGCACACAGTTATACACCATCAATGGCACAGGTCAGGATGCAGACAGTTATTATTCAGGCTCTCACCAGATCATGTTACAAGTGCCAAAAAAACACTCGACATGCAAGCCTACAACTAACATGATTTGAAATGTGGCCTTATGCCTATAAGGTATTATGCCTGGGGAGACAATAAACTCATTATGTCACTGATAAAATGATAAGCTCACTGCACTGAATGCAGTACTTGATGTCTGACACTTTCTGCGGGTGAAATTGGCATGAGTCCGGAAACTGATGTGGAGAGGATGACACTTATGGAATGTGTGATCAAAGATTCCTGCAACTTTGGCTTCAGTTTTTCTCACCATTAAAATCACTGTGCCAATCAGTCAAGGTTCAGAACATCTGCAAGCAAATCTTAAGGTTCAGTGGTATGGTATGGGTACTAGATCAGTGAGCCCAGATTGCCAGTGCTTGGCAGTAACATGGTGGATCTAAGAGAAATCCTGCTCCTCCCTGCTTCACGTAAGTATAAAATTAAATTACTTACACTTTTGATGATTAAATCCAGAGAACCTCTCATGGATTTCTGCTTAGGGCATCCTAGATCCCAGTAAACTGAGCAGGGCTAAATATTGCTATTGCTGAATATGCCCTTTCAGCAACACAGGGCCTTGTTCTGGAGTAGAAACTACCTGCACTAAATTCCAGAATGCAACAAAACTATTTTCCCAGTCGGGTGATGCACAGATAACTTGTAATATGGAAACTGAAAGGGTCCCTCATGGTAGGTTGATTCAGAAGATGAAGGTGCATGGGATCCAGGGTGAATTGCAAGTTTGGATTCAGGACTGGCTTGCCCATAGAAGACAGAGAGTAGGGGTGGAAGGCTGTTATTCTGGCTGGAGGTCCGTGACCAGTGGTTTTCCACAAGGATCGGTGCCAGGACCTCTGTGTTTGTGATATATATCAATGACTTGGATGAAAATGTAGACGGGTGGATTAGCAAATTTGCAGATGATACCAAGATTGGTGGAGTTGTGGACGGTGTAAAGGACCATCAGATAATACAGTGGGATATATATCTGTTACAGAGATGGGCAGAGAAGTGGCAGATGGAGTTTAATCCGGGCAAGTGTCAGGTGTTGCACTTTGGGAGGTCAAATGAAAGGAGAAAGTATACAGTTAATGGTAGGCCCCTTAATAGCATTGAGGTACAGAGGGATCTTGGGGTCCAGGTTCATAGTTCACTCAAAGTGGCTACGCAAGTGAATAAGCTGGTAAAGAAAGTGTATGGCATGCTTGCCTTCATTGGTAGGGGTGTTGAGTATAAGAGTAAGGAAGTCATGCTGCAGCTATATAAAACTTTAGTCAGACTGCACTTGGAGTTGCCCCATTATAGGAAGGATGTGGAGACTGGAGATGGTGCAGAAGTGGTTCACCAGGATGTTGCCTGGATTAGAGCGTATGAGCTATAAGGAAAGGTTGGACAAACTTGGGTTGTTCTCCCTCGAGCGTTGGAGGCTGAGGGGAGACCTGATAGAGGTTTTTAACATTATGAGAGGCATCGACAGAGTAGACAGTCAGAATCTGTTCCCCAGGTTAGAAATGTCAAACACCAGAGGACATGCTTTCAAGGTTAGAGGGAGGAAGTTTAAAGGTGACGTGAGGGGCAAGTTTTTTACGCAGAGAGTGGTAGGTGCCTGGAATAGGTTACCGGGGTAGTAGTGGAATCAGGCAATTTGGTGGAGTTTAAGAGGCTTTTAGATAGACACATGAATGTGAAGGGAATGGAGGGATATGGACGGTATACAGGAGGAGGGCATTTAGTATAAATTGGCATCAAGATCGGCACAACATCATGGGCTGAACAACCTGTCCAGTGCTTACTGTTCAATGTTCTATATTTGTTCATAGATGAATTAATAGATTGTGCCCATCCATGTAATTATTTTGACGGCAGTACAAAAAGTAAGTTACGATTCTGTGTTATTTAAAAACTGCTGTGAAGCTGCCCTGCATCTCATTCCTGAGCTGCTCTTTGTTTAAAGGTAAGAATTTTAATAAAAATCATATCTTTTCCCCCTTACTTCTTTTGGGCTAGTAAAATGTAGCTGCCAAAGAGAGGTTGATGAACAACAGTCAAAAACAACCAACAATATAACCAATGAATTTTTGAATGATAAAAGACCAGGGCCTTCTGTCTTCTGCGCCCTCATTCTCAACTGATAGTGAAGGTCTCGGCTAAGGAAAGTGATTAGTCTTAATCAATTTCTCTGCAATGGACCCAGATGTGGCACAAGAAAATCCAAGAAAAAACAAAGAAAGTTGATGGGGAGTTTTGGGAACTCTGCAGATTAGTAACTGCCAATGATACTATTTACTAGCCTTTTTAGGTGTGAGTCTATCAGTGTGATTATTTTAAAACCTGGCTTCCCTTTGTGACATCTGCTGTGATAGAGCCCCTGAAGTCTTCACATTCATTACAGCATAAATAATTAATCCTAGCTGCTCATATTCATACATTCATTAAAAACCTGTCAACATCATTCATGCTTTTATCAACCTGAACAGTTCATTTTCTGGTCCTGAACTCTGCCAGTCCAACAGCTGAAACAAATTAAGTTTAAAGTAGAAGGGCCTTATTTATAACTATCCTTATGAATAGTAAGTTTACTCAATTTCCTTTAACCATGCAAAATAAGCAGGTTAATAACTAGAAACACACAAAAGCACTTGAAGCAATCATACAATCAATGCACTAAAAACAGCTTATAGGAGAGTTCATTCTGCTACTAGATAGAAAGCCTTGTTTGTATATACTGTATATTAACAATTTGGATGAGAACGTAGGTGGCATAATCAGCATGTTTGCAGATGACACCAAAATTGGTGGTGTGGTAAACAGTGAAGAAGGTTGTCTAAGGTTACAACAGGAACTAGATTTAACTGGGAAAGTGGGCAAAGGAATGGCAAATGGGAATTAACTCAAACAAGTGTGAAGTGAAGCATTTTGGGAAGTTAAACCAGGGCAGGACTTCCACAGTAAGTGACAGGGCCCTGGAGAGAGTTGTAGAACAAAGAGATCTTGGGGTACAAGTATATAATTCTCTGAAAGTGGTGACGCAGATAGACAAGGTGGTGAAGAAAGCGAATGCCATGCTTGCCTTCATTGCAGGGGGCACTGAGTACAAGTGTTGGGATGTCACTTTACAGCTGTATAGGACATTGGTGAGACCACACCTGGAATATTGTGTGCAGTTCTGATCACCACACTAAAGGAAGGATGTGACTAAGCTAGAGAGGGTGCAGAAAAGATACACAGCGATGTTGTCAGGATTGGAGGGCTTGAGTTATAAAGGGAGACTGGATAAACTGGGACTGTTTTCCCTGGAGTGAAGGAGGCTGAAGGGTGATCTTACAGAGGTTTGTAAAATTATGTGGGGATTAGATGATGTGGATGGTCACAGTCTTTTTCCCAGGTTAGGGGAGTCTAAAACTGGAGAGTATAGGTCTAACATGAAAGGGGAAAGAGTTAAGGGGACCAAAGGGGCAAGTTTTTCCCACAGAGCGTGGCAGGTATATGGAATGAGCTGCCAGAGGAAGTGGTAGAGGCAGGTACAATTGCAATGTTTAAGAGGCCAGATATATGGACAAGAAAGATTTAGAGTGATATGGGCCAAATGCTGGCAAGTGGTATTAGGACAGGAAGGCAGCTTGGTTGGCATGAATGAGTTGGGCCAAAGGGCCTGTTTTGTGCTGTATAACTCCATGACTCTTAAGTGCTACAAAATGGCACTTTGAATTATTTAAAGTTTCCCTGCACCTCATCTTTCTGCCTGCTGTGCAACAGATTTTGGATGCAATGATCTCTTAGGTATAGAGCTGTTCAGCCCTTTAGCCTAACTTGTCCATGCCAACTGTGGTGCCGATCTACACTAATCCCATTTGCCTGCAATAGACCCGTATCCCTCCACTTTTTTCCTGTCCAAGTACTTGTCCAAATGCCTTTTAAACATTGCAATCTCTGTCCAGGATGCACCTGCATTAGTTCGTAAAAGCAAGAGCTGTGCAGGCAAACATCTGTAGTTTTACCGTTATCTCCTTGTGTGGCAGTTCACAGGGTCTCTTTCCATGGAAGTTCACACGGTCTCTTTGCAACAGGCTGTGGGGTAAAGCCATCAGTTATCCTGCTATGGTATTAACAATTATCACCTGTGCCAACAGACTGATCATAAATTGCAGAGCTCAATTTTTGACCTTGACTAAGGAGTCCAAGCTGAAAATAATTCTGTAGTTTATAAATTTATAAAATGAGACGGAGTACAGGAAGGAGATAAAGAGCAGAGGGTCATGGTGACATGGCAACAACCTTTCCGGCAATGTCAGAAAAACAAAAGAGCTAGTCATTGATTTCAGGAAACAGGCGGAGCACATGCCCCTGTATGTATTAATAGTGCTGAGGTGGAGATGGTTGAGAGCTTCAAGTTTCTGGGTGTAAACATCACTAATATCTTGTCCTGGTACAACCACATAGACGCTACAGTCAAGAAAGCACACCAGCACCTCTACTTCCTCAGAAGACAAAGGAAATTCGGCATGTCCACATTGACCCTCACCGATTTTTATAGATGCACCATAGAAAGCATCCTATCCGGATATATCACAGCTTGGCATGGCAACTGCTCTGCCCAAGGCCACAAGAGACTGCAGAGAGTTGTGGACACTGCTCAATCCATCACAAAAACCAGCTTCCTCTCCATGGACTCTGTCTATACTTCTTGCTGCCTTAGAAAAACAGCCAATATAATAAAAGATCTCCCCCACCCTAGACATTCTCTCTTGTCCCACCATCCATTGGGCAGAAGATACAAAAGCTTGTAAGCACACACAACCAGGCTTAAATCCCACTATTATAAGACTGTTGAATGGACCTCTTGTACATTAAATTGAACTCTGGACCCCACAATCTATCTCATCATTGCCCTGGCACCTTATTGTCTACCTGCACTGCACTTTCTCTGTTACTATAACTGTAACACTATACTCTGCATTCTGTTACTGCTTTTCCCTTGCACTGCGTCAATGTACTTATGTTTTGAAATGATCTGTATGGATGGCATGCAAAACAAAGTTTTTCACTGTACCTTCGTACATGTGACAATAATAAACCAATTCCAATTCCAAGTCCAAAATAATTCTGAGGATGTTGCCATATTATTGCTCAGTCTTAATGGCTCTTGGAAAGGTGAAAGACGTACATCTACCTGAATAGCTGCAGTGTGAAACAGTAGCTTCCACAATGCTGTTGAGCAGGGAATTTCAGGAACTTGACCTGAATAGCTGCAGTGTGGAACAGTAGCTTCCACAATGCTGTTGAGCAGGGAATTTCAGGAACTTGACCTGGCAACAATAAAATAACTGTTATATGTCCAAGTGAAGAAGGTGTGTGACTTGGGCCAGAACTTGGAGACAATGGTGTTCCCATGCATCTGCTGCTCCTGTTCTTTTAGCTGTTGGATGTTTTAGGTTTGAGAAAGGCTATTCAAGAAAACTTGGCAATTTGCTGTAATGCATCTTATAAAAGGTCTGAATGCAATCAGAAAATGACAATGTTAATGGAAGTGGATGTTTAAAAGAAAGAGACATGTACATACAGAGCACCATTCACATCCCCTTCAGAACAAGCCAAAGAACCCCTAGTTGGCAAAGTACTTTTCTACTTTGTTGTAATGGAGGAAAATTGAGCCAATTTATGCACAGCAGGCACCCATAAACAGCAGTGATAACTGGACAATCAGTATTTTTTAAAATATTATTTGTGGTAAATATTGGCTGGGAACCTGGGTAAAACTCACCTGCATTTCTTTGAAATAATAAGATGGGATCTGTTGTGTGAGAGAACTGATGGGTCTTGACTCAACATCACTTTCAAAAGACAGTGCCTTTTCAATACTGCAACAGTGTCATCTTTGCACTTTGTACTCATGACATTAGAAGAGAACTTGCATCTGAAAATATCTGACCCAGAAAAGAAAATGGCAACTATTAGCACCACTGACAATCGTGGGGTGCTCATCAAGTGGACTCCTGTTTCTTGGCTGCTGTTAAGTTTCTGGTGTATTGTTGTTTGTATCCCTATGTCATAGTTCCTTATGACACAGAAGGAAGCATTTTAACCATTGAGTGTCTGGCAGCTCTCAGAGCAACCCCATCAATTCCGTTCTTCCACTTATTTCCCTGTAATCTGTTCTCTCATACATGCCCATTCACATCCAGACAAGTGGAGGGTATTCTATTATACTTCTGGTTGGAGCCTTGTAGCTGGTGAGGAGGCTGAGGACTCAGTGTAAAATATCCAGCCTCTTAACTGATCAAGCAACCATGACACTTAGGTGACTAGTTGTAACTACCCTAATCCCATTTTTCTTTCCTTCCCAATATTTCCATTTAAAGTCTTTCAATATTTACTTTTTAAAAACCTTACATTGTTTTGAATACCAGATCTCATAACATTTTCTCTTGTAGAAAGTTAATCACTATGAAGAAATGCAATCCTCACTTTAAGATATTAACCTTTCATTCTAAAATTTATTTGATTCAGTTACAGTATATGAACATTGTTATCAAAGTCAACTTTTAACGCCTTTCCCTAATTTCCCTTAAGAAGGTTGTAGTGAGCTGCCTTTTTGAACTGCTACAGTCAATGTGGCTGACAGCACTTCCATGGTAGTGTTGGGTGGGGTATAACAGGAGTTAGGCTCAGTGACAGTGATATCTTTCTATTAATAGGACTTGAAGGTGAACTTGCAGGTGGGTGCCATTTCCATACATCCCTTGCCCTTCTAAGTAGGTTTGTGAGGTTCTGTTAAAAAAGCCTTGGTGAGATGCTCTGGTGCATTTTGTAGAACTTATGGATTATGTACCTTGAGGTTTTATCAATGGAACTTCCAGAAATAACAACAAGCCTCCAGTGTTATACAATGTCTTGAGCTACACACAATGGTCCTATTATGCCTGAAGATAAAATGGGATAACATCAGATAAAATTAAAATAAAAGAAACTGTAGTGTAATCTACACTGTGGATCCTTCATGAAGTAACTTGTAGAGGGTGAAAGTAATTTGTGAGAAAGACAGAGAGCCCTATAAAATGTCTGGTTTATTGAAGGTTCTTTAGTTCAAACTATGCACGTGTACATAACAATGTATATGTGATCAAATACATCATATAGTAAGAAAATACTTCTATGCATAGATTACAGACACTTAGCAGATTTTATTACATGGCTTAAATTAAAGGACTGGGAGAATCTTTTGAGCCTAACAGTTCTTCATTGTGCATGTTCCATGTACATTCAATTGCCTCAAAATACCAAGCTGCATTACTTCAGTCAAAAATAACCTCCAAGGTCCCATGCCTTTAATTTTATATATGATCGTCAAACCTCAACAGAAAAATGAAATTATAGACAGATAGAAGGGTTGATAATTTGATATTTATAAAGGAAGCATTATGATAGTGATTTTCATTCATTCACATAGAATACTTCATTAGGAACTGTGCAGCTGTCCCCAACCTTCATCACTGATGCAGGATTATTGCATTCACATTTATTGGTTTCCCAGACTCAGGTCAATGAACAATGACATCTGCTGTCTGGCACCAGAATGTTTTTTTGCACTCTTAACCTAACTACTTCTCTAAATTCCTGCTACAAGAAGCAAGGTCTTCAATATACACAGTGCAATTTTATCAAAAAAAAGAATCAAAATGAATAGAGCAAATGTATATTGCCACTGTGTTGCTTAAAGTCTTCAACCTCATTTTGCAAGATAAGAATCAATCTAGTTCAGATTATGCAACTTCACACAGCACAGTTGCCTGGAAATCTCAATTACTATCCACAGAGAAATCCTTTGCAAACTCATTTCCCCTGGGAACTAGAATTGAAGGCACCTTGATGGTTAAGCATTCACAGACTGTCATGAAAATGGCAAATCGGAGCTAGCAACTGTAGAGATTGGCAGCATCATAAAGAGAAAAAATACATCAAAGCTAAAACCAGCAGTATCCTTTCTTTTGACCTACGTAAGCTGTTTGTGAAATGATCAAATATCTTTCTTTTGACTTTAATGTTCAGTTCCAAGTTTTCACAATAATTATGGGGAAGTGGTAGTATTTCCACAGTAAAGTCTGTATTTTAGGGAATGAAGTAATTTATGTGAATTTTTGTTGTTAATGGTGGTTTGAACAAAGGATGATTCAGAAGGCAACACACCATGATTTTCTGCACCTACTGACCAATGTTGTCAGTGTCAATCTGCCTGTTGTACAGATGTAAAGTGAGTGTGCAATGTTCTGGGATGGTGAGGAGCCTGTAGATGCTCATTCATGGTGGAACTGCACCAGAAGTGTATAAAATTATGAGGGGCATAGATAGGGTAGATGGCCAGAGTCTTTTCCCAGGATGGAAATGTCAAATACTAGAGGGCAGAGGTTTAAGGTGAGAGGGAGAAAGATTAAAGGAGATTTACGAGGCAATTTTTTTAAAAACATAGAGAGTAGTAGGTGCTAGGGGAAGTGGTTGAAGCAGATATGATAGCAACATTTAAGAGGCATTTAGACAGACACATGAAGAGGCAGGGATGGAGGATATAAACCACATGCAGGCAGATGTGCATCTTGGTCGGCACAGACGTCATGGTCGGCACAGATATCATAGGCCAAAGGGCCTGTTTCTGTGCTATACTGTCCTATGTTCCAAGGAATTGAAGAAAATTACAATTACTGCACCAATGGAACTGAGAAAATTGTTGGAGCTATGGGCTGATGAGTCTTCAGGTGCTGATTGACCTTGTTCTAGGCTCTGAAAAGAAGTGGCTAGTGAGATAGTTGAATGCTGGTTCTAAATTTCCAAAATTCCCTATAATCAGGAAAGAGTTTATTAGGTTGGAAAATGGCAAATGTAACTCCTTTATTCAAAAACAAGGGAGACTGAAAGCAGGAACTTGCAGGTTAGTTAGCTTAATATCTCTCATGGGGAAATTGTTAGAAGCTATTATTAAAGATGTTATGACAAGGCACTTAGAAAAATTAAAGGTAATCAGGCAAAGTCAACATGACTTGTGAAAGGAAATTTATGTTTGACTAATCTATTGGAGTTCTTTGAAGAAGCAGCATGTGCTGTGGATAAAGAGGAACCAGCGGATGTACCATCCTTAAATTTCCAGAAGGCATTTGAAGAGAGGCTATTGCAGAAAATAAAAGCTCATGGTGTAGGAAATGACATACTGAGATAGTGAGAGGATTAGCTGGTGAACCAGAAACAGAGAGTTGGCATAAATAAGTCTCTTTCTGGGTGGTAAGGTAATATAAGTGGTTTTCTAAAGGGATCAATGCAGGGGCTTCAGCTTTTACAGTTTACTTAAATGGTTTAGATGAAGACATCAAAGGCAGGGTTGCTAAATTAGCTGATGGTACAAAGACAGGTAGAAAAATATGTTTTGAAGAGGGCATAAGGAGACTACAAAGAAATGTATGTTTGTGGGAAGAATAAAGGACTAGCCATTTAAGACAGAGACGAGATGATTTTCTTTCTCAGAGGATCATGAATCTTTGGAACTCTCTGCCTTAAAGGGTGATGCAAGCAGGGTCCTTGAATATGATTGGGCAGAGCCAGCAAGATATTTGTTAAGCAGGGGAGTGAAATTTTACTATGGGTAGATGGCAATGTGGAATTGAGGCTACATTCAGATCTGCCAGGATCTTGTTCAATGGCAGAGAAGTTTTGGAACCAAGTGGCCTACTCTCGCTCCAAATCCATATATTCCGATCTGCAGAAATCTGGGAAGTGCCAACACCTACATTGCAGCAAACCAGCACAGCTCCATGAGCTGTCCGCTAGCTGTCATGAGGACTTGGCCCGAAGTATTTCTTTACTTGGCCTCAATTTGCTTTAAAAGCTCAAGTTTTGGTTAAAGAATTTAATCTCAACAATCAAAAACAATTGTCTTTGTAAAGTGAGCATATAAACTGTGTATCAATAGAAAGAAAATTGGACATTTTTGCTCCCCAGGGGACCCTGAAATAGGGTAATGGTTGGCCTTTCAAAGTGCTATTTCAGATAAATCGGAAGATGTTAAGCCTCATTTACAACAGGGAACACCTGTGGATAATAGCACCTGTAATTATAGTTTCTTTTGTGATGCTTATCAAAGGGAAGTAAGTTCTGTGCAGAATACTTTGCTGTTTATTGAACTTGAAAATTTGGTATTGAAATCTCTCCTTTCCTAACCATTTTAAGACAAAATTACCAGGAAACTACAAAAGCAATGAACTTTGGCGTATTTTATTAAGGTAATTCATTTATGGAAATACATGGTCATTGATAGATACATGAATGATAGAAAAATAGGGGGCTATGTGGGAGGGAAGGGTTAGATAGAACTTAGAGCAGGATAAGATGTCGGCACAACATTGTGGGCCGAAGAGCCTGTACTGTGCTGTAATGTTTTATATTCTATGAAAATTTTATGTATTAACAAACCAATAGTTTTTTGAATCCCATCTGAAAAAATATGCAATGTCATACCGATGATTTTCCCCAAGATTAGTCTCAAGAAGCAGAAATGCCTCAAAACAGAAATTGACAGATGGTCAGGAAAGAACTGAAAATCTGGTAGGTACTTGATGGGTTATAGGATACTGAGGGACAGGAATATCTGGGAAACACAAGATGCTGTGGATGCTGGAATCTGGAGCAACAAACAATCTGCTGGTGGAACTCAGCAAGCTGAGCAGCATCTGCGAGGGGAAAGGAATTGTTGATGTTGCTGGTCAAAACCCTACATCAGGACCAAGAGTGGAGAGGGGAGACAGGCAGTATAGAGAGGAGATGGGAGTGGTAAGGCAGGGGCCAGAGGTGATTGGTGGATCGAGGAGGGGTGAAGGATGCAGGCAGATTGAGCCAGGTAGGGGATGGGGAGGGGTGGAGTTGGGAGTCAGAGGCGGGTGGTTGACAGACGGAGGCAGACAAAAAAGGCAGGTAGGGCCAGATGGGGGTGTGAAGGTGGAGACAGTTGGGTGGGTGACAAGCAGGGACACAATGGCTACCAGTGCTTGAATCTGATGAGTAGGGAAGACAATACTGGGAACTACTAGGGGAGAGTTGAAGGCAGATGGAAGCAGAACCAGATGGGGGATGGAAGGAAGCCAATGGGTGAAATGTGTGGGTAGTTGGTGAATGGAACTAGGAGGGGAAGAGGAAGGGAGAAGAAAATGGGTGATGGGGAGCTGAAGGGGTAAAGGGTATGGGAAAGGGGACAAAAATGGGAGGACCGGATCAGAAGGGGGGGGGGCACAAGAAACAGGTGGGTTACCTGTAATTGGAAAATTCAATGTTCAGACCATTGGGTGGTATGACCAACGTACTGTATAACCCAGGTGGAATATCACATGTTGTTCCTCTAGTTTGCGTTCGGTCTCACCCTGGCAGTAGAGAAGGCCGAGGATGGATAGGTCGGTGTGGGAATGGGAAGGGGAATTGAAATGTCATTGAAGCATTGAATGTTAACTCCACCCCTCCCCATCCCCTACCTGGCTCAGTCTGCCCATCATCCTTCACCCCTCCTTGGTCCACCACTCACCTACTGGCCCCTGCCTCAGCCCCCCCCCCACCCCTCTCTGTATACTGACCAACTCTCCTCTCCACTTTTAATCATGATGCAGGATTTCAATCTGAAATGTTGACAATTCCTCCCAACCACCCCCCACCCCCCCACACACAAACACAGAGGAATGCCTGAGAGATCACTGCAAATGGGACAATAGCAGCACAATTCATAGCTGCTGGAACTGGTGCCACCCAATATTGCGTGACCAATATCCTAAATGCTGCCAAATCTGCTTTGCCAATTATATTGATCATTAGGACACATTCACTCCAGATCACGGAACGTTCACAGTTCATATAGACTATATTTCTAATGATTTGGTTGCTCCCATTTGCTCCTAGATCCATTGTACCCTTGGATTTCTTTCCCAATGATCTGAGATCACTGGGCTTCCTCTAATTTTCTTATGTCTTCTCAACTGAGGCTCTACAAGACAGTTATAATACTGCCAGACCCTCAAGGTTTATCTAAATGCTGACAGACCAAAACCTGGTGCTCCTAGATTTCACTGTCATCCTCAATAATGCTGCCATGTCTCTTTAACACTGCTTGAGATAACATCACTGGCTATAACTCACCAGGAACAAAAATAACAGGAAATTCAATGAGTGGCCACTTAGATTAAACACATTTAGAAAGGCAGAGCAAGCTGATAGTGAAGCTGGAAGCCTGCAAATAAGGAACTGCCACAGGTTTACTGCCACCTAACTACTATTCTTGGCTCTAGATATTGAATAATCTATTTTTAAATAAAAGTCATCTTTGACTTTTCTCACTGTATGCAGTGAGCATGCAAAGCAACGTCAATGCAGATGCAGTGCCAAGTGTGATATTAATTACTAATCCCTAAAATAACAGCTTGGGAACCTTCCTACATGACTGGACAGAACACATATAACGTATGCCCTGTCTACTTGGGCATGAATTATGTACCAGCATCCTATTAATTTCAATAGTTCCCAGTTAGCATTGTGTAATGAGGCACACACCTATTTCCTACAGCAGCCTTGACCATCAGAAGATACCAATTAAGATGGTGGTGGGCTCTATAGTTTTGAGCATATTACTTCCCCATTTCTACCTGAAAACATGGCTGAAAATCAGAGCCAATTTAATGCATTCAATTTTAAGTAATCATTTAGCAAAGCAATTGAAAAGTGATAAAATGAAAGATATGTCAGCAATGAAGTGGTTACAGGAGACAACATGATAATGACACATTTTTCTTTTAATCTTGATACTGAACAAGACCAGAGAAAATCTAATATTTCAGTAATATTCAGGAGGCTAGAATTTTTACATTCTCTTTGAGGCAAGCTGAGAACAATGCATTTGAACCCACTGGAATCTGTCAGCTCTGCTTCTTTTGAGCACGGTTAATGAGTAATAAGAATGTTATCAAACACTTAGAGGATAAACCATAGAGGCAACCCTTTGAAATGTAGTTCTGACTCATGACCTGTCATGAGCTCAGATTAGCCTTCTTCCCCATTCACGTAATAGTAGAAAGGCAAAGCACAGAATTGAGAACATGCTTTGCAACTACTTAAACTAAGCTGCTTATGAAGCTTAAGTTGTGAAAATGGAAATCTTTTGCTACAGATCTCAAATATACTCTTTTTAAAACTTTTTTAAAGTTTAACTGATCGCAGCTAATTTAATTGCTGATGATTTTTGTAATAATCCATTAGGAACTTCTCAACTCATCTTATTAAAATGATTGCCTTTTCTTTTTGACCACATGGAAATCTTATTGTCTCACATAGAGGTAATTGGCTGAGTGGATAAAGGATATGGATTTATTTTCCAATTGATGACATTTTTCAGGCAACTGTGTTCTTTACTACCTCATCTCTCCATCCCACACGTCCCCTATAACACTTCTTTTTTGCCAGAATATAACAGAAGGTTACAAAAGCAGGAGGAGACCATTCAACCCCTCGTGCCTGCTCTGCCATTCAACAAGATCATGGCTGACCTTTGATCTCAGTGCCATTTCCCTGCTCTTACCCCATACCACTTGATATGTTAATATCTAAAAATCTATCAACCTTTATCTTGAAAATATTTGGCAACTGATCCTCCACAACCCTTCTGAGTAGAGAACTCCAAAGATTCACCATCTCCTAGGTGAAGAAATTTCCTGTCCACTCTCTCCTGAGTGGCCGAAACTTTATTTTGAGATCCTACCTGCTGGTTCTAGCCACGGAAGCCAGATAAAACATCAACAGCACACCGAACCTGAAAAGCCCCTTATCTGAATAATGGATAAGAAACATCACTTCAGAGAAGGGAGCATTGATAACTATTGCTGAATATATCAGTCTTCTTTAATAATGTCATATTGTAAGATCTTTGTTGAAATACCACTCATTTCATATCAGCTGGAGCTTTAGATCTGCAGTTCTCAATGTAAATTGGACCTTCCAGCACATGTGACAATCTGCTTATTCAGT